>NW_008751790.1:1078651-1081586 GCF_000715545.1 Opisthorchis viverrini
TATATATATATATATTACATGTATCTACAGTGGAGTGTCCAGAAAGCAAACAGCCGTACGTGCAACGTGAGCCAACTGAGCGCTGGACAGTTGAAAGCGTATGGGTTCTGACGAGAAAATAAAAGAAGTTACGTTATGACAAAAGAAAAATGAAAATAAACCGAAGAGAGTACGCATAGGAAACTATATATTCACAAGATTGGTTTGTCTCACATGCGCTGTCCAAGTTGGAACGGCACAGGACTGAACTTTCATACATTCCAATATGCTTTTTCAGCGGCACATAACTGGACAGGTTTTGTTGGCTCACGAGTGACGGTGTAATCGCTCGAATCCATTCACAATTAAAGGCCTTCAAACGAATCTACGTGTTTCCGAGAATACCAGTGTTCATAGTCAATATTGGGTGAATAATCATAGTGTGAAAGATTCTAATTGATTAAGTCTGATATTAAATGCCTCAAACGAACGAACCGAAAAATTTACACTGCATCAACTGGTACAATCTGTACTTCTTGGAATTTCCTTAGAACTTCATTCTGAGTAGTTACACACACAAAAACACGTGATGGATAACTAAATTTGTCCTCGAAGGCGAAGACCCGAAAGTACTAAACGAACTGGGCTGGAAAGCCAAATACATGCTACACATAATGGGCTGAATATGTTGAATGCAGGTTTGAATACGTGAGTAACGGCGAAACTTTAAATCGCTACACGGATTATCTCTAGAAGGATCGGATATTACCGCAAAATTCAAAAGAAAATTCAACAACACAATCCAAATCTATGCTAAAAGATATTGTCCTGATACAGGAAAATCACGGCAAAAAAAAACAGAATTATGAGCACTTCGAGCAAATTCATTGAAGCGAATCACCAGGATACTGTTTCTGTGAAGATAGGGCTGCAAAAAAAACAGACAGACTAGAGTAGCATATAGGTTCCGTCGCAAAATATTCCTATGTATGGCGATTACCAATCTCCATTAGTACAGCAGTTTTGGCGTATACCGACACGTAAATTTTGAGTAGCATGATGACATCATACTAACATTGAGTGATTTAGACAATCAGAGGCTTAAATGTCCACAATCAAAGGTGACACGCCTCCTTTATAATGGAGTTTCATGGTTACATAATGGAAGGGCCTGAAAAAAGATCAGTGAGCGGCCACAAACGGTTCAAATATCGTTTAGTTCGCCAGGTTCATCATGCAACACGTGTTATTGAGCAGCGTGTTAGAAGGTCAGATAGTGTACGTGGTCGTTGGATTGTTCGCTGGTCTGGTCAGTGTTATTGCATCGTTTCATCACCAATCGAGATGGCATCATCAGTGCGCTGCTTAGGAGTAAAATGGGGCGTAGCGGTGCGTGTGTGCTAATATACGTGCAGCTAGTCAGGACTGACCGTCGATCATGATTGGTTCGGGACTAGATGGCTGTGGTTAGAGCGCCAACTTATTGACCGGACAGTCTATGGTTCCAACCCTACCTCTGCCTCTCGACTTTCCCTATCTATGCTTGGACAACCTGGCAGTATCCAACCCCTCATGGTTTCTTTGAATGGAATGAGAGTTGGGCACCGAAAGGGTGCTACAGCTGAACGTTTATGATTGGCTGTCCATTGGTTGATCTATTATTCTGCACCCATATTGGTCGGCAACCACGTGACCTTTGGGTTTGGCTTCCTTTACTCTTGCCCATGCTCATAGTCCGTCGCCGACCAATCTGGACGCACAATAAACCAGCCAATAAAACTGACTAACTGAACAATTAATCATGGCCGACGATTAGTTCCGACTAGCAGCATGTACATTAACACACAAGCTCCACTACTGAGCGTACAACCACTGACGCATCGATATACTCCACTTTACACCCTTTACACACTGATGATGTCACATCGATTGGTAATCAAGTATCTGCAATCAAACTGGCCAGCTGAGTGAACAAACCGACGACGAAATCCGTATTCTTAGGGCATATTTTCAACTCTGTCGGTGGCGATTTCCGTGACCAATGGTTTTGTTTGTGTCAGAACCATTGACTACCCGTAATCATCATCATCATCATTATCATCCGTATTCGGCATATTTTCAACTCTGTCGGTGGCGATTTCCGTGACCAATGGTTTTGTTTGTGTCAGAACCACTGACTACCTGTAAACAAACCGAAAATCCGTATTCTTAGGGCATATTTTCAACTCTGTCGGTGGCGATTTCCGTGACCAATGGTTTTGTTTGTGTCAGAACCAAACCATACCCGTAATCATCATCATCATCATTATCAGCTGTAATAACCGCGTACTGGTCGTACACTGGTTGCAGCTGCCACAGTTTCGTTCACCGATGATTGGGGGGTAAGTAGCTGCGCATTGCACGCGCGAGCTGGTAAATTGGTGCATAAATCCAGCACTGTCAGTGAGTTGTCAAGCGGGGGGGGGATGGAAAAGAAGCTATGCATTGAAGGCACGAGCGCCACTGAGGGCGCGACTGGGCCATGTCTGACAATGTCTCTAGCCATTGATGTGGACCGTCTCGGGTTCCCCATCCAGAAAGACGGCAGTGACCAGCGCAGCTGACTTTGTTGGTAATGGCCTTCATACTTCGCTGCCAAGTCATTGTTTGACCGCCTCTGACTCTCTTCCACCCTTCACATGGTTGGGCGAAAAGAGCCCTTCGAGGAAGTCGGTCGACTGGCATACGCAGCACGTGGCCAAGCCAACGCAACCTGTGCAGTGTGATCAATTCATCTATCGAGGGTGAGTTATTTCTCCCGAATACCATTCGACGTACTTCAGAATTCCTGATCCGGTGTTCCCACCAGATTCGGGCAATGCTCCGAAGACATCGATGGTCAAACACTGAAAGTCTTTTGACGTCCTCGGCGCGCAGCGGCCAGGTTTCTGATCCATATAGTAATATGGAGCGCACC
>NW_008751790.1:1085683-1092704 GCF_000715545.1 Opisthorchis viverrini
CAGACCGCCTCGTAGCACGATTACTCGTAGTATGGGGTCTCGATGTTCTTGGTCTGGCTGCTCCCCTTTGGCCTTCCTGGCATGGTTGCACCTTGTGGAACGAAGTTCCAGCCAGTGTAGCCCGCAGGATCGTTGCAGCACTGAAGCCCGACCACCACGTCAAGGTGGCAGCTTTAGGTCAAGAACGGTTTAGGGATATTCCACACTAACATTCCTACCAGACATGGTTGCGTAGTGGGCGAATAACCTATCATCGATGCGTCTGGCCTCAGGTGGTTACAGAAGAATTTTCGCCTCCTGCTTGTTGCACTCGCATTCAAACGTGGTTCCCACCGCTGGTGAATACATTATTCAGTGTAGCCCAAAAGTATGGACTCACACCCGGATGGGAGGGCAATAATGTCAAAAAGTATATCCCAGCCGTATTGTTGGTTCAGCCGAAGTGCGCAGCATGCAATAACATCAAAGGCTATATCGGATAGATGAATGGCTCGAAACAGAGCTTACAACAACCTGCTAGTCTAGTATCGCTCGAACGCGACGTGGTTTCGCTACTTTGGGACACAGCTTCAGTTTACATGCATCCGGACAGGTACAAACTCGAACATTTTCGGACAAAATTATCTCTAAAAACTTTACATATTTGCTACGCAGCTGTTAAAAACGTTCAGAATATAAATTTTCGTACGGTTCAAATTATCAACTGATATTCCTGTTTAAGAAGTCAACGAGTTCGGACGCTTGACAATCCAATTCGAGAATATGACGCGAGTGTCTGAAATTCATAATTCAAGGAGAAGCTGACTTCGTTGTTTTAGTGTTAACCTTATGACCACATTGCCCTGAGAATATCCATAATTACGTGACTTTTGACGTTACATCAGCTGAGAGCCAGACACCGTAAGTTGAAGAAAGTATTCACTCAGGTCTGAAACTCCTTGGTTTCTGAACATGGCCTTTCGATTGATTCTGTTTCAGCCTCACTCTATTGCTCCTTATGAGTCATTGTTACTCGTCGAGACCACTCAACGATAATAGGATAATGGAGTATATTTGCTGACACACACTGGCTGAAATATCAGTTTTAGAAACCTGTTTGGTGGCAATGTTGTGATTCTCTATGCAACCATGTCCAAAATCCGAGCGTCCAGTTTGCGAAATTCGATCGCTCGTAGTTGAGCTGCTACACATATAGGTATACAGAAAAAGTTTCGTTCATTATCCCGATCCGGGAGTAGTTTGGCATTCTTGCTAAAGACAGATCCTAAGGCACATGAGTTGAGAGTGAATACCAGATTAGGTCCGACAAGCGTGCTTACCATTCAGGTACAAACTAGGTGATATCAAAGCCGCAACATTTTCGCTTGTTTCTTCTCGTCAGCAGCCTTCTTCTTTTCCTCCAGATATTGGTCTCGTTTTTCCAAGAACTCGGCATAGCCAGCGGGGGAGTGATCGGTCTGGCCAGAATCAAGTGCCTCTTTAGAAATCACTTCGATCCCCAGACGATGTGCCTTTCCTATCAAAGTGGTGCAGATCTTCTTTAGATCCTGTGTCACATATTTTGGATCCTGCTTTTTCATCTCTGCGATATGGTAGATGTGCTTCAGAGTCAGACGACCACATACTTCTGTTCCTATAAAACGAAACGGAGTAATCAGCAATACACAAAATCAAGGCTATCCAAACTTGTGTCGCCAATCACCGTTGGGGTGCAGTATGATAGACAATCACATGCAAAATATTCAAGTTACCCCCAGTAAATCTGGTGGACGATTGAGGTTCACTGGCGATAGCGAGAATGGACAATTTGTGTTAGGACATTCAGGCACCTTTTGTAGGACGTCTCGGTTAAATACAAAAACGACTCCATAGGAATTTAAGGTGTCAGCACAGAAATCTGATGTAAAGTCAAAAATGATAAATTCAGTGTGACGACTGTAATATTCCCTGCAGTATGTGTCATCCAACGAACCAGAAGTTTCATTTTGCTGGCTCTTTTATATTCGCACAAGCGGAACTGACATACATGTTAGAGTGAAACGCATGCGACCAGACTGCTGAGCTCATAGAACAAAGCAACAACCAGCAAACATCTTATTACCGAACCGAAAAAGATGAACACAGTGGGAGAAACGGCCACTCATGGAATTATCTCAGGGTAAGAAAAAATACGAAACTTTAAAATACCAACTGTATCCTTGGGTTCATGTGGTCAATCAGTGTCCTTGGGGGCAATGCCATTGGAAAGGTTGTCCGTAAGGGATGGAGCGGCGAAGTCCCTCATAAAGAGAATGTGGGAGTGACTGAGGCAGGCCATAGCACGAACAGCATCGAGGACGCGAAAATTAGGATGGTAAATAACTGCTACGAAACAGCTTTCATCATCATCGACCGCATGACGTTAGTGTTCAACACTGATGCTCTGCTGTCTAGTGAAAGACTGTGGAACAGCATGCCCTCAACTAAAAGGAGTGTGAGATCACTGAGGTTGTGTAAGAAGTTACTGTTGTGATAGAGAGCTGCACCTCCAATTCTTGACTGCCAGTCTCGCGTGGTTGGTGAGACCTGGAACGGACATCTCCGTGGTGCGGAAGTAAGGTATGCACTAGGTTTCCGTTATGGATTTCAGATTCCTCGAGATTGGTTGGTGGCATCAGACAATCCATGGGAAGGGGTATTGAGTAACAGCAACTGAGGAAAAGAAAATAGACCTCCACCAAGATAGGTTATTTTGGATTTAGAAATGTAAGCCGATCCTACACTAGCTGCTGAAAGGTTTTTGCCTCTAAGTTCAGTGCAGGTTGTTTCGACGTGTCGAGTGGACAAATATCGGGGTGCGTGAGTGTTAGGTGCTTGTTGTCAGTCAACATTGGTGAGGCTAGAAGCTTTCGTTTCCGACACTCCGAATTAGGCAAGTCACGCTGCTTGACTGGTGGGCCAATCGATCGACACAACCAAGGTGTGTCACTGGTCGTCGTACGAGGCGTCGGGCGTTCCGCTCACATCACTTAAGCGCGAACATGTTCACCTGTTCAGACGTTAGAAACCGGATGAGTCCAGCGTGCCATGGTGGGGTAGTGTTAACACGCTCGCATCGCATGTCAGATGTGCGCGCTCAAAACCCGACACGGCTATTGGATATGCACTGCTGATGTGCTCTAATAAGAGCGGAACCCAGTGTTTCCCTCCGTTTGGAGTTTCCAAACAGTGCAACGAGAGCGCGAAGATCCCAAAGGACGCAAATTGACAGCAGTCGCTCTAATTTCGCATTGCGAAGTCCTGGCATGTCCTCCACGAACTTTTCGCTAGCACGGGTGTGGAGTGGAAAACAACGATGGTTCTGGCGGAAGGAGAGTTGAGAAAAAACTGAGGAACGGGTTCTGGTGAACGGACATGAAGCAGCCATTTTCGATTGTCTTCCTTGCAAAAAGACAACCGTATCGGGGATTGGACCTGTTACCCCTAGATAGCAACCGACCACCATATTAAGCTCATGCTGTCGATGATCATTAAGCTCACTCCTAGGGCAACTATCTTTTACTAATTCTTTTCCATTACCTCTTGCCTGACAGAGTCCGCTGGTTCCGTTTTGAAAGGGCATAAGAGCGAGTTGTATTTTTTGCACGTGTTACTTTGGAATGATATCCGTTAAAGACTGGGAGTGCATTTGTTTTCGTGCCGCACTCACCCGATACCTGTTATTCCAGGTAAATTTCATCTTCCTTTTGATTAAGAGCTACATTCTGAACACACTGACTTTAATTCCTGTGTACTGCTTGTTGGAGGCGAGGTGGCCCAAGTAGGTAGAGAGCGAATTTACTGACCAGAAGGTCCGTGGTTCGAACCCGACCTCCGCCTCTCGACTTCCCCTGTCTAGGCTTGGGCGACCTGGCAGCATCCCAGCCCACGTGCAACCTTGGGGTGGGATGGCAGTTAGGCACCGAAAGGGTGCTACAGCTGAACGATTTTTACATTTTTTATACTGCTTGTTTACACTGTCTGAGCGTTTATGTCTGTACGTTTGCACGACATTTCGTATTTACTCATTACTGCTTCCAGAAAACCCTGCTACCTCACTGCCTTTTTTCCGCTCCCACCAATTTGTGCTAGGGTTGATTTCATTTTCTTATTTCACGCTGTTTATTAACCGATTCTTTTGTAGAGATAGTTGTCAATGCGGAAACAACTACCCTCTTCCGTCTGTTGCTATTGCCCGGTACTTACTGAATACCAACCGTGTTTCGTCCAAGAGCTTGTAACATCCTGGAATACCCTAAGCTGTCTGGATCCTGCATTGTCTTTGTAGAGCTTGCATGAGGTGTGCACAACATCCTGCGATGGTTTGTGGTGGGGGTGGAGTTAACTTTGCCGGAAAATTCCACAGAAAACTTGATATCCTTGAGACCCTTGCCACTTCACAGGCCCCTTCTGTCGGCAATATTCATTAACATGGTCACACTGTCCGATCAAGACCTACGCTGCTGAGGTTATTGTTTCATTGAGTCCAGGTTATATGTAATCATGGCTATTGGTTGGAACCTGCACTTCACTTGTTTGCAAGTGAACAAAGATAATCATGAGTGATTCACCTTTTGTATTGACCCCAATAACATTTACACTAATTTCCCTGAGACCGAAGCACTGGTTTATATCATAAGTTAACGGGTAGTTACTAGTGCCGGATGTTTTTTGCTATGAGAACATAAGGCATCGCGCAGACTTATCACATTGTTCAAGCGTGCATATACTCGGCTGCTTGGACCTGGTGATTCAGGTGCGTCCAGTGTGCGCTGGTGGAGCTGTGGTAACAGGATCGCCTCGCACGTCAGATATTCAGAGTTCACACCTTGAAACGGCCAACGATATGCACAGTGGATGGGTTCTAATACGAACGAAGCTCGAAACCAGCGCTCTCCCGGTTTGGTGTGTACTGACCACAATAATTGTGCCAGGACAGGAGGAGGACTTTACAGTCTACAAGTCCTGAAACCATCCACAACTGAGAGCTATATGCCTGTGCTTGGATAGATAGGGTGACGTGTACGCGCAATGCTACACAATCGGACTCAAACAAGACAAAAAAGAAAAAAGCGATCAAGCTCCGAGCACAAATCAGTGCAAATTACGTAACATACAATGACAACCGCTGACCAGCGGTCTTGGCCTTCCTGAATGATCAAGACCTTCCATATGTTTAATCCTCTGAATTTGATCGTTCAATCGACCGACGTTCGCTGTTTCTGGACAACAAACGGTGCACGTTTCAGGGGCGTTTTCGATACATTTCGAACACTAAAATATGACTTCAATGCCACCTCCAGCCCGAGGTGTTAGCAGAGCACCCGTTGGTTCATTGGGGGATGAGCTGCAGAAAACGTCGCTTGACGGTTGTATCAAATCGTCCGAAGATAATCACACAGTAAAATTTGGTCAAATTCTGGCAGACACCACTGCAAACCATACTTCGTCACCTTTAGTAGGCATCTGTATGTGTTAGAAGCATGAAACGATTAGTATCTGGTTAAAGCTGACAGTTCTCTACATGCTCACGTGTGCACAAACCTGTACGAACACCGGCTTCTGGCTCTGGTCACCAGAAACTGTTGTTCGAGAGGCTAAACATCCGTTTGTATCACAACCCATCGTTCACATCGCACATCTGCTCAACAAGAGCACCAAGACTCGCAGGCTAACGAAAACAGGGCAGTGTTAGCCGGTAGCAAACACGATACAGCGATTAGTTGCCAATTCGATGGCAAGTCGACCATACCAACCACGGGATGTATGATACAAAAGCACATTGCATATACTGTACGGATTAAAAATGCTTAGACAGGAGCTATAGAGATGTCAAGGATGAGCTTACAGTGACCATGACAAGCTTCATGACCTTACTTCTCGACACTTCGAGTTCAACTAATTTTAATTCGCAACCAGAAAAGCTTGTAGATAGAACCTAATGAGAGGAAACTAACCTGAATCGGCGGACCCCTTCTTTGTCGCCGCCGCCAGTCGAAGTAAATAAACGGAAGGAGGGTGCGTCATTTCCAGTTTATACGAGCGATCAGGCTGAATGAAGACTGAGTGAAGCACGCAAAAACCAGTAACTTACGTTTACCGTTATATGACAAGGTATCGGGGTGCCCTCCTTGATATCCTTAGTTCTCTCATTGAAATCCTTGCAGAAGTTTGCAACATTGATGTTCCGCTGTTATGAATAACTAAAGAAACAAGGCTAACCTTGCCTAACTGTGGTCCCAGGGGTGGAGCAGGTCTGGCTTGCTGAGCTGGTATATCGACCCGCAAATATGGAGGGTGGATGACATTGTCCACAGCACTTTTGGTTTTACGAACAATCTTGCTCGCTGCACGAGAAGCCATTTTGTAAGTCCGTGTGACGTTAAGAACTAAAAAGAGAATGATGATGAAGAGGTAACATAACCAAAAATACACACGCGGAATCCATAGCTAACTTACGGATTTTTCGCGACGGGGAAAACTTCCGAAACCAATGTGGTGTCACCACCGAAGTTGGAATGCAACTCCTAAACTCGCCTCCAGCTTTCCGTCTCCAAGCGACCCATTATAGGTGAGCGAAGTTGGGGTGCAACATGTACATGGTCTGAAGTACTCGATGATGAAAAAAAACGATATTGATGATTCTGTCACGGAGAGACTGAAATTCGCCATAGTGCGATGGTTAGAGTATCTTAGCAACCCAGTTGAGATATACTACAGGAAGCCCACGCGGCATCCGAAGAGCCTTACAATTCAGGTTGGTCAATGGAGAGGTCTGACAAACGTACTTTCTTAGCCCTCCAGAATGTTATTTGTAATAGGTATGAAAAGCTGTTACTTAAAAGTGAGATTATTGTGTTATTCTTACACCTACCGCCGATGCCCTGTGGTCGGGCCTCTGAGCCCTGAAGTATCTCGGCGCACATAAAACCGAGAATTGCACAGGCAAAGTTACCTTCATACAACATCGGACGTCGAATGAGGGCATCATCATCATCATCGA
>NW_008751790.1:1101036-1101430 GCF_000715545.1 Opisthorchis viverrini
GAACGTAGGGAGAAGCGACTCCGGACGAGATCGTGTTTGGAGTCCACAAAGTGTTCCAAACCGACCGGCAGTCAGTTATGGACCCGCGCCATCGGTAACTGATGGCAATGTGGTCGATTTGAGTTTGAGACAGACCTGCCGTTGGAGGACAGCAAGTGGCCGGACGGTTTCGCCTATTTCGGAAGTTTGTACTGCATAAAAACAGCCTGCGGTCAGCACACAGCTGAAGCAATCGTTCCCCATTGTCCGTACGTACCGAGCCCAGTCCATGCCGACCTCCTAATTGAGTCTCAGATGAACTAAGCCTGCCACTTGCGCATTCATATCTCCGGCAACCACCACAATGTCTGAGCTTTTAGCTCGCCGCAGCAGAGCATTCAGGGCGTCGTAAAAC
>NW_008751790.1:1102055-1106776 GCF_000715545.1 Opisthorchis viverrini
GACGATTAGGGTCCTCGACCAAAGCCTTTGGCTCAAAAGCCTAACCGCAAGACAGCGGTGTTTGGCGGGAAATGCAAATGCATTACCATTTCTACGGAATCCCCAACCTAGAGGACCAGGAGACTGTGTTCGTCAGACCTCTACCCATGGACCAACCTGGTATGAGACTCTGTGAGTGTCGCGGGGACACTCTTCAGTATAGCTCAATGGGTCGATAAGGTGCGCAAACCGTCACACCACGGTAAGGTCCAGTCTCTTCGTGACGGGAATGAGGGCATACGTCGGGCCGTCTTATTCGCTGCACACAGCAGAGCGGATGGATGAAAAAGTGAAACTGCAACTGATTCCCATCGTCATTAATCTCCCTCCCGCCCCATTTAATGATCACTCTTCTGAAGAGCTGCAGGCACGTCAGTTAAACAGGAAAGTGACCAATTACACACTACTGTTAATTGACTTCTATCAGAGAGATCCGCTATTTTTTGCAGTTTTTATTGTCCGTATTCTTATACAAGCTCCTGTTGCGTTAACTTCTGATACTTAATCGATAGACGATTGCGTGATTCTTGAAATCCGAATAGAGCATCCAATAAATGTAGCTCAACTTACGGCACGGCCGCTGTCCAACAGTATTGTGATTATTGTGATTCTTCAGCTGTCGCAGCTGGTTGCACCGGTGTTGCTACATTCTCAGCTACCGAGCTGAGGAATCCTTTCTTGATTGGGTAACTACAAACAGTCGTCTCTGTGCCGTTGGTCTGCCCACTTTCGCAAGGAATCGCACCAGCCCAAATGCTAACCACTCTGTTTGCGCAACAACTAGCTGTGGCGTTGACTCATCGAGAAATAACTGCCCATTTATCACAATGAAGAGTTCATATTTAGTCCTAGTTGCATATTTCAGTGCGCACATAGGGCACCTCAGTTCAGTGATAAATCTAAATAAAAATAATGACCATTCAAGTGTAACACCCTTTCAGTGCTACGTCATCCGAAAGAAGAACAGGCGCTGATATAATTCCAGCTTGCCCAAGCCTAGACAGCAACAGTCGATATGTCGAGGTTAGGTTCGAACCACGAACCTTACTATCAGTTAGAAACCGGGCCATCTCGAGCTCAACCTCAGTTTAAACCCAAGGCGCAAGCATAATAGTGAGTGCCTCGTGCAACTCTACGCCTCAGCAGCACTGTGTTTAAGCGTAACGGACGTCGCTGTTGTGCTACCTGGCGTCCCATTATCGCTGAATTAGTGTAGTCAAATGAACCAAATGGCCGTTAACCACCGATGGTGGAGCTCAGTAATCAACTACCGATCACTTTGGAATACACATGCTGCCATGCCACACGATGAAAGCACGAGGCTGCTCAAGCCTAGACAGGTGAAGTCGATAGGCAGAGGTCGGGATCGAATCACAGGCCTTCTGGTCAATAAATCTGCACTATAACCATTTGAGCCACCTCGCCTAACCAGACCACTTCAAACTAGCCGTGCTCTATGCATCTAATAGGTAGTCGTTCTTTGTGCTTGTTTTCTGTAGCTCTGGGAACCGTGTCATTTCACAAGCTGGGGTGGTCCCAAGGGAAACCCCAGCTGCTCTGAAGCAAACATCTATGAAGAACGTAAGTTGAAGTTTCTTACAGATATTTAGAGTCCCAGCTGCTAAACTGACCGGGAGATCAGTGCTTTAAACCCAGTCCCGACATCTTGGCCGCTCTTATCTGAACTTGGCAACCTTCGCAGTATTTCGGCCCCCGTGTTTCGGGGGATGGCAGAGCAGTTAGGCACTGAGGAGGGTATTACAGAGGACGATAATCACCAAGATTCAAATTTACTCGGCAGCTCCACATACACATACTTTTTGACCAAGAACAGTCCAAAAACCCCAAAAGCCCATGCCGTTTCTAAGGTCCTCTTCACGTATTGCGTAACTTATTTTCTAGAACGATTCTACCGAACACAAGGTCCGACACAGTATCAGGGGGTCCAGCCAACCTCAGTCACATTGAGACAATCAGAATATGGATACAAACCACTCACTACTATTCAAGCTCTACATGAAGTTGGGCAACTCGGTTTACGTCGGCAATTCAAGGGCGGACGATGAACCAGCGTTGTCTTTGTCATCACAGGATAAATCGGAGTTTCGAGGAAATCCTCTATGGTCGGCGTTGCCCTGAGAGTCTTACTGATCCTACAAAAAGTGGTTCGTAGTGATTGCCGTGAATATACGCGATTGCGCGATGGATATACTTGCGAGTATGTTGGCGCTGATGCTTGCCGTAAACCTGACTGGGCCTAGTATTAATAGAAAGGGGTCTTTGGATCAACCAGAATGCCACAAGGCCCACTCAATATGCTTTCAAGTATTTACGATAATTGAAGTGCACTTCAAATGCAAGCAATCCGTTGGATGAGCCCACAGAGCTGGCGCGACTTTTTATTACACGCGTCAATGGAGGTAAACAGCAACAAGCAGCAAGAACCTCAAAGAAACCGTACGCCTTCACTGGAGGAGGAACGCGAAGAAGTAGGCAGACGGGTGCTGAGGGCCACGAAGGGCCCACAAACAGATGTTACATGGTATATAATATCTCTTATATAAACGTCTGACCCTCAAACCACTTGTTTTCATGTCAAACAAGTGATCTGTCGTGAAATGATGTACTAATAGATTGATAAGTCTTCTGCGGACATTTCAATAGAATCACCATGGAGGACCTAATATGCCCATCTCAGACGCGTTGGCCAACGGCTTCGCCATCAACGTGGCCTCCTCCGAGTCAATGGGCAAGTTCCACTTTCGTTGTATTCGACTGTCTACCGTGAGTAAAGGTAAGCGTTGCTAACCACCGTTTTAAAGACCTCCCTTACCCAGCTTTCGAAAACCGCACGCGACAGTGCTTGGAGCATGGAACCCCAAAAGCAGTTCGGTAACGCACAGACTTGTCCGGAAGGTGCGTCCAGGTAGACTGCAAATAAGTTTAGGATTTAAGCTTACAAAAGTTAATCGATAGTACCAGACTTGATGCACACATACTCTGACACTTTGTCACTGTTTTAGGCGCCTGCGATGAAACAAGTGGCCGGATGGTTCATACTGGACCCACCTTCATGGTTCATCCGCAAAAAATAACGGATTTTGAAGTTTTTCATATCTTTTGTATGCCGATTTTTAGTTCTTTAAGTGCTGCCCGTAGTCCGTGGGGCGAGATGGTCCAAGTGGTTAGTTCGCGAATTTACTGACCAGAAGTTCCGTGGTTCGAACCCGGCCTCTGCCACTCGACTTCCCCTGTCTAGGCCTGGGCGGCCTGGCAGTATCGCAGCCCTCGTGCTTCCTCCGGGTGGCATGGCAGCTAGGCACCGAAAGGGTGCTACAGCTGAACGATTTTTTTACCCGTAGTCCGTTAGGGACTATACCAGATAATCCAGGTTGCCAGCAGTGCACGAACGGTCAATTAATCCACCGTTGAGGCGTATTTGTAAGAGCGTTTGCACAGCATACAGGGAATATCTGAACAACCGGATTCGCGGTCTAGCGCGAATGTTTGATGAGGTAACATGCGCCACATCTGTTGTATCACCATTATCCCCACAAGGGGCCAGAACACAGACGTTCAGCTGGTGTAAACACTTGGTTGCCAGGCCTGAGCTTAATCGCGGAAACGCTTTCAACGATTTTCACTGTTAGCCATGTGATTACGAAGATAGATCATTGTTACGGTTGTTGAGGTCATATCCGTAAAAACATTTACAATCGAATCCAGAAACCGCTGCTAGCTAGATTGCTAGGTCAGTACGGAACAACGGCAAGCCATTTACGCAGTTCGAGAATTTCCCAGATATAGCATTAGGACACTTCAGATGGACTTCAAAGTCAAGCACAGGCCAATTCTCACACGATGCAAAACTTTGTTTTACTTTTGCATCAACTGTGCATCTGGGTGTAGCTCTTACCAGAAATGTCTGCACCCATGCAAACCAGATATCATAGCAGAGAATGCAGGAAGGCTGTTCCAACTGGCCCGTAGCTTAGGATTCAGGGCATAGTACATTAGTGACCCGATCGAAGACTGTGTCATAAATCGAATGCATGATAGAAGTCAGCCCTTGCATTTTGGAACGGATCCGCACTCGAATGCTTCCATAAGTTGACCATCGGCTTCGAGGCTGAAGCTTTTCCGCCTACCCACTGAAGGCCGCTCGACAGGGATGGAGATCACAAAGACTGGACCAACGTGCGCGACTCGAATTCAGCCCAGAGAGAGGAGAACAGTTATTGGTCAGAATGTGGGCCAATCAGAGACCCCTGTTGAGTCTAGTGAGTCTAGTTGGGCACTCACGGATTCACGGATTCACGGATTGATACACAGGATCGAGGCTATTGCCCAAGTTTCCCGGGTTGCTTTTGTTCTTGTCGGTCAGTGGCTGTCGTTCACCCAAAAGGCACTACGCTTTATGTTCTCAGCGTGGGGCAGTATGCTCGCAAGCCCGAGGATTCGCATAAATAAGTGTCCAATAGTGCTTTAAACAGGGTTTTACAAGGAGGGAGGTCATTCCACGCACCCACTGCCCGGAATGAGAAAAAATGGCTTAGCTGCCTAGCAGAGGTTTGCACCAATAACCGCTCGTGGCACTATGACCATGATTTCACGGATTCACGGATTGATACACAGGATCGAGGCTTTTGCCCAAGTTTCCCGGGTCGGCTTTGTTCTTCTCG
>NW_008751790.1:1107001-1113738 GCF_000715545.1 Opisthorchis viverrini
TTGCAAAAGAAACATATTATTATTATTATTTAATCGAGTACTTCCCACTGTTTATGACATTGCCCCCTTTTCGCGCAATCCCCACTACCCGCAAATCCCCCTGTCATACCCCAGCCTGACTGTAAACGCATGATCATGCCAGATGGTATGCCACCCACAAGTTGGGAATATACATTATTATTACAGTTCAGGGATTGTGGCTTTGTTGATGGGCGCATGGCTGCAGCAGTTACGGAGATAAGCGTTGATAGCTCCGCGTACTTTGGGCGCTGCTTGCATGTGAGGTATGCCTCCTCCAGAGCATCACTGCCTTGGGTGGACGAGAGGCCTGTTGTGGTCGCATAAAAACGGCTGTCCGGAGGCGCAGCTGTTTCATCGGCCTGCTTTCGGGAGCACAGGGGGATATGACCACAATCGGCTTGGTCATGAGTCTGGGGTCGGCTGAATTGGTGCCCAGCGGAAGCCTGTTTCGTGCCTCCACCCCTGAACTGCTGTGACCAAGCTTTCGCGCGTCTAGAGGGCCACACTTATATAGACGCTAGATCATTGGGTCGGTCTTTTGAATGCTGCCAGTCCGCTCCAAGATCTTCTGTAGATCAGATGGAGAAGAATGTGTTACTGGAAGTCCAAGCGTTCGTTTGCTACCCTTCTGGCGTAACCAATCCGCGTGGAGCGATTTATCAGGCTTGGTGATGACATTGCCAAGTATCGACTGCGCCAGCTTCGCTGGCGTGGTTTTTCCGGAGAATGACCCTCAGATTATCAGTCTGTTTTCCCTTAGGCGCCTGTCCACTAGAGACGCTGTGACGGTCTTTATAGCCGCGTCAGAGAGTTGTATTAATTCTTTGCAGCCAGAGGACCCGGTATGGATATCGCGAGGTACCCTTTCAGCGAAGAAAGTTCCAAGTCAACGCTCGTCCAAGTTGCTGCATTCTCAGTGTCTGAATCCACCAGCGCCTTAGAAAGACGCTCCAATTTCGCGTCGAGTATCCCGATCAAAGTGGAACACTGACATTGGTCATTCTGAATCTGCAGTGGGGATTGGGTACCGTTTTTGGGATCTCTCCTCTTGACTGCGGTATGCATTGGATCCTTAACGTAGAGGCGGCTGGCGCAAACATACGGGTTAGGAGGGTTAGCCAGTCGGCTTATCTGGTCGTACTGTAAACCCATGCATTCGGATTGCCACTAGGCCATGAAGGTGTGGCATTGCATACCGCGTTTGACGTTTGGCGGGTAGCCATTTCGGCCACATCTGTTGTGGTCTATCAATGGCTGCAGAGGGCAATCGCTATAAATTGATGTCATGTTTAGGACTAGATGTAAAATAGGAAGTGTGCGCAAAATATCAAGGGTTATCTCTCAAACGTTTTGTTAGGGTAATAAAATTGAACAATCACTCATGTGTACCATGTAAATAGATTAAACAACGAAAGAATTCTTTCACAAATTTGCACGAGGGAAAAACAAAACCGGTTTCAAACGTTCCGCGCGGTAGGCCTTCCTTTGCCCAAGTCACTCGGGTCGGTTTTGTTCTTGTCTTTCATCGGCCGTCTTCCACCTGAAATGCACAAGTGAATGAAGTAGCACTACCCCAAGTCACTCGGGTCGGTTTTGTTCTTGTCTTTCATCGGCCGTCTTCCACCTGAAATGCACAAGTGAATGAAAGGAGTAGCACTACTCCTATTCTCAGGGCTGTGCAGATTGCTTTCCAGCTCGAGGACTCGCCAAAATAAAAGTCTGATAGTTCTTTGATCTGGGTGCTAGGAGGAGCACAGATGATCACCGTATGAAGTTTATTCCACACAGCTGCTACCCGAAATGAGAAACTCTTTGCCTAATGAATGTGTTCGATCTGAGCTCGAAGATTTACTTACCATGTCCTCGCAATGTGTCTGCCGGGCCAACAATGAAAAACCCGCTGGCCAGGTTTTGTTCGAACTGGGCGTAAGTAAGAATTAGGTCCGCTCGCGGGCGACGATAATCCAGGGGAAAGAGGTCGTGCAACGTGAGACGCGTTTCGCAGTTCACGGATTTGAGGCCGGCAACCATTTTTGTAGCGGTTTGCTCAATGATGGTTTCGCCCTTCATGCGCCCTGGGTAGAAAACATAGTTGGCATATTCAAAGAATGGGCTGACGTGGAACCCATAGAGTATTTGGAAGTCCGTGCGAGTAATACGGGAGAAGACGCCGAATGCCTTTGGGCAGATTTCTTATGGAGTATTGAGAGAGAGGGGTCTGAGGAGAACCGGATACCCACTCGATGTCACACTACGGAGACCTTTTGGAATATGAAGTGAACATTTTTGCAAAAACCAAGATAGTGATAGTTCTCTGTTTTCATCATATGCCATTCCAACGGTATTATGTTTCCATCACGGATATGCTGTCGTAGACCTGTTGGATCAATAAGGATTGGTTAACGAAATACTTTGGAAAGTTCAGTTGATGAACTTATTCGCTGCATCCCCAGTTTTCAACAAGAGAACACTGTGGCCGTCAGGTGTAGCTGATGCTTGCCGATGTTAATTGGAAGAAACCGAAGTGTCGTTATGCCCACCGTTCGGGGCACCTGCAGTAGGAATTCAAATCATGTTGAATTTGAGATCGTTCAAAGACACTATACCCCCCTGAACAGTCGATCGGACTGCTTGGAATAGAAGTCCACTAATTGTCTTTTCATAAACCATGTTCATAACCCGGGCGGCCAGCGTCTATCAACGTTTTAGCTTTTCCTCAGGCTCCTCATTATTCAGCGTTCAGGAGGCTTCTTGTTCACTACAAATTTTGCCTCTAGTCATATAGTTTTCCTTGCATCTGTCTGGGTTGCTTATTTTGGTTCCGGAAGCCGCGAAATTGGCTTCTTCCACCTTTTTCACTATTTCTGCTCTAAGATTCAAACACGAATCGGCTGGATATTTGCCGTCCTCGGTACTCTGCTTTATGGTATGCCGTTCATATCACTCACCATAACATATTGGCCGCCACTCGCTCTGGTGAGCACCAGTGACGGAACTGCAGATAATCGTGTGTTAAAAATTTTCATTGGCATTATTTTGTGGTAAACTCGGTAGATTGTCTGGGGCTTCTGCCATTTTGAAAGGCATCCCCGAGGCGACGCGACAGCTCTTCGCAAACCTGTTCATATTATTGCGCGGGTGCCAACATCACACTTAAATTGCGAAACCACGTTTTCGTTCTGCTATTGAAAAACTCCGCCACAAGAACAGGGTGGCTACAAATTGTGCTTGCCTCGAACACGAAGATTCACCTGACATTTGTGCCTTTCTACAGTCTGTGAGCCCAGAACTAAGATGTGAATATTTATATATCGTTAGAAAAAAATATAAATTAATTTCGGTTCCTGAATTTCGAAGTTTCAAATTTCGCGGCAAGTTGATCAATTTAGACGTCGCGACATGCTGCTCATAGCCGTTTGTTTAATCCACTGGAATTTCAAGGTCACGGGTTGCGTGTAACTGGCAGATGACCAACAAACCATAAATGCGAATTTCAAATTTCAACAGACAACGGTGCTAATAATCTCTGTGAAAACGTTCACGTGATTTCCATTGAAGATTCGCACCAGGTGGATACTCTAATAAATTATGGATTCGTTGTGCTCGTCTGATGCAATAGATAAGAAGTATTGTTGCGCTGGATTTGCATGGGGTATAATATTTGGACAGAAGCTACCGCATTGTTGAAAATGAGCGCTGCTTATTATCGCCATCATGTATGTGCAGATATCCAGCTGAAAATGGGTCCTCCTCCAACAATTAACTTCAAGTTTCAACCGTTCAGCTGATGGATCTCACCCACTAGGAATCACGACCCATTCCAATGACCTGTATTGGCACTTCGTCATCATAAGCACACGAGTCGCCATTGTACTGCTGGGCTAGTATCTGTGGGTGCAGTTGCTAATGGAGCTTTACTATCCTGATGGCTTGATCCAATATCCAGTGATAGCTTTTCATCACCATATCTGTGTGCGCTGTCGGTCCGCCGTGAACGCGCCTTATGAAAACACCAGTGACAAACTGTTTCCAATTATTTATTGCACCGGCAAGACGGCAACGGATAGTAACTCAGTCTAGTTTTTCATACACCACTATTGCCCGACGATGAATATGATATGCATAATCTATTTTATGTCCTTTGTAACGTCGGTAAGAGTGCTTAAAATTCTAACTGTAATAAAGATAAAAGCGATACTTGCTCAAGTAATCCCATAGTCGATAATGAAAGATTCCCGTGTACACTGGTTTAGTGACGTCAAGAATCAGTGATTGTGCACATTATTGGACGCAAGAGAAGGTGAAATTAGAGAGCGATGTATGCGGGGCACTCGCAAGGTCAAGTGGCTTAGGTTTGATTCTCGGAATTCAAGGCCTCATTTTCCTCCGATGGCGATGGATATAACCTTTGTGAGTCTTTAGTGAGTGGGTAACGGATGTTGAATCTGCACCTTCAGAGAATCTAGTTCACATTTCACCCCACTGCTGCCTCCCAAGGGTGATACCCGGTGGTTCAATATAAACAGCAACTCCGTCGCCCTCACTGTGGCTCGGAACCCCAGTAGAACGCAGTAGAACTCTTACCAGCCAGGAGCTTTGTCATCGGATATCGATTATTGACTTCAGTGCTGGGGTTCGTAAACTGACTGTAAACTTGTCTTCGCTATCCAGTAACGGCCAAAATGGCTTTCACATCTCAGAGGCACCTACCACGTTCAAATTAAACCCGTGCAGGTTCATTTCGCAACATTTAAGAAAGCTGTCACTTGAACATGATCGGCTAATCACAACAGGAACTCGGTGAACAATAACACAACCGGTAGGATGGCTTATCACGTAAAAAATTCGCCGCAGTTTTGAGCACTGAAAAAACTGCGACAATGATCATAAGGTACGACCATTTCAGTGATGAAGCCGGCTGACTTAAACTGAAGCTGGCCATGAGTGATCTTGGCCGGTTGAGTAAATGGTCAGGGTCACGGAAAGCAAAAATGGAATTAGAGGTTAAAGAATTCGAAGCGGAGGCAAATAGCAAGTTTTGTCTCGGAAATACGGTTTAAATTGGGACTAAACCGACACACTAGTGTCACTGTTGCAGGAACATCAGATTTAAAGGATAGTTTTGATAGGGGTATAGTGTCAATGCCTAGGGCCAATCGACCATCGCAAATGAAATTGAAATTTTGGAGGAGGTAAACCAGTATCGCAGCAGAAAACCCGGTAGTCTAAACCGGGACGAAAAGGTTCAGCGGGTTGGAAGAAGCCCGCTCTGGAGGTGGTTATGTCCAGGTGCCAAATGTAATCGTTCTCGCAATCACAGGCTCAAGTGGGCAACAGGTGAAGTTCGAGGATAAGAAAAGGATGGTTGAGGGTGTCATCATGCCAGGGATGACAGCGCCATACCGTCATTGTACTGGTATACGTCAGTTTCTGGAAATCCCCGTGACGGTCGTCAAGGTTGCCACTTTCGGAGACGGGGAACGCATTTGTGTGGCGGCTGGATCCGGATTAAACGAGGAGATCAACACAGATTCAGGGTGATGTAGAGTCACGGGTAATTTCGTTCTAGTTGGAAGACCGTGTAGGAGTAGAACGGTGGCCAGCCAGGTTAAATGAATAGCAGCTGTACGGGCGTTTGGAAGAACCACAACGAAATTTTGAAGCTTTGGGAGAGGATGGAAAAATGGAGGAATAGAATGAGGGAAATAGTGTCTTGTGAATGCCAGAGGCTTCAGAAAAGACGGCGTCCGAAAAAATATAAGACGGGATGACAGTGAGTCAGATAAGCCCGAAAAAGGATATATTTTTTAGTTAATCTAGAGACCAAAGACTGGCCGAGATAGCCGATGTAGTATGAAAACACAACAACAAGTGGACAAAAATAAATTCCTTGGAAAATTATCCACCAAATTCAAAGGCGGACAATGATGAGGCATGGTAGCCAATGAGGATATGACCAAAATAGGATGTGGTCAAAATAGGCCATTAGTACGTCCAAACATTTCAAAATATCGGCCAACCTTAATCTCTGAGTGTTTTGGTGTTGTTCTTCAGCCAAAAACTTTTGAGACAACGTTTCCCTCAGGCACGACCGAAGTCCTTTGGCCCTGGTGTTCTTGGCAGAATTGAGGTCGGCTTCCTTTCTACCAGGGGCCATTTTCGCAGTTGCTGTAACACGTGAACTCAGAATTCCCACACCAGTACGCAGAACATTCCCTCAATCTTCTGGCACTCTACTATCCACGTCCCATCCCCGTATGTGACAATGCGCCTCACTCGAAATCGAAAAGATAGGTTGCGGTAGCTTGAAAGTTTGGGCTCTTCTAGAGGATCAAGTCTTGATCACCTATGCTTAGACAAACCAACGATATTTGGCCCCATTGTCGAAAAGAATAAAAATATTTTTTATAATTTTTCGAAGCAGAATTTGTTATTGCTGAATTTCCAATTACACAGGAGGAATTTGTAAGCAAAGCTAAATAACTGGTGACCGAATATCGCCTGGCAGCTATAGGCCTACAAGCCTCACTAGCGTGCCGTGCAAGGTGATGGAACGCATTCTGAAGCGAGCCATCCTAGATCACCTTACTTCCAGCAATCTGATATCTCCAGCTCAACACGGATTTCTCCCAAACCGTTCATGCGTAACAAACATGCTCGTGTTTATGGACAGCTTAACCCAAGCCAAGGACGAAGGACTCATATCGGACGCCATA
>NW_008751790.1:1114836-1115379 GCF_000715545.1 Opisthorchis viverrini
GCGGCTATGCTGTCGTAGATGCCTGTTCACATAATGCGATCCTCAGCGGTTATTTCGCATGCCTGTTTACTGCAACTCTCAAGAAATACGAGACTTACATGTAATGCATAGGACCTCATTAACAGACAAACTTTTCGGAGCCGATGGATCACATGAACTCATCCTCGTGTCTTCCATCTAGCCGGCACTCTACAGAGTTAGTCGTAGTTGTCAGACATAGACTCACGGCCGTCGAGTGGTACCTCTGCGGACCCGAAAACACGGACGCACACGGACTTATGGGACACACTGTGCTGGGAATCTGTGCTTCGGTCCAGGACAACATCATAAGGCGCCCTCTTTGCGGACCGGATAGCAAGCACGCCTCTGCGTTTTCTGGATGGGCCCGGAGCTACGAACCCAAAGTGATTTGTTTTCATGTGGACTCACCCATGGGACAAGCCTGAAGAGCACCACCACACAGTGGGCAGGGTTCACCGTCACAACAGTCGGCGTGATATGACACGCGATCCGTTGTACACCAGCGGTCACTGGTAGTAGTAG
>NW_008751790.1:1116745-1126431 GCF_000715545.1 Opisthorchis viverrini
AGTTACGCTCGGCTTACTAGCTTCTTCGGACTCCACGGCTTTCTGTTGGTCTTGGAGGGCGCCTGCCGCATTTGTAGTACACCCATTCTTAACGCAAAATAGTGTTGGTGCTTCGATTACTGGATGAACGCACAAATATCATAAAGTTATCCTTCATGTATTCATTTGAGGTCTTCTCAAATGTCGTGAAGGATGAAAACAATACACCAACAAATTTCTCAACGAAAGCCACTTCCGAAGCCATAGCAGACGAAGTTCAAAGCCGAATGTGCGCCAATAATTTTCAAATGACATCGATTAAAACAAATCGCAAAAAAATGACGGCAGATGAGGGGGGTTTTCAGTCTACGCATATATGCGAAGAAGTGCAACATTTTGACGTTAAAGTTTTTATTTCGCCCGCAGGGGGTTTGCAGAAAAATACATTGTGCGTCTAGCCGCTGGCTAAAATAACTGAAAATTGTAACCGACGAAGAACTGTGCGCCAAAGTGTGACAGCTGGTGAGATCTATGTTCGTCCAAAACAAAGCTAAACGGATAAGGAGCAGTTATGTCTGCCGCTTCCGGAGACGATTGGACGAAATAGCTGCCTCAGTGGATCCACGCTCAATACAAAATTAGAATGAAGAAAGGTAGTCAGAATCAGTAACAATGGTATCTTTCATAGTGTGGCGCAGAAAAACGGTTAAATTTATTGGTTCCGGTATTTTAGGGAGCAGATGACCGTAAATTCTAACTAGGGTATTATTACAGAATGATAATGAACCGACACAGGACATGATCGTTGTCCATTGGGTCATAAGGATGATTGAAATCACTGGTGAGGTCCAGCCGATATAATCAGAGACTTTCAGTATTCGGTGGTGTCCTATATATGTTTATGCTTATGTGTACACGTAGGGCTGTTACCATTAGGAAATTTGAGGATTGTCAATTGATGTTGAGGCGCCAAGAAGCACCTTAGAACTGCTCGATTTCCATTTGGTACAACTGGCACCACGCATCTCAAGAATTGCCAAGGAGAATAGCACGTTCAACCCTCTGGACTGCAGTTAAGGACTGGACGGTTCGACAACGGGCAGCGGTTCAGCTGTGTCATGGACTCATTCTAAAATGGGATATAACCCTATGCATCATTCAAACATGGAATCCACATAACATGACATGTTGACCGACTCATCAACTGACCTAAGCCGTACATCAGCCGCGCTGGCACATCTTATCTATTGCATGGTGCCGTGCGCAATCTTGGTGATAAGACTAGGGGAGTTTGTGTTAGCCGGATGCTCCCGGGGTTGTGAAATGCGAACAGTATAAAAGCAACATTGTTTAATATGGAGGCAAAGATGCAACATAAGATGACTCAGATTTCCGCTCGGTCTGCAGAGAAAATGGGAGAAAAATAGCCTCATGAGTGCCACCCATAAAAGACAAAGCGTCTTGAACAGCAGCAGAATCCAGGGCTTATTACAGAACATGGTAAGAATACGCATGCCTGATCTAGCAGATATGCAACCGTTCAGTACATGGGTAGTTATTGCTTGGGTGCAACAAATCGTATGGTACAATTAAGTACAAGGGAATCATCAGCTCGAAAACAAAAACAGCCGCACCTAGTAGGGATTGACATCTTGGGCGATTCAACGGATGGTCATTTAGGTGAAAGGAGAAAAGGATTTGTAAGAAAAACGAGCTCAAATAATGATAATTGTTGCAAGATTCTCCCTGGAAAGTCTTAAGTCGTTTTAAGGGATGGTGTGTGGCAGAGAAAGGATGGAATGCTTTGTGAGCAGAAAACGGAGCTGCTCAAAATGAGGGAAGAACGATAACAAAGCCCGCACAACAAGACTTCTGAAGAAAGTCAAACAAATATACGGCTGCAGGAAACAGCCGACTTGCGGATGGAGTTTGAAGGTAGGCACTGAATGTTCAGCAGTGACACGAGATGGGCGCTAGTTTTGAGCGGGCATCTAAGATATTTGTTCGCTGGAAATGAAGTTCTCCTGGATAGGCAAAAAAAACGAGTGATTAACCCCATCATTGTTAGCTCATTTTTGGCATCCGTGGCGTTGCTAAAAAATGTTGTACGACATATCAATTGGAACAATGTGTGTAAAGCACATCTGCAGACCGTTCAACCTACGCGTGGTCACTTATTTTAAATTCGACGAACAACTACGAGACACACGAATGAGATCCCCATTATCGAGAGTTGCTAATAAAATTTCATTTCAAACCGTTAAAGAGTGATCCACTTTTGAAGCAAGTCCAAAAGCATGGTCCGGCAATGGGAAGAATATTTCAATACCGATAAAAGCTGATGAGTCAAAAATTGTGTCTCTTAAAAGACAAACTTTTATGACAACGTTTAATTTAGACTGCTAGATGAAGAAAGAAAGGCCCGATCGCTTTGGACGCTCACATCAAGGAATTGCCAACCAAACAACGACAAACCAAGGTGTACACCAACGCCACATATTCTGACTAAATTCTATCGCATTATCACTCGCCCCCTCTTCTTGGAGCTAGGACAACTTTTGACTTCTATCAGTCAACTAAGACGTGCTTCTTGCTTTGCGGTGACTAGCGCCGGGGATGAGAAGCGTTTGCGAAAATGTATCGCAGGAAACTTTCCTTCAACAATCTCATTGGAAAATATTTTAGAAGCTTCAACCGGGCTGACTAAACAGCACAACAAAAAAGTGTGTGGCTCACACTGCCAAGCATCAAAGGCACTTTTAAAATAACCGCAAAAATATTATGTCAGGCCAAGACAAATAACGCTAGAAGATGACTGCAGGCCGTGTATACCCGGCGCCATAAGGAATCCTCTGTCATCCGCTCATACCTTGCCATTATTTTTGCAGCAGTTTATTCATTACCGGCCGCTTACTTTAAGCATGATGTTCACTCACTTTGTGGTCAGTGAGCTTTATTAAAACTTCATCCTCCTTAAATTGAACCTCAGTGGCAAAACGCGTCTGAGTTCAGGTCGATTCCTCTCAAGTCTCTAAGGAGATCCAGAACACTCATCAGTTAACTGTTGCCTACAGGTGTTTAGTGTGCATCAAGTTAAGCGATGTTTTAGAAATTTTGGTTCAGAGGAGCCCCTTCTGCATGACTTTCTTGATGTGCGCGAACAATATTTGTAACTACCTTTTGGAATGGATAAACAGTAACATTTTTAATCTCCGAATATCACAACGCCTACAGTGAGTGCACTGATCTACCTCAGCTTATCCTGGCGGTAGTTGCATCACTTCTAATCATTTTGTCACAATTATTAGTTTGAATAGGTAGATGAATAAATATTTTGGTTTGTCAACGATACCTTACCCACACTCGTGGAAACGAATGGTGACTAATACGCAGCTGTCTTGTTACGCCGCATCGTGCCAACCGTCAATTTGACTGCTCGACGGTTAACATGCCACAGTGAATATTTTTCGCATAACAGCTCGGAAAGAAACCAGGATCCGCACTGGTTACTCACACAGGACAACGAGCTTGAAATAGCTCAGTTGCCATAACGCAATTTTCCTCAAATTCTTCTCAACGTCTGCTGAAAGTTTCCAACCTGCCGGGTACCTCCTGGCTGTCCACCACGGATCTTAACTTGTAAGCCCAGTCGCCTGCCCAACTTACTATAGAGGGTAGGCCACAAAATGTGCGAGTCATACTCGTGGCGACGCCCATGCTTTGGATCAATCATTCTCAACTGAGGGCCTTTTGGCAAAAGCCTCAGTTGGTCAACACATCCGAGAAAATGGCCACTCCGTATCTCATCACAGCGCAGACAGCTGTAAACCCAATGCTCCTTCGGGAACTTGTTTGTTTACCTACGCTTTCCAGATATTTTGCGGGTTTTCACTTTGTTGCGAGCTTCCTTGAAGTGTGACAACTGACGGTATGACGCCCACCAATGGAGAATAAACATTATTATTTCCCCCACTTATTCCTCTCGCCGCCTTGCACTTGGTTTTTGCATTGATTTTCACCCTTCAATCTTTCGCGATGATAGTTTACTGAAAACATAAGATACCAAAATGCACCGGCTTTTTCACGATACCCTGAGGCAATTTATTCATTGTGTCGGGTGTTTGGACTGCTTTTTGCTCATCAACCCGGCGGTCTACTGTTAGCGTTCTTTGTTTCCACAGATTTGTCTCAGGAGTGGTTTGACTTGAACCACAGCAAGAAATTTTTGAGCTGGTTTTCACCTGGTGTATAATCGTTGATCGTACCTATTTAGATCATAGCATGTGTGTACGTTTTGAAATCACTGGGAACCGGATGCTGGATTGAGAAAACGGGACCTTTTCGGGGTATTCGGCACAGTTGAACTCCTGATTAAAAACGCCGTCAAAAGTGACAAAACTTTTGTCAACCCCTTCGACTAGCATAATGGACTGGTGACAGATATTGAACGGCTTTTTTATTGGCCAAATACAAGCACCAACCTCACGATAGTTTCATCAAATATGAGATCACAGGGCGGTTCGTGCTCCTCTATGCCAAGTGCCGCCAACAACAATGAATTTTCCCATAAGTTATCGAATTCAAAAAATTTTCAACTGAATATATACTCGAACGGATTGGAACCAGAAGCCAGTGTTACTGGAAGAAGTGTCGGTTGCGAACTTCGACACTGATGACCCAGCTGAATCAGTGGAAAAAATAGAATCCACTGGCACTGGCCGCTTATGCCTAGACTTGCGGCCTCTGAGTAAGAGAATGAACGCGCCTCAGCTGTGCTTCTTCAAATTGTTTTTGCTGCTGTTGCATTAATTTTCGGAGCTTATCCAATTTCACAGCTTTCCGTTCGCCATCGAGGGTTCACTAACTGCTTTAACCGTCTAAACTCATGCAAAAACAGATCATAACCGAAATTCAGAAGACAACAAAATTATGGAGATTCCGTAACTTCTGAACGCGTCTTTGGAAGCTGTTACACCCACAATTTATGCTAATCAGAGCTCAGCTTGGCATTGTATGCACAAACGGCCCGTTCTTATTGCAGATTGGGTTTCTGGCGTGCGATTCATGCACAAGCCGGTATTATGATTGGTTAGTTTCACATAAGCCGTGAATCGCACGTATTCATATTGCATTTGTGAAGAAGCCAAGAGAAGAGCGGGCATACGTCTTGCGGCGTCATCTCCATTTTGGTTGGCTGAAATATATATGGCGGGAGCAGTCAAAATTGTCAACATGGAGAACTGGATGGTTATGATTGGCTCTCTTGAACGAAATATGTGATTATAATTGGGTTGTATCTAATAGAAATTTACGCTGTTAACAAATTTCCAAATGTAATGAAGGCAGATACTGCGCAATTCTCGGTAGTTTAACACAGCCTTCTTGCGACAACTGGCTGACCGTGTTGTTCCTAAAGGTAACTGTATCTCAAAAGGACGATGAATTTTGTGTTCAATGTCACTAACAAAAAGTAAGAAATTAGAAAAGCATAGAATCAATAGATACTGCTGGTGCGTCCACTGTTTTCACTCAGCGTCGGTAGATGGTTATCATACGGTGAGTCGTTCGATAATAGCGATTTGCCTACGTGTCATTGTATGTTAAGCTTAGTGCACGCCCCGAATGTGCATCGTGTGAATTGTTTAGTATGTACAGGAATCGGTATTATCTTGATCGCTTTAGCTGTGGTCTATGATAAGTAAACTGTCGACGCGTCCTTCGCAGCCAGAGGATCGATGATATTGTTTGTGGTTATGCCACAGAAATTCACCTATTTCCCATTGCTGGTAGTCTATCCTTCACCGCAAACGCATGGGTGGACATAAATCACCAATCGACTGAACATCTCGATGAACGTGAACTCGTTTCCCAAGTAACTTTTATACTCGAACCTGCTTCATCTGCAACACTAGTGAGTCGCATAAGCCTCACTGCACACTGTAATTCTGCGTCTCCTGCTACCACTTGCCCGTATTACATTTTTACCCCACTACACGTATGATCCGACGTACCTTCTCCCGTATTACTCGCATGGACTTCCAAATACTCTATGGGGCCTACGTCAGACCGCTCCTGGAGTACGCCAACCAAGTTGTCTACTCAGGACGTACGAAAGACGTCACCCTCATTGAGCGCGTCCAGCGGGCCGCCACGAGAATGGTTGCCGGCCTCAAGTCCGTGGACTACGAAACGCGTCTCGCGACGCTTGATCTCTTTCCCCTGGAGTACCGTCGCCTCCGAGGGGACCTAATTCTTACTTACGCCCTGTTTGAACAAAGCTTGGGAAACAGGTTTTTTACCGTTGACCCAGCAAACACCCGGCGGGGACATAGTAAGAAAATTTCCAATCTCAGGGCACACACATTCATTAGACAAAACTTTTTTCATTTCGGGTAGTAGCTGCGTGGAATGACCTTCCTCCGACGGTTGTACACGCTCCTTCTCGAACCCAATTTAAAGCACTATTAGACATTTATTTATGCGAATCCTCGCGCTGGCGAGCATACTGCCCCGCGCTGAGAACATAAAGAGCAGTGCTACACCCTTTTTTCACTTGTGCCTTTCAGGTGAACGACAGCCACTGACCGAGAAGAACAAAGCCGACCCGGGAAACTTGGGCAAAAGCCTCGATCCTGTGTATCAATCCGTGAATCCGTGAACTGTTGGCCTGCTATGCCTGTTTATCTCTCTCACTATTGTTGGTGTTCAACCTTTCTAACTCAGTTTCGGCTGGTAATCGCTCTTTCCAGTTTTCGTTCGAATAGATTTTTGTGAACCCCTACCTTCAGAGAAACATTTTCACCTATTTCTTCCATTGCTTGATGGTTACATGTTTGATGACTAAACAACAATGGCACCCACGGATTGGCGGTTTCACATGCCACTTAAATAACAACGGGCGAGGTTCCAAATCTACGAGGCACTTCAAATGTTCTGCTTGAAAATCTTTTATTCTCGATATGAACGAAACCGGAAAATTGCGCCCTTTTTCTCACTTATGTAGGGTTGTCTTCAGCGCAAGGCCTGGATGTCGTGAAGCTTACGTTGTCAGGACATATGGAGTCGTTCGTTTGAAAACAATTTTATAACAACCGATTGCAACCAAATTACAAAATTACGAAAAAGTTTTCCATAGATGTACCTGAAAAATCAATGGAAAAAGAATTAATAAAACGCAACCAAATGGTGCTTTCCAGAGGCTCGTTCACCCAGTCTGCTTGGAAGATGCACAATGATTGCCACTTCAGCACCGCTTTAAAAAGGAGATGGATTTTACGGCAAGAGAAGTCCCACCCGCTCACGACACATCCAAAAACCATGGCAGTTAACAAATATAAACTTAATAAACAAAACTCACCTTTGTCCCCTAAGCGCATTCACCTAGGAAACTCACTCCGTAATCCGGTCACGCCAGTCGCACATTTGATAAAAGAACGTTGGTCTGTCGAGTGAGCTGCCAATGCAATCGCAACGCAGCCACGCATGACAGTGGCCGCAATGCACCCAGTCTATTATCGACGTTTTACAGGCGCCTTCGGATGAAGTGCAGACATCCCACTCATCAGCGTCAGAATGTGAACCCGTTGGCTCCTCCTTATGGTGGACTGCCACGGTACTATACTTTGCGACGACTTACTTCCTGTGATCATGCACCTTTATAGACTTCCTTATTGGATTGAATCACTTCCCTAAATATATTAATTCTGGCTTCCAAGCCTTGTTACACATGAAAGAACAAAAAATAACGACGGTGTTTGGCATGACTGTCCTAAGATTAAATGACTGTGACTTATTCTTATCTACCACAATCGTTCAAGCAACATTCACCAGGGAACATCATTCTCACGAAATGTTCCACTGCGATATCATAACATTCCTGTGACTAATTTCTGATAAGGTTGTAGAACACACTACGACCAACACAATTACAATAGGTGATTACCACATGCTACACGCAGTAACTACGGCTGTAACACTGATATGTCGAATCTGCCTGAGTGGCATCGCCGTACCTCGAAAATAAACCACGCAGGCGCACGGAAATAAACGACGAGACGTTCAAACTGCCATCATCCCAAACACAGCCATGGGTCCAAATGGGTACCACGCCTCTCAAACAACCCACAGATCAGAAACAGGATCACACAAGCGGCCCAGTTTATCGCGCGGGATTGCATATCATCACCTGTCAAGTCTATTCTATGGTTTTTGCGGACACGGTCCAGGATTTCCATGGAAGACTTAAAGTACCTCAACAAAGTAAACGCCCACATTCCTGCTAGATCCCGCTTTGCAGCATACGCTTGCCAGTCAGACCTACGGAGGTCATGTAAATGGCTAGACGATCGCCATGGTGAAATACGCGCATAAAGACCAGCGGTCGAAGTCAGCCTACTGGAACGTAGGTTCATTGGCTGATAATTCAAACAACTATCAACATACCGACGACCCATTTTATCGGTGTTCCAGCGTGAACGTGCATAAACGCACCTGCATACCATGAACGCATAACAAAACGGATGGTGTGAGATCTTCACCCACATTCTGTCCACTATGTTGCTGCCGATAAGACGTGTCGGCGGGCATAACCTGTGACCGTTTCCGTTTGGAATTCTCGCAGTTTGGACCCGAATTCCATGAAGGACCCGCAATCACGACCGGGAAACTATTCGAACATCTGTCCAGTTATGCTACTCCTATCCGAAGATATATTTTGTGGCATTACATTACAAAACCACCTTAACTGACACCAACCGACTGGAGAAGATAGCTGGCTCCGGCATTATGGACACCAACCGTGCCGTGTTTGACTCCGTGTTAGTCGTGTTTGGCACGCCACAGACACAAGGACCGCGAGCGAAACAAGCGAGGGATGACCATTTGCAGATTCGCGCCCGTTTTTATACGATCCTAACATGGGGTTCCCACAGCCTTGAGATATTAGTAGTGTGGTTTCAGATCTCAAGACACCAACTGTGAAGAGAATGAATTATGTGCTTGAAGCGCACAAAGCGTGAAAAGATGGGTTGTCAGAGCAAGCGAGAAAAATGGTCTGAAACAATTTAGAGAATTTATTTCAAGAAGACTTTGCTTATTCGTGTGAGATAGGTGCGATCTAACCTAGGTGGATACAATATCATGACATCAAAAGCAAGCGAGAAAAATGGTCTGAAAAAATTTAGGGAATTTATTTCAAGAAGACTTTGCTTATTCGTGTGAGATAGGTGCGATCTAACCTAGGTGGATACAATAACATGACATCACAAAACGTATCCTCCAGGGACCTCGCCCCCTTCGCACAACCATTTTGTGACTACCCACACCACCTGTTTTAATTTATGTTTAGGAAAAAGTCGACATTTGTGTTTTCAGATATCTTGCCCCAAACATAATAAGATATCCAAGATTTTTCGCACTCAGAATTTCAAGTTGCTTTCATCCTAGTCATTCATATGTTTATGCTGTAAATGAATTCCAGCACAAGCAAGAGTGCCCTGTGCAGAAACCCGCCTACCAGGAAAACCGAAAAAAGCCGCCAAAGCTCATCCCACTAGCCCATGGAGCCACGGATTCCCATTGTTGTTGTAGTGGTCTGGCTACCCAATAAGTTAGCTTACCAGGAGTGCGTGGCAAAGAAATAAAAACAATTACGCTAGGTTGAGTATACAAAAATAAAGAGGTCAGATGGAACAGACTAACTAAAAATT
>NW_008751790.1:1130457-1141464 GCF_000715545.1 Opisthorchis viverrini
AGTACATGAGACTCGCGAATGACCACTGCAAGCGCGAGCGAAATCAGAAGAGAGAGTCAAAGCACGTGACCACGCTTGTATTATGTGAAAGTGTACAAGTGCGCGTTTTTTGTAGTTTCTCGTATTCAAACAAAAAAGATTACGCAACTGATGAACTACGTAGCGTTATAATGGAAGTAAAATAAAGTTGCAAATCATCGCACTGCAATCCCAGCTAGGCGACTAGTCTACTTATGGAGCACCCGTATGTCTGAATGCTGGTTCCGTTACTCGGACCAGCCAATCATTTACCCAGTAAAGACCTCACCGCGGTACCACCGGTGACTAAATCGGCCAAAGGTGGAACCCAAAAATTTCGTGATATATGTAATCGTCGGTGCATTCAAACAAATCGGTTTCAAAAATTACTTCGTGAACAGAGCTCCAGTATCCGAGTATCCTGTTACATTTGTTTTCAGAAGGCTTTTATGCAACAAATGCTATGTTTGGCTTGTATTCACCAACGGAATCAGTGTCAATGCTAGCCACCTTTGGCCACTGTTAGCCACCGGTGGCACTGTGTTTACTGGGTTAGCTTCATTTTCGCTTGTGCATGAATCAACTTCCGTTGGCACCTCTAAATTTTCTGAACCAAGAACAACAATTCCGTTCGTATGCTCAGCGTTTTTAAGGAGCGTCCCAGTTGCATTTCGATTCCTTGGAGTTGAGAGACAGGCAGAGAAATTTCAGGCAGCACATCAATAGCAAGGTTACGTTGAAGAGGAAATGTGAGAGTGCCCACAGGGATTCGCATACAATGCCTTCATGAGGAGGGTAAATGTAAAAAGGACACCATCAACATTTCTAAAGATCGACAGAGTCAAAAACAGTTTTCAGGTCAACAGAAGCGACCAGCATGCGATGTTTAAAAGAGTAACGCTGTTCAAGGACCTATTCCAAATTTTCCGTACTATATACTACGGTCTTGGTGAACACTCTGTTGACCCCGCACTCATGCATGCCATCTGGACCAGGTGCCTAGTTCTGTTGATTGATATGCGGGACTTTGATAGAGGGCTGGTGTAGGTGTTCCATTCTTCGAGAGACAGTGTTGAAATAGATAATAATAATACTAATAATAATAACAATAATAATAATACTCGTTCAACTGTAAACTCCCTTCGGTGTCTAGCTGCCGTGCCATCCGAAGGAAGCATGAGGGCTGGGATGTGTCCCAACCTGGCAGTATATGTTGCCAGGTTGCCCAAGCTTAGACAGGGGAATTCGAGAGGCAGAGGTCGGGTTTGAACCGCGGACGCTTCGGTCGGTAAATTCGCGCTCCAACTACTTGAGCCATCTCGTTCCCTGTTGAAATACGACAAGTGTTTAACCCATCGCTCAAGACGGTTTTGCGAGTGAATCACCACCTCATGTTTTCGCATGTTGTTTCGCTGACACTTACCCGTTGATCCAATCAAATGAAACAGAAACTGCTTCCTTCACGAAAAGTTTTCTCCATCTGCCGGGCCTTCGCAACCCACCCGCGCTCTCTGTCATTCCTAATGCTTTTGGTTACCCGGCGTTTGATGGATCTGCTTGCGCCGTCATAGTCATGGCTTTTCTGACATCAGCTATATCCACCGTTTATTTCATCGAGTCAAGTGACTTGGGCTCGAAATTCCGGCGCCTTAAACACGTTTCGGAAAAATGAATCGTTTAGCTGTAGAACCCTTCCAACGCCCATCTGCCATGCACCAGAAGAAAGCACGAGGCCTGAGATACTACCAGGTTGCCAAAGCCTATACAAGGCAAGTCGATGGGCAAAGGCCGTTTTCAAAATTTGCGCTCTACTCACGGAGTCATCTCACTCCACTCATTTCAGGGGGCTTGGTAGTTTTTTAATTTATAATTGGACGATATTTCGCTTTTGGCACAAAAGCTTCCTCAGGTCGAGTGAAGAAGTCACCAATTTGGACAGGTTTTAAGTCAGACGGAGTACCAATCAGCAAGACGTCTTCTGATTAGTGTACTAGATCCGTGTTGGATGTCGATTAAAGGTTCTTGTCGATTATTGCGTTTGCCTAAATCTAGCGTTGATGGATTGGGTGGGTTCAAATCAGTTCCAATCTAGTTTGGTTATTTAATCTTCCACTTCAAGATGCTTCACCGTGGGTGTCACTGGTGGTTTTCGTTGGCCTGTGTGAGCTTGTGATTGTTACGACAGTTTAGTTGGGGGAGAGACGGTGGTTGAGATGACAGCACATTAACACGTGTCGGCTTGACTAATCCAATACCGCCACCCACACGTTTGCCAGTTCCACTCCTCACATTCTGTTGACACTGGAATGCTCGGCGATTTCTACCAATTCGGCTTTCAGTCGTTGTGGCGTGGACCGTGGTTTTCACCTCAAAACCTCAACATTTTCCTAATTTATTTCGTGTCCTGTCTCTAGTGCATGTTTCGCCGTTGCCGAGTCTTCCAGTAATTCATTTGCGTTAATTCCCCTCCGGTGCTCTCCAGTTCTGGTGTGAAATTTCCTGACTACCTGTCCTATACAGACATTGATGCAGTCGTTACACTTGTACAGTCCCTGTTTGTTTCCGGGGCCATCCTTCAATTGCAACAACGTATAGCCCAGTGTTTTCCTTCTAGAAAGCTACTCTTATATTAACCATCTTTAGAACCCTTCAAATGAACTCTGATGTCCCTGGCTTATATGGAATGACAGCAGTCCCGATCAATTTTCTGTTCGGTTTCGTTACTGGTACCAACGCCCTTCACGATGGAGGCCTAATCAAACCAGGTGGATATTAGCTGTACCGAAGTTAGTTCTGTACCTCAATTCGGGCAGCTGTCCGATCGGTTTTTTCTGTGCTCAGGGTCCTTATACGCCTAAATATTGATGAGCGATACTAGAGAATGCCAGCTTCGGATGGCAGACGAGTTGTTCAAAGTCGCCCCAGTGTCCGACGGTGTTATCTATACAACGCCAGAATATCTTGGGTGGGTATGGGAATCCGTCCAAAGTTTTGTGTTCAACATCTTCCATGAATTTATTTGCTAAAACTGAGGGTACTGGAGATCCCATTTCTAGACCTCATTCTTGAGTGTGAAACTACGGATTCCAAAACTAAGTGGGTGGGATTCGGGCATGCTTTTTATACCTTCCGCTATTTCATCTACTGTAAGCTGTGTTAGTTCTGAAGGGGTGGTGTCTGATAGTAGCGGTTGCTGAGCTATTTCCAAAGAGTCACCTTTTGGCACATTTGTATATAATGAATCGGCATCAAAGCTTACGAGAATGTCGTCTGGTTCCACGGTGATACCAGCTACTTTGTTGGCATATGAATTCTCAATGTAAGTACTAAGTTTCCAGGGGTTATTTTTCGTATAACGCAGCAACGAAACGATAATATGAGCGGACTGTGACGACACTTTATCCCCAGCTATGTTGCCTGATGCCGACACCTAATACAGTGGAATAGTAAGAAGACGAAACCTTGGACACAAACGCGATGCTCCAGAAAACAGGTCATAACGGAAAAAATGACGATGCATGTATACATATATACATATATATATCCATAATTTGACCCTGAAAAATGCCGGAAGTTCGTTAGCACACACAAAAATACAGAGTTTCTGGGATATTAATATTCCCAACACCAGGTGAGGAGTTTTAGAATACCTGCCAAGAATCTGGCCAGCTCACGGGATTGGGAAACCATTCCGTCTACTATCGGAAAATCTGGTTTATGGATTTTGGTAGGCCTTAAAGCCGTGGTTGGATTGCGCTTTTCGGGTACAACCGATACAAGTTGCTTTGCTCTAAGTGGTTTATCACAGACCGCAAATAACTACCGATCTAATCTTTACTCTCATTCATTGTGTGATGTTCCCACTATCGATCTGCCGGTAAGGCCCCTCAGCTAGGTGTTGCTTGACGTGTAGATAATCACTCTCGCAAAGCCAAATTTGTTTAAAAATGTGTGTATTTCGCTAATTTACTGCCGTTCGGTTTCAGGTAGAACATAACTTTGACGGAAACTCGGGGATTGCACCTATCTGATAAGCCCCATAAAGAACGAAGCCGGTCGCGGGCTGTCGGGGAATTTTCAACAAACTTATGAGTAGTGCATTACGTAATCACTTGTTTATAACAGCGGTGGTCTCACCCTTGTCAGCCTTTATAAGCACTCTATCCACCTGTTTTAGGGTGTTTAACTTCCATGCAGTCTCCAACCAATCTTCATCAGCTTAACTGTGGTCTTCCAGTAGCTTTCTAGCCAGATCAGCCCGATAACCTTCAGCTGCTGAAACTTGCCGCAGCGGATGAACGGAACTGATCTGCTTTGGCACGCGTAGTGCTGAGTAAAAGCACGCACACTGGCATGATCAGAGCCCAAGTACCTACCCCTGAAAAAATGACAACTTCCACTTAACCTTCTCCATGCTAACCGAAAGCTACATGGCCCAATTGATTCCATGACTGCCTTGCAGCCAAGTAACTCGATGTGAGCGTTCGTGCTGGAAGTTTGCGTTGACCAGGGACAGACGACATTTAGCACAACAACTAGCTTAGTCGTTCGTACTATGGTCATCAACCCCAAATCTACCATCTAACAGTCCCATTTTCTGACTTATTATCCCGACTTGCACGTTCTTACCACCCGACGGGATGACTATATCCCTTCTTGCTGACAAAGGTAGTGAAAGATAAGGATAATGTACAAACGTGCAAGGCTGGAGTAGCTTTGAGACATGACACCAAAGCGGTATATCCATGGATCTCAGAGATGGTGTGTATCAGGCTACAGTAGGGGTTGCTCTGTAGGACTGGGATTTAGCCTGTTCGGCCAGAGGAAATTAAACGTCTTCAGGTCTTCGGCTATTGTTGTCTGAGAACCATATTTCGTATGGGCTGGTGCCTTTGCATCTGTAAAGGAACAATTAGAAAGCCAGTTTTCGGCTACGCGACGGGAACTTCCACTGCAGAATATGTCCAGCATCAGGAGTTGCATTAGTTAGGTCAAGTATTGCGCACGCTAAACCATTGTTTACAAAAGAGAGTGCTATTTTCCATGCCCAGTTTAGAGTGGTACAAGCAGGGAGGTGGCCACCTCGTGATTCCAAAGAGGGGCGTTAAAGAAATTGTGGAAATTCTGGGTGCGACTGATGTGAATCGCCCTCCAGGACGGGTACCTCGTGATCTCCATTGCACCTGGTTGGAATCGCTGCAAGATAAGGCTGCTAATCGATGTCAATGGTATTATTGTTGTCAGTTCCTACCCAGATCGATTGGATGAATGTCTGGAGGTGTGTACGCCTCGGAATAATTATGGTAGGGACTGGTTCTGAGTCCCCTTCCTCGTCCACTTTTATGCTTTTCTTCACAATAAGGCTTTCAAATAAGTCACGCTGACTCTACCGGATATCCAGCATGGGACCTTGTCAGATCTGACACTGCAACAGGCAATCCAGTTCCTCAGGACACATTGGCCGACAAAGTTCATGGATGTCGATTTTCAACCGCTTGTCTATTGTTGGCATTCCCTGTGGCTCGCTCGTGGTTGCTTCGTGCTTGGAGATGGGGTTGTGATATCACTCCTTAGGCTTCGGGTTCTATAAGCAGCTTTATTTCGGCCATCGTGGGATTGGCCGGATCTATCCGGCCATACATGGATCGTGATATCTTGAACTATGTCATAGTATGTTCGCGATGCTAACAAGTCACGGAATCCTCTACGCCTGTCGCCTGTTATTTGGCCTCGAACCGAACGACCCTAGTCCCGGGTGCATACTGATTACGCTGACCCTAATGATGAAGTAACCCACATAATCTAGGTGGACGCATTTTTCTCGAAGTGGCAAGGTATGCCTGTCGTCTCGCAAACAGCAACCAATACCCTTCGAGTCCTGTCTCAGCATGGCCTGCGGGAGACCATGGTGCGGTATACTGGAGCGCATTTCAACTCAATTTTCTTGTAAGGGTTCTGCCGGGAAATGCAGCTACGCACATCTGTCTGCCGCCGTATCACATGCAATCGAGGGGGACTTAACTTCAATGCGTTCGAGCCTGCTCTGCTCAAATTTTGAGGGGCGGAATATCCATCGAATTTCTGCATAGATTTATTCCGATCTGCCGGACTCCCTGGCTCTTTTGTGGATCGCAAACTACCTGCTGAAGCCCTCGTACCCCGGAAATTTCGTTCCAACAATTCGGCTATTTCCGTCAACAAGAGACTTGACTTTGCCGTAGTTCGGCGGTTTGAGTGTTCCTTCGTGACTCACTGTCGCTGCGATACTCGCAGAGTCTCATTCCAGGTTTGTCTTTGGTTAGAGGTCTGACTAACAATTTCTGCTGGCCTTCCAAGTAGGGGGCTGAAATATGCGTGGCGATTAGTTTTATAACAGCTGCAATACACTTGCATTGCCCGACAAACACTGCTGCCCTGCGGTCAGGACTTTAAGCTAAAAGGCATGATCGGGGACCCTAATCGTCCTCCTGTCCAGGTGTGGCGCTCTGGCGTTATCCAAGCTCACGTGCAACCATGAATTGCGCACACGCATAATTTTATGCCATATCCATCGTCGCTTCCCTTCTCCATTTTCTAATACACTTTTTTATGCTCCCCACTCAATGATAAGTATTTTCTTGTAGGCCTATCCTCCTAACTGAAGACACTTTTCGTACCCCGTATGCCTTCGCTGTGTCAGCCGGCGCCTACGGCCTCAGGCGTTTCAAAGTCAACCTTAAGACTTCAAAGTCCCGTCCATCTGGTTGCTTTTAGTATTCTTACTCTAAAACAAACAGGGCAGCAAGCAGATTGACTCATCATTGAACACCGTTATTATACTGCCATTGATGATGGTAGTGGTGATGACGTAAGCAGACATGGGGAACAAGTAACAGTCGGGATTTTTTCAACGGACATTGCCAGACGAACAGCACAGAGACAAATGTCGGTGGGTGTCCATTCAAGTAAGGGCCTTCCGATACGGTGATTTGAAACGATGGTAAAAGCTGTAGAGCCTGCCACGGCAGCCTCTGGAACGCCAGAATTCCGCAGTCGTACGCGAGAGGAGTGAGGTGGAACAACCAACTCAATGACTGTGCTTGGATCTTGAATTCTTGTTTCTGATACGCGGTACACATCATTATCAAGTGAGTCCAGGGTATGATCAAGGGGAGCCTGTCATATCATGGAATGAACACTAAAAGTAGGCAGATAAATCGGGCCTCTAGGCATAAAGATTGAGGCCATCAGCTTTGGGTTGCCCGATGATGTTGCGACCAATGCTGATGTTAGATGGGTCGGGTTGTCATTCCTAACAGTGTGTTTGCGAGAAGAGTAGTATTAATGGTTTAGGGATGTGGAAGAAAGCGTGAAACAGAAAGAAGGGACACATTAACATTAGTCTGTTTTCGTTTTACCGACCGCATTCTAGGTGTCGAGCAAGGCGACCCGTCTGATCGCACTTGTGGCATGATACTATTTTAAGTTGTAGAAGTCGTGGTTGTGTGCGGGTTGGGGTACTGTCTGATCGCTCAAACTTGGCAGTAGGCCAGTTAGGGTCCTCAACCAGTCTTCGACTCAAAAGCCTGACCGCAAGGCAGTTGGGTTTTGCGGGAAATTCTAGCTCGTTAATGATTTTGGAGAACAAGTAACAACATTTTCCGCAAATCCCAAGCCCGAAAGATCAAAGGACTGTTGTTCAGAGGCCAGCCGTCCCTAATAACCGAACAGCACGCCATTTGGACGGATGTGTCACGTGCAGGACACGGGCCAGACGAAGGCATGCCCTGATTGGTCAGAATGCCAGCGAATCCGTGTCAAGCATCTTTGACTCGACGCTTCTCGCCCCCTCATGGACATTCTAGCACGACCTTGTGGAACACTCTGTGAATACCCTATAAATGCAGTTGCCATGATCTTCCTTTGTCTCCATAAAGGGCTGTCCAGAGCTACCGTGCCTTTTGATATACCGTAGTGGGCGGAGCAGGAAGCCAAGGGACCGATACAGAGTTGCACTACTGTTCATCAAGACACAACAACTGTGTTGGTGAATCCTCTTACCATGCACTGGCTTGGTATGTGAGACTACGAGTGTCGCACCGACACTTGTAGTATACGGTGTCTGTTATTTTGATTGATTCATATGTAAGTATTGGTGATGTGCAACCTTGCTTACTGGGCTTTGGCTCATGAGCTTTATTTATGTTTTCCATCCACAGAAATTGTCGTGAACACCTGCCTTCAGAGAATCACTGTCCCCTGGTGTTTCCATAGTGTGCATATTACACACCAGCGTAGTTCAAATGGCCACGGAGGCACCTAAACCATCACATCTCATTCAGGTCCAGGTTCTTTGTACCGTGCGTATTCAGTAATGCGAGATGAGATGGCTGGGCTATGTGCTATGCTTGTCGATTTACTGTCTGTCTAGCAGAGCGTTGTTTTCCACATATAATTCGGAGCACTGGGAACATAGAGATTGGCAAAGTTTGATGGCAGAATGGAATGGGGGATGTTGCGAAACGTCTGGGTGCTTTTATTGCTGTTCGTCCTAAAGGATGGGGGCCGGGCAATCCTCTCTGAGCTAGCTAGCCGATGTCAGTGGCATTTATGCTGTCAGTTTCTATTCAGATTATTTAACTGGCTACCGGAGGTGCAGGCGCGGGCGCATCAGATGTTTGTGGTAGGTTCAGTTCACTCTGTGCGCTGCGTATGGCGAAGTGATTCTCGATGTCATCAGGAAAGTCTCCCAATGGGTGGAACACTTCGAGCAATGTCTCGAGCACACGTCAGCATACGTCCCTGCCATCGAACCACTTATATTGCATGATGCTGATCGTGGCCGTTCAACCAAACAGGAGGTGATTGAAGGCATCAGCTTCCTGAAAAATCGCAAATCCCCTGGTGAGGGTGGCATTCTGCAGAAATATACGAGACGTGCCCTATTGCTCTTCGTGCACCACTGCATGAGCTGTCTTGCTCATTCTGGAACAACTAAGTGTTTTCATCCGATTTACTCCTGTTCTACATTTCCACAACAGGTGGCAAAACTATTTGCGCCAACCAGTTTAGTGTAAGATTATTGGACATAGCTTGTAACCAGCCGCTTTACAAGTAAAAGACAATTGCACCAGATGGAACAAAGCGGCTTTTTCTCCAGGGGAAGTCTTTACTCTGAGCCATGTTGTAGAACAACGACACCGCCAAAAACCAAATTTTACCTACCATTGATTTTCGGGTAGCATTCAACCCTTTGAACTGATAAGCTCTGAAGTATTTTGGAGTCGGACGACATTCCCACTAAGTTAGACAGGCTGTTAAGTACCATGCGGCCATGGGAGAACATGTTTGTATATGTTAGGAAGGTCAGATTCCTGTAAGTAATCCCAGAATACCCGAAGCTTACTGAGAACTAAAAAATAATAATAATCGTTCACCTGTAGCACCCTTTTGGTGCACAGCTGCCATGCCACCCGAACCAGGCACGAGGGCTGGGATACTGCCAAGTCGCCCAAGCCTAGACAGGGGAAGTCGAGAGGCTAAGGTCGGGTTCGACAAACGGACCTTCCAGGCAGTAAATTCGCACTCTAACCACTTGGTTCATCTCGCCATCGTCCATCTGAGAACTTCAAACTCCAAAATCGCTTTAGGGAATCCGTCAGTCCTCCGGGCCAGAAAAGCTAACTGCCGATAAGATGCTCAAGCAGTCAATCAACTCAGAAACGATCAACGATGATAAATGTTCGAAGATGTCCTAAAAGCAACACCAACCAACCACTCAAAGCCGGTACGGCAGTCTGGGTCAAGGTCCGAATTGGGCTTTAAATACCGCAACGCTCCTTGAAGTTTTCGCATTCGCTTGTTCGCAATAAAGCTGTTGTGTTCCTTGTTGGATCTTTTTTCGGACAATAAAGTATTGGCGTGGACACTGCAGTTGGTTACAACAGTATATATGGAGAAGAATGGTCAAGACTCGTTGTTTGTGGCTCAACAGGGCTCCCCGTTCTTCCCCATACGGTTCAACTCGTGGTCAATTGAATACTTCGCAAAACTGTATGACGAACACCGGGAATGGGGGTAGAGGAAAACACGCGGATCGTGGAATTTACTTGGCAGATGATACAGTTATCATCGCTGCAGACCACTGCACTCCATAGTGGTTCTTCAATACTCATTTTTCAGCCCTCGTACCGCGCACCAAAGTGCAGTAATTTCAGCAGCTTCAGCTTCGTTCAACGAGGTCAAGGAGAGTAAGGGGAGGGAATGGATTAATCTGTTTATTGATGACAAATAGTTCTGCTTGTCCGGTATGGAAGAAAGTGACAGCCACGCAGTGAATTCGATAGGTTTGATGCAAGGCCTCCATCGGCCGAGTGACGCAGCCATATCTGTCAGGGTCACTAACCATTGGTTTGCCCCCTCCCTTGGTCCCCATCCGATGCAAGGCTGGGATAAGAGAGCTCTACGAGGCAAACGGTCATCGGACGTAGGAAATACGTGAAATGCAGCGTAAACTGGAGTGGACCATCGCTATCCATTTATCATTGCTTATCCATCGCCGTTAACTTCAACGTCATTAAACTATGACGAGTTACTTACAATAAAATAGATAAAATTCGAGTTAATGTACTCCGGCTCAAACATTCTCGCGGGCTAACGATGAGGTAATGACTTCCTTTGATAATTATCACCGACCGCTCCTACAATACAAGTGTGTACTGCGGTACAAAGATGAATTTATTCTGAAGATTTATGTCCGAACCTATGAGTCTGTTGTTTGAACTGTTTTACTTTCTGCTTGCAAAGCGCTACCGACGGGTGGCTCAGACACGCAAAATGATGACTTTCAATCATTGATGTTTGGGAAATATTCCCAGAGTAGTCCTAAGGACCGTGTATTGGATGAAGGGGTATACCGTCGATACTTGGCTCTCTTTGACTCGAACAGTCCATTCAGAAAAGTTGGCCTCGATTGTTCTCCACTGTCCACATACGGAGGTATCAAACCTG
>NW_008751790.1:1141494-1146443 GCF_000715545.1 Opisthorchis viverrini
CTCTTTGACTCGAACAGTCCATTCAGAAAAGTTGGCCTCGATTGTTCTCCACTGTCCACATACGGAGGTCATCAAACCTGTCACTATTCCTGAAACGCAGCAGGAATGTTGTTGCCAAAGTGGTCAGTTGCAAACCTGGATCGAAATTGAACGCGTGGGTCCAAAGGCCGTCTAGGACCCATTCTACTGGAACGAACACTAGATTGGTACCTCCGAGAGTCTCAAGCGGACCGCAGCTGCTACTCGGAACACCTAGGAAGCCGGATTTTGTTCACGCAGAAGGTAGCGAAGTGAATTCGCATACCCTGAAAGATGAATGTTAATGTCGTTGGCATGCTTGCTTTAAGTGCCTAGCGCGATTTATGCATTTCATGAAAACATGACTATGTACTTTGGGTTGTTGATCACTATAAACGTATAATTTATCTTATTTTCAGGCCTTCCCCGTCTGGATAGTCGGCTTGCACCGCGTGCTTCCTACAGACGATCAGCTTGGGCTAGTCGCTGTAGTGTCATTGGGGCAAGGCGTTGTTCCAGCTTCTTTGTAGTACCCTATACTCTTACTGGACACACCTCAATGAGTACAGGTGTTTCCGAGACCGCTCCTTTAAATGTTAACCCCAACATACCACCTTTTGCACTCCCCCAAACCCTAATGGCTTCCTCAAGCTTGCTTCAGACAAGCGTATCGAAGTTGGCACAAGAAAGTCTGAAAGAAGTGAAACGTTTGCGGGTTTTGGTGACGCGGTTGTTAGTGGCAGTTGATTCCACAACAGATGATACCAGTGAGGAGGATGCTTATCAAGGACCCGATGTTGATAGTGAAGGTAGACGCGGTGGTACTACGCGTCTCGGTTTGGTTCCAAGTCCCACTGTTACGACTTCGGATAACAAATTTCCATATTCGGTCAGTCGACCTACCTCTTTCGGTAGGACCAAGGAACTCACCGAGCCGATGCATTTACACAAGACGGTATTACAAATAAGGTTTGTCAATACTGTTTTTTTAAACGCGAACACTGGATGCGGTGTTTGTGTAACTGTAACTCATAGTGGACCTTCCGTTTACTGCCACCAACGGTCCTGTGTTTAGTCGATCATATCGGTTGCTTTGACACATTGCTAGAGTGATCCTTAGCCAATCAGTATGCTTACTATGTGAATGCCTACAGAATATTCTTACTTCCTTCTGCTTGATTGTGAGTGAGTCACAACCCTTCTGATCAATCAAGGATCAATCGGACCCGGCTCTAATTTTCCGTAGAAATCTCACCTGAAAATGCCGTAGTGTGCATCTCGTAGTACTAAATATCTACTCATTTTTGTGGGGCATGCTCTACAGATTACTGTTGCAATTGAACCAAAGTTTCAAACGGGCTTTGCCTGCGAAGACTTTTAATCGGGTATTTTGATGAGCAGCACTAATATTATCTTTCATTATCTACTGTTTTCGAGACCTGTAAACTTTAGCCACGAAGAAAGAGATTCTTTGAGTCAGTGAATCAGTGAGTATCAGTAATCTGCATCGACCGAAGCGTCCGATTGATTGTGTGAGACTGAGACATCACCTCGAAAAAAAACGGTCAAATGAAGCAAGTTAACTCCTTACCCGGCATTCTTCAGTGATCACCCTAGGTGTAAGTGAGGCAGCCCTTATTCAAGAGCATCCATTAGCCGCCAAGAAATGGGCAGATTATTCTAATCCGGTTATCGCTGTTTATGAAACAGACTGGTTTTCTCCCGTGCATTCTAGTGGTACGAATGCTCACCAAATGGGTTCAATCGTTTTATCTCTAGTGATGCACTTGACGCCCTGGATCAACTTGCGAGCCTCATGCACACCGCTCGTATGAACACCCGCATGGGGGAATTGGGATTGCATCAGGCGCTGAGTTTTCTGACGACAGTGGATCAGCTGGAATTTGGCGGGATTTCCTCATCTACTGAGCTGGGCGACTCCACAGATCCGATCGTATCTGTAGAGCAAGAACCCAGACGAACCAGTTGGCTCCTTGACAGAAGTGATGCGGAGCGTTGGAGTAACCGTTATTGGGAAAGGACACATACTATCTTGGGTGGACTATTGACATGTTCGGTGTTCCGGAGGTAAATAATGCACTTTTCAGCCGTCATATCGTGAAGCTGTGAGTCTAAACTAAAAACCTTGTTAAATTAGCTGCCACTTGTTTGCAAGTAGCATACACACTGTGTAGTTGTCCAAACCCCTCGTTTACATCAATGGAAACTTCTAATATATTGGCACGCATACATGAAATCTGACTTACTAATTCCTGCAACTTAAACCGAAGGGAAACTGCCGAAATCCTTCAAGGTAGATCAACCTGTGATGAGAACAAGCTTTTATTGAGAATTGCGTGAGGTTTCGTATCGTTAGATGCACTGCTCTCGAATTCCTCAAAACCCACAACATCATTTTCAGTGAATTAATTTTTCACCCGGACAAGTCTTTCTAACAACCGTGAATTCGCCCAGTCCTATCCCATACTGTGTTCATTTTGAGTATTTGATGTAGCCTGTAAGTTTCTAGCACAGAGCAGACGTCCGGTCTCGTTCGGAAACGAACGCCAACGTGTAGTTGTTACGACCAAGGCTAGGTACGCAGACTCTCCTTAAGAGAAAACTCTCATGGTGCCGAACAAAATCGTCCTCTGATGTGCGTGGGTTAGGAAATCTGGGCACGAACTAGCCAGAGATGTCAGAAGTATATCTAAGTTTTCGACAAATGCACATCAATTTGGTTTTCACGGAAACTCAAGTGAATCCCGCGTATCTGATGTTTTTCAAATGAATATGCTGCACGAAGGCCACCTTATGTTTCAGTATGTTTGAGATATAGTATATTTTAATAAAGCAAACTACTCACTAGGTTGCTGAAAACTCTTCGACAGCCACAACCTGGAAGTATATCTAAGTTTTCGACAAATGCACATCAATTTGGTTTTCACGGAAACTCAAGTGAATCCCGCGTATCTGATGTTTTTCAAATGAATATGCTGCACGAAGGCCACCTTATGTTTCAGTATGTTTGAGATATAGTATATTTTAATAAAGCAAACTACTCACTAGGTTGCTGAAAACTCTTCGACAGCCCACAACCTGTTTCTCCCTATTGGGACCCATCAGGCGGGCGCAGTCCCAGAGATTCTGCTAGAACTCAAATTGAACAGTCACACTCATTTGTGTATCAATTTGGCTTTCATGAGAGATTCAACAGCAGCGAGAGATTCAGAAACCTTTTATTACCTTTAGATGACAGCCTACTTGCTTACTCAAGTCACATCATACCAACGTTGCCTATTCTGTAAAACCCGACGACTACTTGCTGTTTTAGTGAACATATTGAGTACTATGAAACGGCACAGTTAGGCACTATCGACTACTTCAAATAAACATATGGGGGGATTTTATGTCGTACAGCTTTACTGGAATGTAGTCATTCTAGAAGTTATTAGAGTGTGTCATGAAACGTTGCCTTGGGAGTGCGTCTTTCGTATGAGCTCAGTACTGAACGAACGACTGTTTGAAGCCCGTACGCGTGTTTGGGATGAGTCGCACACTGAAGGCACGAAAATAGATTGTTGTGAATATCCTTTTTGGGGACAGACTATTAGTCGGGGGATGTCCAGTCAGACAGGCTGACAGAGTCTAAAGCGCATCGGCCCGTCAAAAAATTGGAATTTTTATTTGGGGCATTATTTAAAGCGCTTGTCCACACCAATTAAATTGAGTCTACTGGGAACTCTTTGGTTCATTTGAAACACTGATCTCTCTACTGAATTTCGGTCACACCCAGAGGAAATTTGATCCATTCATTGTTAGTCTGTTTATTTGTTCATAGCAATCAACCCAAAGGGACTAACGGAAAGACTGGTGTTTTTTCCGGGTATTTCGTTAGGATTCATCCATTTTTTTGTCTATCGCCTTCCGAAAGGTCTCATCTGAACTCTGATCTCAAACGCCACCGACTAGATGCTACGACCAGTCGAGACGTGCGAGCTGATTTGGAACATTTGCTGAATGACATTCATGCTGCCTGTCCCAAACTGACTATCACTCTTGTTGACGGTGGATTCAACTTGAATGTTGCACACGTCAGGGTAAGCGTTCCTTAACTTTTGGCTAAAGCAATCTCCATTTTTAACCGGTCAACTGATATCTGTTTTACACCTCACCTTAACTTTCAACAGATCCAAATGAGGCTACTTCCGATATTACGAAAGATAGTGTTTGAAACTTTCCAGTTTAACTGCTTGACCATATATATATATACCATAATCAGCCACGAACGGTGCATCTGTAAACAGCGACAATAATGATACATATTTCACTATTGTTGTTCACTGACAATAGCATTCGTGGTTAGCGAAATGGCAGATGGCAAGCAGTCAAAGGGTTTCGAACGAACTGTCGTTTTAAAGTTAGAATGAAAGATGAATGGCAGACAAGTCTTTATTACGAAACGAACTTGTTTTGCTCAGTTCTAGAATATGCGCTGACTCCATCTCGATTTTTAATGGAAATATTTTCCTTTTTAACCTTATCCCTCGCTGCTATTTCTCATGAGAGTGAGCCAGTCAAGTTTCGTCAGGAACCGTTGCGAGCAATTATTCGACATCACTCGACCTTTTTCCCAGGAACGTAGCTTAAGCCGTCGTATACCCTGGTGCAACCTGAAACGCGGTAGATTGGGGGGCCCGTGATAAAACGACCGTAAAATAATAATAATAATCGTCTAGCTGTAGCGCCCTTTCGGAGCCTAGCTGCTATGCCACCCGAAGCACGAGGGCTGGGATACTGTCAGGTTGCCCAAGCCTAGACAGGGGAAGTCGAGAGGCAGAGGTCGGGTTCGAACCACGGACCTTCCGGTCGGTGAATTCGCGCTCTAACCACTTGAGCAATCTCGCCCTCATACTGGGTACAGAACCTGA
>NW_008751790.1:1147646-1152142 GCF_000715545.1 Opisthorchis viverrini
GAACGGAACGGTGCATCTGTAAACAGCGACAATAATGATACATATTTCACTATTGTTGTTCACTGACAATAGCATTCGTGGTTAGCGAAATGGCAGATGGCAAGCAGTCAAAGGGTTTCGAACGAACTGTCGTTTTAAAGTTAGAATGAAAGATGAATGGCAGACAAGTCTTTATTACGAAACGAACTTGTTTTGCTCAGTTCTAGAATATGCGCTGACTCCATCTCGATTTTTAATGGAAATATTTTCCTTTTTAACCTTATCCCTCGCTGCTATTTCTCATGAGAGTGAGCCAGTCAAGTTTCGTCAGGAACCTTTGCGAGCAATTATTCGACATCACTCGACCTTTTTCCCAGGAACGTAGCTTAAGCCGTCGTATACCCTGGTGCAACCTGAAACGCGGTAGATTGGGGGGCCCGTGATAAAACGACCGTAAAATAATAATAATAATCGTCTAGCTGTAGCGCCCTTTCGGAGCCTAGCTGCTATGCCACCCGAAGCACGAGGGCTGGGATACTGTCAGGTTGCCCAAGCCTAGACAGGGGAAGTCGAGAGGCAGAGGTCGGGTTCGAACCACGGACCTTCCGGTCGGTGAATTCGCGCTCTAACCACTTGAGCAATCTCGCCCTCATACTGGGTACAGAACCTGACCTCATGCACTGACTTTGCCGCTTGTATTTTCGAATGCCTCTATGGTTTCGGTATCTCCATCCACCATCAGGTGTTTAGGATCGTCTCTTGAATCCCACGCTAAGGGCCGCAAGGTGTCATCGAGGTTCTGACTTCGAATCAAAGGTAGGCTACGTACACCCCAACTAGAGGTGCTGAAATAATTTAAACGCTGAATCCTACAATATTGATCCATGTTATTTGACCACGTGCATGCTGCTGGTGAATTTAACCCACAGGGTTTGAGTCGTTCTGAGCAACTGTTGACTTGGGCAGCACAAACAATCGTTTCATTATTCGTCGTTCCTCCCAGATAACCCGGTAACTACCAACAGTGTGTAGGTGGTCTGTAATTTGTCAGTTCACGGTTAAACGGATCCAGTTAGGTTAGCAACTGATCAGAACAAGCCACGTCCCACATACGTGGCTACAACCAATCTTTTGGAAAAAATCAGTCATTTTGAGGGAATCAACAGTTCCGTTGTTTCTCTGGATTATCGCAACAATACTTTCGTTGTCACGGGCCTCGCACAGTGTTGTTCAAAGGGCGTTTTTCAGGTTTGTTAGTTTATCGTTATTCCTGTTCACTTTTGCTGTGATTAACTCACCTTTTCAATATTTCAGGTAGCTGACATATTGCAGTGTTTCGTCACATTCCGCCGTCTGCATCCCGAGCGCATAATTGTCCGCGGTTTAACGGAGCCAATGGTGATCAAACTTGCTGCTGCTACTGGTCCTAATGTGACAGATTCAGAACAAGAAATGTCTTCCAACTCCATTGAAGAGCTTCTCTCCAAGTGCGACCTGTCTGGAGCCACGAAGGAGACCTTGCTTTCCCTGATTGGTCCGGACCGAAGTCCGAAAACTGCATCGGATGCAAGAGGTAGACGAAGTGGTGGTGCTGCATCTTACGGACGACCTGTTTTGACCACACAGATTGGGATCCAACAACTAGATCTAGTCACTCCTAGTCGCTTTGCTCTCTTCCAGCGTATCACCACTCTGGCACAATGTGCCATACTGCACTTCTCGAATGACTATCAGCCACCTTCCGCAGTTCGTGGTCTGTTTCATTGGCTTCATTCCTATCATGACTTGTTTACAACACCCTGTGGTCGATGTGGCCAACTGTTGGGCCAAGATGTTAGTCTTCCGGTGTGGAGAAGTTATCCGCAACTACGTAAGGATGATAGTCGGTCGATTGTACCACAGCACGAGCATTGTCAAGCTGTGACTTAATGAATTCCTTGTACCTTGCTTCTGTACATAAACTGTTCTGAGTTCCCCTTAAACTGACGACTCGGAATGATCAAAACGCATCCACTGAACGAGAAAAGGGAGCGAGCACACAAAGAGTATTCCAGCTCATCCGTCGGACAGAAGAATGAGAGTTGAACTTCAAGAAACTTCTAGGTTTGACATTCAGTACATTTTAATTGTAGAAGCAAACTCTCAACTATCCTGGAAATTTTAGCGGGGGAGGGGTGCGTAGTAGATAAAATATATTCGATTGGTACGTGAACAGCAAGTGGTGAAGTCGGGTATTATTTCACGTAACTGATTGATGTTTTCGATAAAATCCACGTTATTGCTAGAGTGCATGAATTCAGGGCTTTCGGGGAACACTGACATGTCGGCATGGCTTGTTGACCGGATTGGGCCCACCGATGCAGTACAAGTAGGTAGACTTGAACATCACCCACGTTTTGTGTCCATGCAGTGCGGTTCGTTCCCGCTATACCGACACCCAGTCTTTCAGAAAAGAACAAGCGGTTACTGAGTGCGTCCGTCTGCTTAATTCGGCTTGGTAGTGCTTGCCGTTATCAGTGTGCTCTGGAAACTTCTTCACAGTAATAAAATACCGCACTTTCAGCATTTGAGTGAAGGACCGAAGCCCAGCATTCTGAACTGGGCCGCCACATGTTTGGTAATTGCATTTCCGTTTTAATAGTATTATTAGTTTTAGGAGCCACGGGCTGTGATATTGTCAGGGTGCCCACAATTGACAGGAGGAACACAGTAATAAAATACCGCACTTTCAGCATTTGAGTGAAGGACCGAAGCCCAGCATTCTGAACTGGGCCGCCACATGTTTGGTAATTGCATTTCCGTTTTAATAGTATTATTAGTTTTAGGAGCCACGGGCTGTGATATTGTCAGGGTGCCCACAATTAGACAGGAGGACGATTAGGGTGTTCGACTAAACCGTTGGTTCAAAAGTCTGACTAGAAGACAGCGATGTTTGACGGTAACTGCCAATGCATTCTATTTTATGCGAACAGGTAGCCATACGTGCTCCAACCCCCAAGCTGGAGGACCAGAAATCTGTGTTGGTCCGACTTCTAACCACTGATCAACCTGGCATAAGACTTGCGAGTGCCGCACGGACACCTCCAGTACAGCTCAGTAGATCACGTAGGCACACAAACCGTCACACCATGTCGAGGCTTAGTTCCATCGTGACGGAGAGCGATTTCATGCCGAAGACTTCTGTTCTACATGACCAGTTTGAAGAAGTAGTCAACCTGGCAGACGAAAATGGAATGGAGTCTGGGTGATTTCGGTGCGACTCACCTTCAAGGTTGAGGTGCGCGAGATCCCCCTGTGCATGGTTGGAGGCGTTGCAAGATATAGCTGATAATCTTTGTTATTGGTGTTACTGTTGCCATTTTCTATCAAGAGTATTTGAATGAATATTTGGAGGTATAGGTACTTCATGTTGATCGCTTTCGGCTCACACTAAGTTCCCTTTTAATCTACTTATCCTGTTCTTAGTAGTACTGCTTCCAAATAAATTATGATTTCACGGCAGTGAAGCATCACTTTTTGAACATGTAGCGGCGACGGTCATCTATCTTAAAGGTATGTTCAAAACTGACGGTTATTTTGGATCAATGGCAGTGCAACTCTCACGAAACTTCAGAGTATCGAACTATCCATCGCCCGGTAAGTAGTTTTGAACAGTTAACCGTTCGGTCACGAGCGGCTGAGCTGTAAGGGCGAATTGTACTCCCCGGTTTCCCAGGCCGAAGAAAGGGGTTTGATTGAGGTAATGCACCTTGAGCTTTGTCTCAAGGGTCTGACTTACAAGGTAGTGGTAGGATGTGGAGTTTTGTGCGGAGACCATTCTCCTAGCCTCTGATTCATAAGTCTGAAACTCGAGGCAACGGTTGTCTGGGTTTTCTTGAAACACCTTCCCCGGAAACAATGACTCCATAGTCTGACCTACCAGGCTGCAGGGGGGCTGGGCTGCTCCTGGAACGCTGGGAGTAAAACATTTGTGTCTCACCCTTAATTTAGCCATGCACAGCAGGTACCTTTTAAGCAGCACCGGACACGAAGAGACTGGACCTTATCGTGGTGTGGCGGTTTGTGTACCTCGGCGACCCATTGAGCTATACTGGGGGGTGTCCGCGCGACACTCACAGAGTCTCTCATACCAGGTTGGTCAATGGTTAGAGGTCAGACGAACACAGTCTCCTGGTCCTCCAGGTTGGGGGTTGGAACATGTATGGCGACTTGTTCCGTAGAAAAGGTAATGCATTTGCATTTCCCCGCCAAACACCGCTGCCTTGCGGTTAGGCTTTTGAGCCAAAGGCTTTGGTTGAGGACCCTAATCGTCCTCCTGTCTAGGTGTGGGCGCCCTGGCAGTATCCCAGCCCTCGTACAACCATGCCCTACACAACTAACAATATTCTCATGCCACATCGGCCATCGCGTGGTGCCATCAGCCGGGTCGCCTTACTTGCTGCATACAGAAAGCCGGTAATGCCCGGAGATTATTTCAGTTGATCCGTGCGACCGGTCCCCGGAAACCACCTGTGAGT
>NW_008751790.1:1155490-1171248 GCF_000715545.1 Opisthorchis viverrini
ATATATATATATATATAACTAAACGAACTTTATGGTTGTACGGCAGTGAAGCATCAGTGCCAACACTGATGTTGCTGTCATGATGGATGATGATGATGAGCACCGGACTCTAGTTTCAAAAGCATATTCATAAATATGGACACGCTGGAAGGAAACACTTGATTGCCCTCACACACACATTGGAGTTTATCTCCAGACCATATCGTAATACGATTTCGCGCTGTGGAAGACTTGTTGTTCTTCGTCGGGCTGCTCCAGACCTCCCTGGGATTGTTAAACCTTTAGCAACCGAATTCCAGTCAGTGTAGCCTGCAGGATCCCTACAGCACAGAGCCTGGCCACTACGATAATGTAACAACTTCCGGTCGGGTCGAGGTGGGCAACCTTGGAACACCCTGTTTCAGCTAATCTAATCAACTGGTCCAAGGAGGACGGGTGTCAGTAGAACGATCTCCAAAAGATGGGACTATAATTCATCAACAAACGTCGTTTCGAATGATGGACTGAACAAGTTGAAAGACGGTCCAGTCGGTCCCCGTCAAATCCCAACTCTGGAAGGACCAAATGAACTCGAGTGGGACGTGGATACCAGTCCGAAATCGTCGACGGAGATGCAGGGTGCAATTTCATTGCTTCAGCGCAAAATAGTACATAACCAAGGCAGTTAGCTAACCACGTTCTTCAGAAGTTGGCGAGTCCGTGTCGGCCGACCTGACGACCTACTCCAAAGTGTTATGAATAGGGAATGGAGCGCGTCCACGGTGGTTCTCATAATCAAAAAAGGTATAAAAAGCACCGAGGCATCAGTTTTTGGGCAATAGTTTCCAAGGTGCCCTCTGGCGTTATCGTACTCAGGGTGATCGGTCATCGATAGAGTCAGATTCGCGAGACGCAAGCTAGATTTCCCCCTGACAGGGATTGCATCGACCATATCTTTACCCTGAGGCAAGTACCGCAACTCCGCCACCTGGAACGGTGACCAACAATGGTCGTCACCCAGCTTCATGTCGAATAAAGATGGGGTAAGCTGTAGCAGCTCGAACCACTGCACTTCGGCGCAAGACTTGTGAGCTGATAAATCGGTTGAACAGAACTGATGCGTATTTGATTCGACTCGAGTTTTGTCGCGTCAGCGATGAAAAAAACAAGAGAGATCAACTAGCGTGGTCTACAAAATTCTTCAAGTAGCCACACCATTGTTGTCAAGGTTCCATCAGGCGCAAAGCCATTAACTGGAATGTTGACAACATAAAGAAACACTAAAAATCCGGGCTGATTCCCGTCCGCCTATGGACAAATTTTGTGAGCGATTGTATTCGAATGCTTATTTGAGTTTCGGCAGATTATTATAAAAATCACTGGTGAATGGAGGAGCAAGCTTACGAGTACCTTAGCCGCAATGGGCTTTCCAGAAACACCTGTTGCGGCAAGCCCACCCGTGCAGTGTGTGAATAGTTGACCATATGCAGCCATCATGCATTTCGGACGCATTCCACACGTCTAGTGGCATGCTTCTGGCCTAACTAGCCGTACGTCAAGTCTTCGGTATATGCCCTGATCGTGAAACGGCCCACTAGTACAACCTCACGTTCGTTTTCCACAAAACTTGAAAGTGAGATTATAACGAGCAGCGTCTTTGAGGAAGTCCCTTTCCCGTTATATTGACACATTCTGTATAACTGAGACAGGAAAAGAATACCAATAAAATTGTCTGTTTGATACATACCAAGTACTAGATAGGCTGTTCCACTGTAAAATGATACGACATTGGTACCTGGTTTGTTCACTTGTATACACTTCTCGATGCTGAATTTGAGGTCATCCTCATTGAAGCTTTCACAGTTTCGGAAGCCATTTTTCGGATTGATTCGCCCAATTAGCTGGCTTATTGTGAAGTTTGTTCATTATTCTTTCCCCTTATGCTCTACAAAACTGAGAACTCCTACGTCTGAACTAGCTCACTCAGTTTCTAGAGGCGAGTAAATCACGGCAACTACATACCTACATATAGAAACGCCCTTCGACAGCACCGTCGAATCATCTGCGACGGAAGTCGAACGGGTGAGGGCTTGGCCGTAGACGTCATACAAAAGCCCTCGTGAGGGTAGCCATGCAACGGAGACAAACTGTGTTGTGTTACAATTAGATAGGCGGTTTCAATGACCCCATTTTACCCTCTCTATTTCAAGAAGCCCAGTTTGTTTCCTTCGTTAAGTGTAACTTTGAAACCCTTGGGTACACCGATCCGCTGATATGCTGTTCAGGACTAATCGAGTTCAGTCGAACCTTAAATCTTCAGGTCAGGAGATCGCAGCCTTGAATCTGTGCTCCATCGAACCCAGATGTTTAACTGGCAGCACTATTTATGACAACTGATAAATATAATTATCAGTGGACACTAACGCAGTGCTTCTACTTCACTTTTTTCCGGTTACCGCTTTCGAATTGGTCAGAGTTGGGCGCGTGCATCCCGCCGGCACCACCGAACCTCTTATTCTGGAGATAACTCCGAAAAAAACGTTCGGCTGAAACACCTTTCGGTGCCTAACTGCCGCGCCACTAGAAGGAAGCATGAGGACTGGGCTACTACCAGGTTGCCCAAGCCGAGTCAGGGGAAATCGAGAGGCAAAGGTCGGGTTCGAACTACGGACCTTGCGGTCAGTAAATTCGCGTTCTAACCGGTGAACCGTCGTCCCTGCTAGCATGTACCCGATCGGATATAATCTACCCTAGACTGGTCATATTCAAATCCAATATTTCACGTGAAACCTGGCATTGGGCCTTAAAAGTTAAGTGGTTTTTCGAGAACGTTGTCTTTCAGACATGCTGTTCAGCTTGCTTGATTTAAGCCACTTGTCGGAGTGGTTGGTAAGCACTTATTTGGAACCGAATGCTGACCAGCTACGTGATCACTTCGCCGTCCACTAAAACCTTGAATATCCCACATATGTCACTAAGTTCAGTGTAGTTATTTGCTCCACGTACCACCCATCAAGAAAACCCTGATAATGTACATTCGGCGTGCAACAAGCGCATAAGTGTAGCACCTTCGAAATCGACAAGAGCGAGTGGAAAGGATGTTGTCTATGCTTCACAACAGGGGATTATTAAGCCGTCTTGGGCCTGATATAGACTAATCTCTAGGAGAATGGTCGGCAGTCTGTCGTACCGAAGCGAAAAAAAAATGACGATATATTTATGTATTTGATTGCTCCGCATATAGTGACGATACATAATGTTGAGAAATGGGAAAAAAACGTGTTGAATAACGTGTCCCAGATCGCGCTCAATGGCGCATTGAGGTATGCCAAAATAGGTAACAGAACAGGGGGGATAACTTTATCCCTAATGTAACGGAAATGAGTACACGAAAAGCAATACAAGCGATGGTTATAAACCATAGAACAGAGGATAGAGAGGGCGCTTGGTCGTTTTGGGTTGGCAATTTAATGGATGGAGGATGGAAACGATGGAGAGGGGTAACTGTACATGATCACCTTTGGAAAATGATAGATGGAGAACAGGCACCAACTACTATGGGGGTTTCGTAGGTCCTAAGGGGAATCAGAGAAGGTGGCTCACTTTCAGTTGAGTTAAAATTTCCGGAATTAGACCTCGGCAATTGGAAGCTGTGGGGAGAGTTGTAATGGTAGACGGAGTAGTTCATTCTGGTTGGTATGCTAAGGTTCACAAGCAATCATTCTGAGTAATGCCTACTGATGCAGACTATGCCCTTTGGTTTTTAAACCCTTTGTGAGGTGTGGTGCTGAAATCGGATTTATTCACCGGTTGACCTGACGAGTTGACAGGCACTAGACGCTGACATCACTTAAAGATTATGGAGCATATCTACCCATTAGACGGCAGTCTAACCGTTGGTGCCTTCGTGGCTCAAAAGCGATCAAAACAAGCCTGTCGCATCTTTACACGCGTTACAAACATATATGCTATGTTCCTTGAGACAAGTAAACTTGGTCAAACCGCCGAGCGACAAATGTATTTTTGGGGGATCTTCTTGAATAGGAGTATAGCAGTCACTCCAACAAACTGACACTACTAGTAACAACTGACCCTCACAAGGGGTTTTGAGGAAATCGTAGTCAAGTAGTGTTCCTGAATTGACCCTCCACTTCAACCAAAAAATTGAATCTCATTTTCAACAGTTGCATATCTAAGTGTAGCAGAAAACTGAGTAACCTTACAACGACATCGCCATGGAGAACAAGGTTCGAGTTTACCCTCGCGATGCAATTTAACTGTACGGGAGGGAAAATATCACACCGCACACGTCCATGCCGATTATTTTTGGTGGCATTAGATATTCACTGAAATTAAAGTAATCACAGCAAGTTACGAACTATTGACAAAATTCACGTGGGCTAATTTGACCAGTCAGGAACACGCGAGGTGAAGCGATCCATGAATTCCTTATTCGATGTGGTAGACCTGGCTGAGGTGTCGGTTGAAACGCACTCACTGATCGTGCTTAAAGTGACGAATCCTGTCCCAAAGTTGCCAATCTCGATAAATCGCGAGAGCAGAGAGGTGTTCGACGTGGTTGTTGCTTTCAACGGTAAGGTATCGTGACTATCTGGTGTTCAAGCCAGTCACCTGGTATCCTAACTGTCGGGTGTCTGTTTTAGCATGACTGTCTTTATATAAGGTCCATGAGCCATTGAACGGATGTAATTAGCCCTGAACTAAATTGTGAACATTTCCAGGTTATTTCAATTAGCAGGTGGAATTAATTCGCTCAATCACACCGGCACTTTCCCAACGACTTGTGCTAGGGAACCCATCTTGGCACAAACGTCCCACTTGGAAGGTGAGCGACTATACCTGGTTAACTAAGTCCACGGTAACGACATTCGAATTCTGATGTGAATTCGTCTGAAAATGATACTGGTTCTTACTTCGTCTTCGAGTTCGTCATTTGCTGCTTGTTGCAACATCGCTCGCGTTAGGATTTGTGGGGAATGTCCATGCTCTACCGGTCTGGAATTGATAAGCTGTTCACTCTTCAGTTGTATATAATCTCCATCAGAATGCGAGGTATCTGGTCGATCAGTTTTCGATACGGGCGTTGTTATCAGTGTGCACCGTATCGTATCGTCCTGGTCTGTGCGTTCGGTTTGAAGGCCTGATGATAGTGTCTTTTGATCCGAGTTGGCATCGCCTATGATGAGGGAGAGAGAATTTTTCAGTATACCTTCGAGCCCAACTTCTGTGAGGATGTGTAGAACATAGATCAAATGATAAAGCCTAGACATCAACTTTGATTGTTCATCCATATTAGCTTCGTGTAAAACGCCGTTTTGTATCCGCATGCTAAATCTGACCTGTGTTTCTTACCCCTCTCAAAGTCAAGCTATTCTTGTAGAGGACGATCATCCCGTGCAAAAGTACGCACAGTGCGATGCATTCGGCTTGTTGTCAAAATTCCAGTCACTGTATCGCATGGCACCATGAAAACTTTGTTCTCTAAACAGTTACATTGATGACTGACGGTCGCCGCTCCAGGCGGGCGATTGCAGTCCAGTAAATTATTGCGATCTCAAAAAGTCTAAATCCATGGTGCAGGTTCGAAAAGTTCGGAATTTATAGTGGATTTTCTGAGCAGTCCTTCACCGCCGTGGTACTTATGATACGAATTGATATATTCAATAAATGAAACCGAGTTGCCAGTTGAATTTCTACGAAAAGTCATGGCGAGCTTGAGTGATGGATTCCCGCACCTTGATTGGGACCCGCAGGGAGGTTCACCGAGTGACAAGTTCTTATCTAGATAGGTTTTTCTGTTGTTGCAGCGCACTTATTCCAAGAAAGAAGTTACGCGAAATCAGGTAGGATGAGAACACTGACCTGACAGTTCATTTCAGTGGTTCAGACGTGAGCATAACATCCTATGCTTCACTTCAAGAAATTGTGAGAACACCCCATAAGAAAACTGACTTGGTATTGAGCCATCTTCCAACTTATACTGAGACACCAGGAAACCTTTCATGCCATTCCGAAAAATTCCAATGAGAAACCTTTGGCAATGAGAACGTAGTAACATTGAACTGTTTGGTCGCTCAAAGATAACAGCAATGATACAAAGATGAGGAAAGTATTAGAACCGGAACAAGAAGGACAAGTTTAAGTGCAGGCTAGTCAGCGGATAAACGAGCACCACTGGTTTCATAGTTTGGTCATATCATTGAGTGTCTCCACCCATCGCTTCCATGAGTCTTCCGCTCCAAATCCTGGCAGACCGCATGTACCAACGTGGATAGTATCAAATGAGGCGCAGGTCTCGATTTCGTCTAGCCCCTTTCTCCGCGGAGTAATTATGCTGAAGTTGGCCTCAGCACTACAAGTATTCTTTCTGAGGATTTTTAGTGCATGGTCCAAGAGCGCCAGTAGTCGTCAAATGGCTGACGGCGAACAACTCTGGGAGTTTTATCCGTTTAAACAGTGTTGTCCGTTTAACGAACTGTGCACACACGTGTTACAGATTCCTACGCTATGACCGAAAGATTGTTGCCCTGTCCATAATGTACCCGAGCGACCAACATGTTGGCTAATATAAGCAATCCGCACACAAGGGAAAATAGCCCAAGGTCACCTAGGCGTCCGCTGAGAGGCTATTACATGGGGAGATATTCAGGAGTGACGTATGAACTGGACCTGTGCAGTCAAAGTTTTACTACGAGTTAACTACTAGCTAATCAGCAACCCACAGCTTAATCGTATTGTTTGGACCACCGACCTCAAATTCCATTGAGTATTTTTCTGGGCTTAACCTGAGCTAAAATTGGGGGGAGTCAGATGGAATACACAGTGCAGAAGTTGATTTACACGACGATCAGTCTCCAGAATGCAGTTCATCAAAGATTCTATCTTATAAGTGTTGTTCTGGAGACCACTGTCTGGTGCCTATTAGGGCCACGACGAAGGCATCATATACGTCAAGATAAACAAGCAGCCACTTCGAATGACAGAGTGGACAGGGATCATCGACAAAAATGCGAAGTAAAACATATTCCAGTGGATGTAAATGTCCTTCAAGATACGGTTACAGCTTACACTCATTACCATTCAGCTCTGGCTGGTTCGGTACACTATTTTTCCAAACCAACTCCCAGGGCTCAGCATCTTCAGAGGACATGGGGTGGATCAGCATCGAGGGGAATACGCCTCGTATTCGCGTGTACTGTTGAGTAGCCGCGGAATTTGAAGAGGGGACCAATAGTTCACCTTCCCACCAACCGTCATCAACACCGGAAGTGATGGAATTATTTAACCGATTCAAGGGAGATAGCTCATCGGGACTTGATGTATCGGTTGCGCCATCCGGGACAGGAGCTCGACCGAGTACGCGTATGACCGAACCGGGAGAGAAATGCAGTTCGTCCGGGTGGTTTCCTTCGAATTCTATTAGCGTACGCACAAAGCTGCCTGGAATGGGGAGGTGTTTTCCCGGCTTTTTGACATCCGGCGTTGCAGGAGTGGCTGATATCAGGCGAAAATGGGAAGATAAAATAAAGGTTACAGGAGATATTTATGTTTATATTTATAATGGGTGCTTACGGGACCACCTCGTTTCTGATGAACACAAGGTCCAAAGTTCTCACAGCTAGTATGCAGTGGTTTAAAGGTGCTTACTCGGTAGTGTACCGTGACCAGCGTTTATCGACTGGAATTGGTCGCTCGATGCCGTTGGGATACTATTCTGATGAAGCCCGGAATTTCTTTTTGTCCCGTAGCTAGGTAGGTGAGACTTTGAATGCTTGATCACCTCTTCCTCTACATGGGGTGGTGCAGCGACTATATTCTCGTACGGTGAAGCATTTGCTATCTTAGGTGGCATATCTGCTGCGGTCGAAGTATTCGGCACTGCTTTGTCATCCAGTTGACTCGCCTCGACTTCATCTTCGTTGTCTGTCTCAAGCTGCGATCTTGATCTGATTTGGGGCTGATGCAACCGGAGATAGTTGAGGGGGACCAAACCTTCGTTACCGTCGATGAGGCTACGAACCTGGAATTAATTATGAAGTTAGGGATAAAAATAGCAGTCGGCGACTATTGGAAATCAGCCTAGCTAATGGGAAGACGGGAACGCTTTCGCGAAGTCATACCGCGTATTGGGGGACTTCGGGTTTCCCACAGTTCAACGCGACCGCGTGACAAAGTGCTAAAAAGATTGTTTTCCACCAATTGTGGAAACAATAGGAGTGTGATCTTTGAGGATAAGAGGGAGACGTACCTTAACCCAACCACTTGATCCAGCAGGGTCCAGCAAAACCACCGTCTCGTGCATCACTAGATCCAGCTCATCCGGTCTTTTGGCTCGAAACTCGTGCAAAACGCTTGCTTGCTGCAAGCGCCCGTGGTCGGACCACAGCAACTCCAAGTCCAGTGATTCATTTACTAGGGCATCATTTGATTTATGTTCTCGTCTGCCTAAAGAACCATGCTGCGTACGAGTTTTGTCCATAGAAAGGTCGTCATGAGCACGAAGTGTGGGTTCGACATTCTGATAATCGTGGCTGGCCGAATTAATCGCTCGTAACGAGCCCCAAGCAGTGGTTCTGTTAGGCGTCACTGTCCCATTGCCTGGCTTCCGACTAGAGGCCTGTCCGATTGTCGCAGGGCGTGGGGCTAAAATGTACAGAAGGCTTGGTGTAAGTATAACATTTCGTAAAACGTTTCATTTTTATTGAAATGAAATGGTACAACTAAACGCAAAATCAAGAGTAGACGACTGCGAGAACAAAACAAATTTCATTCCTTCCCCAAAATAATGGTCCTATGCAGGTACAACACAATAATATTGAGGAACCTCGCCATATGCGGGGCAATCTCTAGGACTAGGGAGTTTCTGTTGGTTGTTCCATTAGCCTGTGTTATGATTGGTTGACGTCTGTGTGACGATTGAGCTTGGTCTTCCCAGCATCCATCGCATGGTCGGTGAGCTCTGTCCTAGACCTCTCAGTATTCGAAGATCCGACCTTTACTAATGTAACTTCACGGGGATTCCTGTGGAACTTGATCACGTCACGCTCTATCTCATGGTCTAGTGATCCAGATCCGTAGCACTCTCGATCTTCATCTATTGAGATCAAGGATAGTACATCATACCACGTGGTAAAGGAATTGGTAATTTCCTCCTAATTTGTATAGCTGTATTTCATTCGGCATATCTGCTGTTTCGTCAATATTATCTTTTGACCTGGAAGTTACGCTCCGTAAAGTACCTCAAGCCACTTGGATTCTTTTCTGATGGGAATTGGAACATGTGGTGTCAAACTGGCTATTTGTTCTTGTTTTGGTACAGCTGTTGTGTTCCTTCGAATGTGTTATGATGATTCTACTATACCGGTCCGTATGCGCCTTCCTCCTGCTAATCAAAACAGCTTACAATGTTAGTCATTTTGTTCGGTTCCCGTTCGGCTAGGAATTCGATAGCTCCAACTGTATAGCTGAGCAGTGCATTGGCATTTTCTATTAAATTCTACGTCACAATGACGGTTGTCGTCTATCTAGCAAATCTACAGTTTGAGGTTAAGAACTGACAGTACAGTGCAGTGCTTATGCAATACTATTGCTTCAGTGATTGATACTGATATCGGAAACCTGTTGAGTTATTGATGGACAGATGTGTTGGACAGGCCAATTTATGTCGGATACTAACGAACGGCATTTGTTTATCGAAGTTGAATTACGTATCCAGTCCAACAAATCATACGACTTTACGGTTTCCATGAGTCCGGATGTGTTTGGATTACTCGGAAATGATTTTATTATTACCTGTCTAGTGAAATCGTGCGTGTCTGAGATGAACGCGACTGTGAATTCAAGCGAGGAAACAACTCCGTAATCTTGGGGTTCCCTAACTTGTTTAGGATTCAAACAGCATTGCTGATCGTATGTTCTGCTCCGAAAATCCTCACCAAGCTCTGCCAGAAAATTTCTGTGGGCGCTCTCCTCAAATTCGGTGTCACTTCTTAGTCCCAATGCCCAAACGTCATCAATAACGCTAATTACACCAAGATAAGAGGGTGTGTTGCGCGAATGAATGTAGAATCATAGAAGGAAAACATATTTTTTCGGACGACGTCATGTTTATTGTTTTCTTTTCTCTTAGAGCATATCGATCAAACGAACCTGAATAAAAACAAAAGCGTCATGATTGGGAGTATAATTACACAGAACTGACTATATATAGCTCAGTGGTTAACGTGGAGCTTACTGACCGGAAGATCTGTGGTTCGCATCTAACGCTGACATCTCGACTGCCCTTGTTTAGGCTTGGACAACCAGAAAATTTTACAGCCCTCGTGGTTCCTCCTTCCGAAAGAGTTACAGCTGAACGATTATTAGTTGATTTACGACAGACTCTAGTTATGGATGTTGGACGTACCGGCTGAAGTCCATTTGTCCGAGCCAAGAGTGTTCGCACGGATGGAGTAGCTGGATTCCTGTGAACAGTGGACAACAGAGAAAAACAATCCCAGTTTGTGTTAAATTATAGCTAAGCACAAATCGCAAGATGGGCTTTTACCAGCTGAATTCGCGTAAGTGTATGAGTTGGCATCAAAATGATACGTGTGGTATTGGGCTTAGTCTGTTACTAGAATAAACACACACACAATAGGTAACCGAACAGGACTGGATAGAAAAGTGTCCAGACCGGTGACTGATGACGAAGCACGGATGTGGCGTGTAGAAACAGCTCACTGATCTGGCAACAGAAGAACACGCAGCTCTCCTCTCCCTTTCAAAACAGATTAAAATTACTGCAAACCAGATCCAAGGCTTTTCTGGCAGTGTCACTTCGCATAAGCGTCATCAATACATCAAGGTGCCTAACAAGCACAATCCTGAGAGGAGAACGCTTTTTTAGAGCTGAAAGGAGGAAGGGTGCGGAATGAGTGTGAAATACCCTAAGCCAATTGAGAAAATGATTGAGCAGCAACAAGATAAACACAACGCGTCCTTATACAGGATGCAGTGCAACTCATTTCTCAATCACGGGATTCAGACCATGTGGTCACGTGTTGACAGGCTCCTTGAGTAACGACTTCTCAGATGGAAGGCTCACCCGTTGTGTGAATTATCCTTTATCTGTATTGCTTCTTCGTATTTTGGTATAGACTAGATCCACTTACAAGCCGAAATTTCCATTGAAATTTCCAATTCTCAACTCTGATGCCGGATAAATACAGGCCGGTTGGACAATATAACTGCGGTGCCCTAAAATGAATCAGGTTGTGTAATAATATAACCAATCAGCAAACAAGCTAAGTAAACTGGGAAATTCAGAGAATGGCAAATCAACGAATATAAAAATTAAGAGTAGTCATGACGTGCAAGTCAAAACACGTTTTTGTCCCATGTCAACGTAATCTAAATACGCAAGCAGAACGCAGTGGCAAGCGGAAACCGCCCGTTAAATCGGTGGGATCTGTTCTCAACGTCTCGCAGATCGAAATAATTCGGGGTCGTTTCACTAACATGATGAGTACGCTGATGCTAGAAGTCTCCATTGATAGCGCTCTTCAAAAATGCAGCTTGGAGCGTCCTTCATACATATAAGTTAATGGGTGAGATTGGAGAACTAATTGAAATCGAACTCGAATCTCGTTACCGCGGATGCATCGACCAGCAAAATCTGTTTTTCAGTACACAACAGTCCCGACTCTGATGGTTACGGAAAATGAAGGATACATCATTTCGTCTTCGATTGATTCCCCAGTGGTTTACAAAACGCAATCAGGAAGTATAAAAGAAATATAGTCTTCACTCTTCACGAGCCAAATCTACCAAAGATGTGTAAAGTTTGGTTGGAACACTGACTCTCGGAGTATGAAGTACGCAGCTGATCTTTTGAGTATCAACTAGCTAAGTGCATCGATCGCACTAAATAGGATACACCCATCGAGCCATTTAGTTGGAATTTCAAAGAGCTGTATGCCATCTTGCACCCAGCGATTCACTGATTGGAATCACTCCAAAGGCACACGAAATGAAGAGTGTGTTTTACTGGATTTCATGTTTCGTCGCCATCAAAGAAAATCAACTACTACTTAGTTTTACTGTCCTTTCCGGTATGAGTCGGTGTTTGATAATAGCTCCAACTGATGGTATCTCGCGTTTCACTCCGAGGTTTCCTTCAAGCTGACTCAAGCAACGTGAGCAATTTTACAGTCGACACTACGCTAAAAACGCTTACCTAACGAAGTGGCACCATGAGGCGGCTAGTATGTCGCGTACAAATTAGACATATTCAAGGAAAAACCGAAAAAAATGATTCCATAAAATATTTCCAACTAAAATTCAACAAAACGCAGTGTTATTCAAGAGAACTCACTGGATTTTATTAATTCTAAAACGAAGTTCCAAATACACAGTATATGACGAAGTGCCACTAGCAAAAATTGAAATCAAACGGACCCCTAGTGCAGATGTGGATACAGGCCTTCAAGTCAGGAAAGTGGCCCGCGAATCCACACAACAGACACTGTGACATTGATTTCTGGCTACTCACGAGTGGTTAGAGGGTGATGCTATCGAGAACATCCTGACTCTGGCGATCCCGGAAAACGGGGTGTCTAAGCCGTACCCACCACAAAACTATGTTGGGTAGGAATACAAAAACGGGTTTTTTAATTTGGGTCCTCAAACACCGAAGGATAGTTGCTGACTGCAAAAAGTAAAGATAAATATAAGTGCCAAATTTTAAAGACGAAAAGCTCACCCGTCTGTGGAACCAAAGCGAACAGAGATATTAGCAGGACAAATTTATATCAGCTCAATGAATTTTTGTTGATTATTTTTCGGTCAACATTAAGAACGTTTCGCATAGACATCGCAAGCATGCGACTATTAGCTGAATAAAAGCAGGTTACCAGTTTCATCTATCATCTGTTGCAAAATATACCGTTCGCTCGACATCTTTGGACTGATCGTTCGTATACAGAAGGCCGCGCATTGCGCACTCTCGCATACTCTCATCCGTTAGCACAGTTTCCAAGTCATCTAATCAGCAAGTTGCAGACCTGTATATGTCTTCTGCATTTGCATGGTACTGCTACAATGGGGGCTACCGATTCTGCTCCCTCCTTGGGTACATGGATGAGTGGCAGGCCAGTGCAAACCACGAGTTCAATCCTCCTGTCACCCGGAGTACGTCAACGCACCACCGCAACTGACCCAGGCGATCCAACACGTACACTATCTTGGCCAGTCTCAGGGATGTGACACAGGCAAACCACCTGCATAAGTCAGACAAACCTGTCGATTTCAGTCTCAAGGGAAACCTTCAGTTGAGCTGCGGCATAATTTAGCAATCACCTCCGACAATCCGAGACACATGATACACACTTTTCGGCAATAGGAATTCCAGGCTCTTTCAGTATACCTCAAATGCGGTCTCTCAGCTTCGAAGAATAATTTACACTCACTGCTTAAAAGTAACCAATAGTTAAACCCTTTGTTGAAAACTTTCAGTAAACAGTAAGAGGATTTGAGTTTGGAAGCCAAACAAGCTACCTAATAATCATCTGACGGGATCAATCGTCATTAAAAACTGACGAAATACTAGTTTGTTTTGCTTGTGTATGTGACGTGGAATTCTGTTTAAATTGTTAAGTCTGAAAGCACACAAGCCCTCGCCATAGGATCGGATGAGAATGACCGAAGCCAGGAGATCGAAGCTTCATTCGTTATTGTCTTGAGTCTGATAGCGTAGCAGAATAAAACGCATGGGCTGAAGAGTAGAGCGAAACATAGCGGAAATCCCTCTGATAATGTTTTTTTCGAATAAATTACGGTACGACGATCGCCTCATTGTTCAGTGACAGTCATCAACAATTAGGCTAATTTCACGAGAGTTTGGGTCTAGACTAGTTAAACGATACTTTCAAATAATTCTTTGAAGCCGGCAAACGACATTTATGGCATTCCGGAAGTGCCTGAAATTTTCCACTGTACATTATGTGCCCCGTATTGTCTCGATTTACTACTGCTGAATTATGCTGCGCTTCAACTGAAGGTTCCCACTGAAGCTGCAATCGGCAGGGTTATTTGACACGTGCTATCGGGAATGCTTACAAGTTGAACGGAGATTTTCCTTTTTTCCCGTGCCATTATGACGATTGGCCGTCCGCCGTCGTTTTGGCTGCGCGTGCAGCCTAGCGAAAGCTATTGATCTCCTGGTTGGCGGACTTAATTCGGTACCGTCAGTGCGCACTTGTTGCTAGCTTACCATACCGTCCGTCTGTGCCAAAACCCAGAGACGAGTTCAGACACAGCGCGCTTGGACTGCCTGAATCAGTTGCAGCGGGGCCGTCGTATCTGAGTTAAGGGAAAATCGAACTCGTGGTTCGTACCGGCCCAGGTGCATACGTGTCTAGACATGTGTTGGACATATACCAGAACCCTGAGTGCCAGAGGGAAAGCTTTACATAGAAATTCGGCGTTGATTGGCATTGTTAAGAGGCCCCATGACCGTCTTGAATTATCAACATTTTGCCGAAGCTATTCGGCTTTCCAACCATCACAATCACAATTGTGTTTGTTCGTGAAGGTTGCTCGGCAGACTATCGTCCCTGGTGGCGTCGGATACGATGTCGGTTAGTCTGGATTTTCTCTCATTTTCGCATCCACGCCAACATTTTGCAACAAACTACGTTATCGAAATGTGATGTTAAGAGAGCACTTGACTGGCGTTGGATTTTGTTAAATGACACTGATTTAATATCTCGTCTTCTGTAGCTGTCCATGCGGCCGAATTAGGTCTGTTCGTCGAGTATATGAAACAGAAAGTTAATCCCCGTTCATACAACTGATGAGCATCAACTGTCTGAGCTTATAGTTTTGTTTATTATGGTGGTTATCCACTAAGGCATCTTAGTAAATGGGGACGCTGAGTTTCGTGCGCACAACACCGCCCTACTAACGTTATCACTCCGGATGCCGTCTTGTCACACTTTGACAACGCAAAACAACATATCTAATCAACTGACTCATCAGCGAAACAAAGATATTGGCAGGATAAACACCGAACAGAAGAAAAACCAACACGTAACACTACATAGCTTTCTGGCCAGATTTACCAAGTACTGCCTCGTGAACTACAGCCATCATAAGCATGTTATATCTGCTCAAACCTACATATAACTTCACAACAAAGAATTTTTCAATAATCAGTTCTGGCCTACTTTATGTGACTCGGTGAACCGGGTGATCATAGTCTCACGCACAAATTGTGTGTAAACAGCCGCGTTTGACGATTTGTTACTGAGTTGTAAAGTCTTCTTCCTCGTTAGACAAGAGCAATGCATTGATCTTCATTCGGGTTCTGGCATAGGTAGCTAAGATTAGCAAGCCCTTTTTCAATTCACCCACTTGAACAAACTGATGTCAAAAAAGTGGATATAGAAAATGTCATCGTTTCGAGGAAGTTAATTTTGGTTCTGCCTAAGTGAACGGCGTTTTTACCGGCATGTGGACGATCAGTCCAAAGGTATCAAACGTATGGAGATCGTACTTGGACCTGAGCTTTATTCTGGTCTTTCCTGTAAGTTGAACGTAGCCTAGAGCAAACGAAAATCGAGCACTCACACCGAGGGATAAACTTCAATGAAACAAAAACGAGAGAAGCTGAAGCCTCGGACATATTTCTCATCACTATTTGTCTCAACTATGGAATAATGGTGACCCGCCTCCAAATGTTCTGGTCGGGAAATATGATCGGAACGATCTTATGAGAC
>NW_008751790.1:1171266-1182663 GCF_000715545.1 Opisthorchis viverrini
GACATTTATGGCATTCCGGAAGTGCCTGAAATTTTCCACTGTACATTATGTGCCCCGTATTGTCTCGATTTACTACTGCTGAATTATGCTGCGCTTCAACTGAAGGTTCCCACTGAAGCTGCAATCGGCAGGGTTATTTGACACGTGCTATCGGGAATGCTTACAAGTTGAACGGAGATTTTCCTTTTTTCCCGTGCCATTATGACGATTGGCCGTCCGCCGTCGTTTTGGCTGCGCGTGCAGCCTAGCGAAAGCTATTGATCTCCTGGTTGGCGGACTTAATTCGGTACCGTCAGTGCGCACTTGTTGCTAGCTTACCATACCGTCCGTCTGTGCCAAAACCCAGAGACGAGTTCAGACACAGCGCGCTTGGACTGCCTGAATCAGTTGCAGCGGGGCCGTCGTATCTGAGTTAAGGGAAAATCGAACTCGTGGTTCGTACCGGCCCAGGTGCATACGTGTCTAGACATGTGTTGGACATACACCAGAACCCTGAGTGCCAGAGGGAAAGCTTTACATAGAAATTCGGCGTTGATTGGCATTGTTAAGAGGCCCCATGACCGTCTTGAATTATCAACATTTTGCCGAAGCTATTCGGCTTTCCAACCATCACAATCACAATTGTGTTTGTTCGTGAAGGTTGCTCGGCAGACTATCGTCCCTGGTGGCGTCGGATACGATGTCGGTTAGTCTGGATTTTCTCTCATTTTCGCATCCACGCCAACATTTTGCAACAAACTACGTTATCGAAATGTGATGTTAAGAGAGCACTTGACTGGCGTTGGATTTTGTTAAATGACACTGATTTAATATCTCGTCTTCTGTAGCTGTCCATGCGGCCGAATTAGGTCTGTTCGTCGAGTATATGAAACAGAAAGTTAATCCCCGTTCATACAACTGATGAGCATCAACTGTCTGAGCTTATAGTTTTGTTTATTATGGTGGTTATCCACTAAGGCATCTTAGTAAATGGGGACGCTGAGTTTCGTGCGCACAACTACTGCAACTGACACCGCCCTACTAACGTTATCACTCCGGATGCCGTCTTGTCACACTTTGACAACGCAAAACAACATATCTAATCAACTGACTCATCAGCGAAACAAAGATATTGGCAGGATAAACACCGAACAGAAGAAAAACCAACACGTAACACTACATAGCTTTCTGGCCAGATTTACCAAGTACTGCCTCGTGAACTACAGCCATCATAAGCATGTTATATCTGCTCAAACCTACATATAACTTCACAACAAAGAATTTTTCAATAATCAGTTCTGGCCTACTTTATGTGACTCGGTGAACCGGGTGATCATAGTCTCACGCACAAATTGTGTGTAAACAGCCGCGTTTGACGATTTGTTACTGAGTTGTAAAGTCTTCTTCCTCGTTAGACAAGAGCAATGCATTGATTTTCATCCGGGTTCTGGCATAGGTAGCTAAGATTAGCAAGCCCTTTTCTAATTCACCCACTTGAACAAACTGATGTCAAAAAAAGTGGATATAGAAAATGTCATAGTTTCGAGGAAGTTATTTTTGGTTCTGCCCAAGTGAGCGGAGCTTTTACCGGCATGTGGACGATCAGTTCAAAGGTATCAAACGTATGGAGATCGTACTTGGACCTGAGCTTTATTCTGGTCTTTCCTGTAAGTTGAACGTAGCCTAGAGCAAACGAAAATCGAGCACTCACACCGAGGGATAAACTTCAATGAAACAAAAACGAGAGAAGCTGAAGCCTCGGACATATTTCTCATCACTATTTGTCTCAACTATGGAATAATGGTGACCCGCCTCCAAATGTTCTGGTCGGGAAATATGATCGGAACGATCTTATGAGACTGGCTGTCTTATTTGAGGTATTAGCATTAAAGTGTACTTGCGAATTTTTCCAAGTTTGGTGATATAGCCCACATAATTTCCTGCGATTTATGAACCATTAAGAGCGTTAGACGTCCCTTGTCAGGATTGTCAATAACTGAAAACTGAGTTCCTGAAGGGTCAAGTTCTCTTTTTCCTATGTCTGATTGTGCTTTCCTGTGAAATACGTTCCGCATGACAAAAATGTAGACGGTCATCCCTATGAACTGGGTAGACCTCAACAGTAACCTACTGGGAACTCGGGAGAGGGTGAAATTCGTATGAGTTGCTAGTCTCGGATGTTCTGCACGGCATCAAGAGATAAAAATCACCCACGCAGATCCACGTTCTTGTAACAAGCGAATGTTCACAGAAACGGTAACGATTACCAAGTGCAACAATTAACAGAAAGGTCATCATCCTTATTTGGAACTCCAAACGGTTCAGCCATTCCCCAATGTCGTAGAGCTGTGCAACTCCTCTCTAGCCGAGAACATAGGAAGTGATTCTGTGGCTAAATCTCAACCGCTTGTGGTGACGGATGGGTTCACCCATGGCAGAGTAGGACATAAGCTAATTTGTAATCTCCGTAGGAATCTGTACCTTACAAGCTCAGTTCACTAAGTGCAGTCACCTGAAGTATTCTGAACCCACTGGACACTAAATGCAGCTCAAAGTAGCATACTATGTTGTTCCCGAATTCCAGAACAAATACCAACCAAACGGTTATTTCGTTTGGACGGAACACACTACTCAAAAGGTTGTCGATTTTGTATTCCCCTTGTATTGTATCTTACCGTATAGTGTGTTGAAATTTTGCCTGTCAAACGGGTCTGAGCGCGCATTTCGATTTGATACGTGCTGCTGCATCGCGCCGTCAGCGAAAGATTGCAGGTACATTTAGTTTGCGCCAAAGCCGCCCGACACTCGTTTTCCAGACAGCTTCCCTTATCTCCCAAACGTACTGACAGCCTTCAGCATCGTTATTTCTGTATACGGTCTATTTACTATACCTTACTGCCCCTGTCCGCACGTTTGGTACCTACTCGCTATTAACATGGTTCCCTGGTCACCCTCCCGGCTGTGATCCTCTCCTAGCGGCTAGTGGGGCTTGTGTACTGCCCCAATGCAAGCCAAAACACAACACTTGATCAACAACCAATAAATTACACGCAACTTTTCCGGGTAAAGAATACAATTTGCTATCTTAGTGACTGCATTATATTTTCTTAGTAGTGTCTCATTTCACTTTGATTTCAATGCGCGAAGTCAGTCACTGGCAGTTGTTCGGGCATCCTGTAAGCGACAAGCGTTACAGAAAGACAGGTACATATATGAAATGGCAGTGTCAACCTGAAATCAAAAGCATGTTCCTGGTTCGAATTTGTGCTTTATCTAGAGTCGGGATACACCAAAGGTGTAACTTTCCAAACGATGGATTTAGTGATCACTTTCCATAGTATATCAATGGATTGGACATTTCCACACATAACACCGACCAACTGTTGTACTGCGCACCCAACCCTGTGGACAAAAAAACAAAAGTGAGTGACACGACATTGTAGGACTTAGAGCCCAAGTAAGCTGGAGGGTTCGTTAATCGCGTAGGTGATCAAGCCAGTGGTGTACTTATGAAGGAAACCACAGTAAAACTTCGTCCAACAGAGCTGCATTATGCATTATTTTACTTTAGAAAAAAGTCCGGATACTGAACAAGCATGAAGAAAGACCGAGTTCAGTTCCATGACTCGATCCTACCACTATAAATAAATTGTCTATCTACCCATAACAAAAGAAAAGGCAACAATGATCAACCCACGGTAGCTCGTGCAAGTGGTTCCAAAGTATGTAGTCGTCATCGCCTTTCGAATGCTTATTGACAGGGAACATCCTGTGGTGGCTAACACCAAGTGAAATCGAATTCCGGTTACGCAAAGGAATACTCGAGAGAGGCCGACAAAGTGCATTCTTGATAAATGTCAGAAACAATCGTTTCGTTTTGTACTAACGTGTGCATCGGATGTCAAACAATCTTGCACATATAATAAAGAAGGCGAAACCCACCGTATGTGTATGCCCTCGAGCAAGGTAGCCGGCCCCAATGGTGTTCGAACGACTGCCATGAGGAGTGGCGTAATGTCGACTGAAGATCCGCTGATTGTCAACGCTGCTCGAGACGCTATCACTGCTACCTTCCCCAGTGGGGCGGTCGCTCAGGTGGGAAGTAACGCGCAAGTCACTTATAAGGCCTCCGTCTGTTTCACGAAGCTGCTGTGCCAATGCTGCAGAGACCGCAGCATCTGCTGCTGCGCGAGCCTCTGCAACAAACTGCTTCACTTCGACTGTGGATAGAGACGTGGAAACAATAAACGTGCGGTAGCAACTTGTCAACTAGTCAGTCATTCACATCCATTACAAAAGCATGATAAATCTGGTGTGCCAGCAGTACTCGTGATAGTTTTTCAGTTTAGGAAGACGTCCGTTCGTAAGAAACAATTTTGGTTTCCCTGAGAGTAACTCAATGCAGACCAATCCAATTTGAATTGTTGAATACATAGTGCCAACGAGCTATCGAAAAATCCAGGATATCTACAGGCTTAGTAGGAAGCTCCAAATGGTGCTCGTGGGACCATTTTGTGACCAAGCACTGTGCATACTTTCGACAAATGGTAGCTAACCTAAAGTGTACGCGATACGACATGAAATTTTCACATGTGAACATGAATAGAACATCAATAATAAACAGCATGAACGAAAGGTTACTACTGGGTTCTAGATGAGTCCCCCGTCAAAACCAAATTGGTGCATGGTTTGTTACATACCTGCGGAATTCCGTAACAGCCCGAGGCACGCCTCAATTTTTACCCGTTCAATCTGAAGGAAAAAGGATAACCTCATACGGGTAAAACGAACGACCAAATGAGAACGAAATCACAAAACTAGATGAGACGGAGAATGTGTGCCGCGTCCGAAATGGAGGACTGTGCTAACGCCACTCCAGTGTAAGCCTGCCTCACAACTAATGAACCTAGAAAACCCGAAAATGGGATGACTATTTACACAGCAGTAAGAGTATGTTTGGCCTAAATGCTGCACACACACAGACACGCAAGCATATAGGAACCCTTCAACACACGCTGACGGACCCGAAGTACGCATCAAAAATGTACGTACGTGTTTCCACACCGTATCAAGCAAGCGCCTCCCTTTTAAGTCAATTTACGAGCGCTCTAGCTATGGCTGTGCAATAAATAGTCCAGGTGTGAAATGAAATGCAAACTCTCCTAGAGACACGGAACGAAGGCAGAGCGAAGGCAAGAAGTGATCGACTGATAATCTCAACTTTTAATTTTCAAGATCATAAATCAGAAAACTTCGTCATAATACGGTTCGGAAGTGAATATTAGAGGCACACGTACATGGCTGGTACCAGAACATAAGAAGTACCAAGGAGGGAGAAAAATGGTGGGTTAACTATGATCTATGAGTTTCTGCCATTGGTTAGTGGGATTGCCGCCATACAAAACAAGAAAACTGGGGATTGATCAATAGACCTGACACTAACGATGGTCTTTTGTAACACTATCTCCTACGAGGAAACGATGACGAGAGGTAGATGTTTTCACGATGAAATTTTCCCTCATGAATGTCACAAAAACAAGCAACCATGTTCAGTGTAATAGAGGCTAAGAAGCCCCTTGGTTGCGGCAATTTTCTTGTCATTTGGGAGGTTGTCACTGCAAGCCAGTAGCTTCCCCTTGGTGGACTACCATTCGTCGGACAATGAGCAATCGGATTAGATTACAAAGAATTATTTCGTTGAGAGGTCAATCCGTAAGCAGCATACGCTACCAACATCAAAATTCAGAAAAGACTAAATCCTCAATATCCTTAACCACAATAGCAGACGCTCACTTCCACAAAAGCGGGGGGTCAGTTGAAGAATATTATCTTCTTTCCAAAAAAGTCATCAGTAAAAGCCTCGCCACGAGAATTTATAGAACACCTAACAATTCGGCTAAGATTTACGCACAGTTGCATCAGTTAGAATCCACTCGAGATCACTTTGCACGCCAAAACAGTGACATTTGGGATTTCCAGAGGTCTAATTCAAAGGTTTCGTGTGAAACCTAATTCCTATTAAGGGTTTAGTAGTGGGTTTGAACCTAAAACAACGGTTTGGTGCCTGTTTATTGGTGCCCAAAGTGGTCTTATTGTTCCAAATGTTTTGCTAGTCAAAGGTTTCCGCCACGAAAGAAAAACTGTACTTCCTTAGGGTCTCAAAATCACGCAGCCCATATAAACCAATCGCTGTTCCAAGTTCAAAGCAATGAAAAGCAAAATACCTCGCAGGAAAGTAGTAAAAAGCGAAAACAACACAACAGTCGTTTACGCCGGTGACAGGTTCAACGGATGTCAGATTATGCGAATGGAAAATATACTGACTGGCAAAAATTTGTAGACAGGGCTGTCTTGAGCATGTCTGGTGTACTCAATGGTACCGGTTAGAACCCACCAAACCTTTGGTGAGTGTAAAATTACACGACAGGTCTTATTGAAAAAGGACTATCGATGGACAGACGATCAAAATTTAATGCATATCCGCTCCCCCTCTGTCATAGTGACTAATCCGGCGAGTACCGACCAACTCATCCAGTGACAAGCCAGTAAAATGGAAAAAGCATCAGGGCTTCATCCACGTAAAAGCTTAGGCATTTAGTCAAGCACCTCTGATTAGGCATAGCTCGACTGTTCGCTTCCTATAGAGGTTAAAGTTACCGAAGAATGCGTGGATTTTCGTTCGGTTTTTGAAGAGTGGGGTGGTTATCTGTTTTCACATCAAGTGCACTGCAGAGTGCAGTGTTTATTCCGTTCAAGCAAACGGTCGACAAGTGCACGACTCAGGCGAGATCGATGGCTACGAGTAAACGAAATAAGGGCTCTAACAAACCTCTTCCCGTCGAATGGCGAACTGAATTTCCTCCACTTTATGCTCCACATATTCCTGATTGAACGACAGTAACTCTTCTTGGTTTTCGGAATCCTAAACGAACGAACAAGTAAGCAAAACAACAACAGATTGCTCACAGTTAGCTTACACGAAAAAAAAAAAAGAATGATTTGTGGCACGTTAAGATTCTTGACACTGAACAAGTGCTGAACACTGAACAAAGTGCGTGCGGTTCATAACATTTATTACAAAACTAGACATCCATAAATTTATCCCAGCCTGCAATCCGAACTCTCAAATCATTTCCCTCCACAAGCTTTGTGAACATATCTGGGCGAGAAAAGTTTTCACACAGAAACTCTATGTAAATTCACAACTGCAATCCCAGATTGTTAGATGCTCTGAATTTGACTGCCGACTTAAGAGTAAAAACACAACACAACACTTGATAGGATAGAGTAGATACAGAGATGATCTGTCGCTAATGTGTTGAAATATTGGCAGCTTAGATGCGTCTATTGGTTGTTGGTCTATCCGCCGAGCTCGGTGAATAGATCAAAAGCCATCTGATCAACAACCAATATGGTCTATCCTCAAACGTCGTTCGAGTATACAAAAGAGTGGACAAAAAGTAATGGACTTGAACACAGAGGTCACAGAGGTACTGCACACTCTGATCTACCAACGAGGCTACTTAGTGCAGCAATCACGCACCTGGACAGTATGTACGATGCATCTGCCTGCGGGGAAAATAATCACACTGTAGGTACAATTACTGAGTGCTTAAATCGACCCAAATACTCAAACCTCAGAAACCTCAAAGGTGTTCATAACCAAGTAGTGGTGCTGGTGGATTTAATTCCCGTATTATTCTCCTTTTGATGAGAGCCAGTAAAGCTAAGTTTTACCATTGATTTTGTGTACCGTACATTTCAGAGGAAGTTCGGTGCCGTCCACCTTCATTGTCCGAATCGTATATCGAACGCCAAATTACTGAAATTTATAACCATCCTTCTGGAAACATCTTTCAGAATATAAAATGCGCCGACCGCGAGTTAACTTAATGATTCATGATCAGAAGATGTTCGGCACACGACTGGATAGCAGTATGCCGATCCGAGATGGCTCAGTGGTTACAGGGCGAATTTGCTGACCGGAAGGTCCATGGTTCGAACCCCACCTCTACCTCTCGACTTCCCCCGTCTAGGTTTGCGCAACCTGGCAGTATCCCAGTCTTCGTGCTTCCGGCAGCTACGCACCGGAAGGGTGTTACAGCTGAACGACTACTTTTTTATTATATGCTGATGAAGAGAAACGGAGAAAGACTTCATTTTCAGAAGTGAAAAATGCACTTCATGCTAAAGTGTTACAATCCGTCCGGACTGGTTCGAACCCGACCTCTACCTCTCGACTTCCCCCGTCTAGGTTTGCGCAACCTGGCAGTATCCCAGTCTTCGTGCTTCCGGCAGCTACGCACCGGAAGGGTGTTACAGCTGAACGACTACTTTTTTATTATATGCTGATGAAGAGAAACGGAGAAAGACTTCATTTTCAGAAGTGAAAAATGCACTTCATGCTAAAGTGTTACAATCCGTCCGGACTATAATCGGGCAAATCTTAATGGTTACATTGATTTTCAATGTCTCAAGGTATTAAAGAAGCACCGTTCCGAAAGCTAGGCTGTTTGCATACGAATAATCGACATGGCGAACGATTTGCCATAAGTCATAGGGTGAATCAAGCCTATACAGCATAGTCACCATTTTTACCTGCTTAGACAACATTCATGTGCTACAGGTATTTAGTAGCGACCGAACACCAGAAGCCAAAGAGTCAGAGCTGGAATGCTTTAGTGTTCGACTAACCGCGTCCAAGGAGGTCACTGTAAAGAAGAACTGTCGTGCACGCAGCGCCGAAGTCCTTTTCGATGTGAAGCTTTCATTCACTTAGTGAGTGCGAATGAGCAAGCACTCTATAAATACATCTGTGATTTCCTATCAAGCACTTCGTTATGTCAATATCTACAGTTTCAGCTGCGAGTGCAGATCAGGTGGCTTGCAGTACACCTGGCCCTAAGTCAAAGCTATGGTCTATTAGCTGGCACTCGGCAGTTGACTGTGTGCGCAGCCGATGATTAGGTGAAAACAATTTGTTAGCCCGAAAAGTCCTGTTCTTTCTCTTAGTTGACGAAGCAGGTGTCTGAAAGTACCCTAAAAATGTCTGCTGCGATTGGTCGCCGGTGTTGAATCGGCTACCGAAAACCTGAAGGGTTCGGAAACAATTGAAATAACTTGGCGTTTGGAGTGGCATAGAACAAAAACAGAGAAGCTCAGCAGAGCTGGTTCGTACTTGTTATGGATGGTTGATAGTACACACTGCAATGATTTGGGAAGTGTGGCAATATACCATGGTAAAAAATAAACACGGTGTTGACTGACTGCTGAAACGGTGTCCCACTTCCAAGCCAACGGTTAAGAGTACGAGAGCTCTCTGAATGTTATCAAATAAACTGTTTATCACTGTATCGGGGCAGCGATGCTTTCGCCAGGCCTGTACGCTTCAACTACCCCAAAACGGTCATCTGGAAAAAAAGAAACATATTCAGGTCTCTCTTTCAGTGGCCATTTTGACAATATACAGTTGGCAGAAATTTGCGTAGTTTATCGATTACCAAGCCTAATCCTATCGGGTGCAAACTACACATTCCCATGATTAAACAGACGGACATAAAGTGGAACACCTTTATGACTATAATTTTGATTGAAGCAAGTAGGGAACTGCCATGATCCACAGGCAACAATAGACATACTGGACTACCAGGGACGGCTTGCGAATTATTGTGGGGATTGGCAGAGCCCGTTTGAAGTGTTTTCAGTTCGTTTTCGTATGATGCGATTCGGCGCTCTCGTAATACCAGACGACGAGCTAGTTTGCGAGCGATCTGTTCCAGGCTGGCTTCCTTCGCATCGGGAGAACGTAAAAGGGTGATCTGGGGAAAGACATAACAGATAATCGTGGGAATTTGATGAAAACCGTTGAATGCAGTAGTGTACAACAAACCGTTATGTATACGACTGAGTTGCCAGGAAAAGTCTGCGGCAAATACGTATAGTAGTGCTAATGGCAATAGTAATAACAACTTGTCAGCTGAACACCACTCCCACAGCTTCACTTAAACCAATAAGAAGAAAACTACTAAGAACAGCAGGTTATCTAATCAACCAATCAAATGAAAGAAAACTAGACCACAACGTACGAAGGAAAAAAGAAGGAATACAACCGCGTTCAACACTGATGCTTTGCTGCCGCACTCTGTCCACGCTAGAGTTGTTACATAGTGTTTAGAGACCATATAACAGCAAGAAGAAGAGGAGGAGTCACCCATCAAACCCTGCATTCAGGCGCCTCCCGGATTGGTGACGAAATGTTTGCAATCCAATTGTCGATTGCCAGCAACCAAGCAGCTCACATCGTCAATTACATAGATACTCCATTGGATGTATCAATATTTGTGGCCTTATGTTGACTCAATACATGGAAAATGGTTTTTAGGGGATTGACAAGCACCATATTTTCCACGCCAGTGTCAGGTACTGTGTCTAGCGTTAAGAAATGATGGAGGAAATATAAAAACCGATGCACTGGAAAAATCTAGTTCATCTGTTTGGATCTTTGGTGAGAAAAACTGAGCTGAATATGTTGCCGGAATGAGACAGCCCACAGTTGAAGCAAAGTAAGTTTTCGGCTCACATATCAGAAATTCACTGAAAACGCAGGTGGTACGGTATCTCAGAATAGTATGCGTTTGTTAATCGAACACAGTTCACTGATGAGCGAGGAACGGGTAGGCAGGTAAACACTACCGTAAAATGGAACCCAATACTAACATGCATTTGACAGGCATGGTGACTCAAATAAGCGATGAGGTGACTATGAGATCTCATGGCATGAAACTTACCTCATCACCCTCCATTGGTTCAAATTGATATTGTACCGCTTTGTCGAATAATGGACAAGCTCTTAAGAAGCTTTCCCATGCATAACTGCGCGTGATCTAAAACAGTTCAAGCAAACACATGAATGCAGCTACAGAGGATATAGTGGAATTGTTGCAGATTGAATACTATGGCAATTCGAACACAACACCCAGCAGCCGAAACGACTTCCCAATCATTCGTCAACTGTTTCGAAAATATCTTAGGCGCGATGTTTCGGTATCAGTCGCTTCAATCTAGCCAGTAAGCACAACTGATAGCAGTGTGCCCGATAAGCAGTTAGAAGGCGAAAATTATCCCACTTTGGTATAAAAAATCAGTCCAAGTCTCTTTCGGCGTTATTCCGAAGGCAGTATCACCGGGAATCATATAAGAACTCATTTAGTCACCTTGCCCTGAATGAAACGGGATCAGATTGGTTTGGGGCGAGATGGCTCAAGTGGTTAGAGCGCGAATCTACTGACTGGAAGGTCCGTGGTTCGAACCTGTAGCGACCCAGTCACCCACATACTTGACTGTTCAACTCACAGTCGCTCACTGGATCGCGAGGCTTGTCTTTTTCTCACACTCACAAACACGTCGCATTAAGCTGAC
>NW_008751790.1:1182957-1186023 GCF_000715545.1 Opisthorchis viverrini
CGACTTCTCCTGTCTAGGCTTGGGTGACCTGGCAGTATCCCAGCCCTTTTGCAACCTTCGGGTGGCATGGCAGTTAGGCACCGAAAAGGCGCTACAGCTGAACAGATTGGGTTGATAATAGTAGATCAAGAGAATGCTGGATCGACATGGTCAGGTGTGCTAAGGAGTCCCCGCATCAGCAGGCTGTCTACGGCTACGAACAGTAGAACCAATATTAGATTTTCGCTAATGCAAAACCCCCATTCCCCAGTAACAATGACTTGAGACATTTACCTCGGCCGAGCGAAAAAAGTCGAGGTGAATTGGTGTGAAGCGAAATACACAAAATCACTCAACACTGACCTGTGAAGCGTCTCTGAAGACACGCTGGAATCGTTCGCGTGTAAGGGCACACATTTCTGCCTCGTGTTGACTCAGGGTAGATAGTACCTCGCTGAGTTTCTCAAACAACTCGCCATCCAAAGTCTGTGATACCAAAGGTAAAATAATGGCAAAAAACCATGGAATCCTTTGCCAAGGCAAAGTGAACAAAAGATTATCACTTAGTGAAAGTTTCTGTCCACACAATCAGCATCGCATCGGAGTAAAAAAAAACACCGCCTGCATATGATTAGACACAAGTGCACATTTTCAATTCCCGAACAAACAAACCTTGACGAGACTGGGCACATCCTTTGTAAAGTAGTGTCTCAAGTGGGCATTAATTGCAGCCAGTTGGAAGAGATATTCATTTCGTGCAGTTGCCGAACGTGCATCATAAGCCTGGCGTCGTATAATTAGCTGGAAGCAGAAATCACAGCGACAAAGGTCATAGAATGGAGATAATAATACGACTGTGTAAGACAAAACTGGATGTCCTATCCCCCATCATCAGATCCAATGGAGAGAACGGGCAGATAATTAAAATCAAGCCTTTGAATGTCCATATAAATCGATCTGAACAACGAACTAGACGAATTAAATCAGTGAGCTTACCACCAACTGGTGAAAAAATTAGTCATCCTGTTTAACATAGCACGTATCGCGAATCAGCAATGCGCTTGTATATAACATACAGAAAAGTGCAACGAGCAATCTGGTTGAGAGTCCTATGCCTTTACAACGGAACGGGACGATTAACTTCACTATATTTCTGGAAAACACGCGTAGGTAAAAAGGGACGATCACAAAAGATACTTCGTCAACATAGAGGAGAGGGTAAGAAAATACGGAACATCGATTCATTTGGCCCCAAGCCGTTCCAATGGATTACGAATCAACATACTCAAGGATGCATTGCACCCCAAATGAGTTCATTTAGATTGACAGTTTGATAAGTATGCAGACCAACAAAGACAGCTGAATAACACACGGTTAATGAGAGATTGGCATGGTGGTCGTTGGCTTGTTCGCTGAGCTGGGCAATTTGATTGCAAACGTCTCATCACCAATCGAGGGGATATCATCAGTGCATTATTGTGGAGCGTAGTAGTGCGTAGCGGTGGGTTGGTGGTTGAAAACGATACGATACCTGAGCTACCAACATTTTCCTCTATATAAAAGAGATTGGCATTGTCAGCCTCGTGATCCCCGCTATTTTAATTAATCTGATCAAATATCACCCGCTGTAGGTCATATATAGAATCAGTTTCCTTGTCGCTAGCAATGGGGTATACATCTCCTAACTTCATGGTCCAAATTATTAAATTGATCAAACTATTTGCAAACATCTGGTTCAATGACGCTACATATTCTTAGTGTGGGAAAGTTTAATGCTGCAATAGCATTCTAAAGATACGTGGATGAAAATCCAAGGTACCTTGGTGTAAACCCACGCTTGTACATGAATTGTAGAGCAAAAGGAGTCAAAACCCTAGGCGCTACACACCCGCCTGCATTTCCCAATTTCATATTACGACAGTCTATATATAATACCATAACAAAGTAAAGAGAACAGGTTACACGTACAAACTTGTGAGACGATTTGAGCAGGAAGCTTCATCACCACTTTGCATCCGCGTTTGCTTTTGCATTAACTTTTCTAAAGAAATACGTGACATTCGGGTAAGCTTATAATGACAAAGTGTCTCAGTGCGGTCATGTTATGAGGGGAAACACGTCGGGATCCAACCTGTCCATGTGCCAGACATCGGAAACCAGAAATCTGTGTTGATTTTCCCGATCGTCGTCGAGCGTGGACAACTGCAGCCCGCGACATGCATGGGTGGGTGCTCAGTTGCAGTAAATTACAGAAAGTTATGCGTTTCACAGGGCACGTCCTCAGGTACATAAATGAACCAGTCGGTTACCCAGAGAAACAACCGCGAACTTTGCGACTGTACTACAAAAATTCGTCAATCAGGTTATGCTACAGAATATTACGTGTGATTCGCAACAGGAGGCTAACTAACCTTTTCGTAATTCCGATGCAGCTGTGCCATGGAATGGAATATGTCGGTGGAACGTCGCCGAATCCTGGTTGCAGTAGATAAAATCATGAAAGCACGTGAAAAATATAGTCACTCGAAGGAAGGGACCAGAAATCCGAACTGGTAAAGAAACTAGGTCCACTCATCCAAGAGTAACTACGATGACGACTAGCAATACTAGGGCAGAGAACCGCAGATCAGGTGTAAGCGCCAGTATCGTCAATCGCTAGACCTAAAACATCTCAAACGCAGTTTAAAAATGCCAGTGTACCCGAGGTTGACTGTATCTCCACACTAAATTTGATGTGTAGATTCAGTTCATTCGGATAGTTGCAGCACTCACTAACCTTGTCTTGTTTCATCACGACGAAAGTATCATCTAAATAACGCCAGAATACACTAGGTGGATACGGGGTTGTGTCTAGAGCTTTCTGTTCAAATTCTTCCATAAATCTATTTGTCAAAACTGGGGATATTGGAGGTCCCATTGCTGGACCTTGTTCTTGAGTGCAAACTACGGAGTCGCAAGCGAAAAGGGTGAGATTCAGGCATGCTTTTATGCCTTCCACTATCTGATCCACCGTGAGTTGTGTCCGTTCTGAAAGGGTGGTGTCTGCTAGTAGCAGTCGCTTAGCTAGTTCTAGAGAGTCCCCGTGTG
>NW_008751790.1:1186271-1196860 GCF_000715545.1 Opisthorchis viverrini
CTTCTATAGAGGAAAATGTTGGTAGCTCAGGTGGCGTAGATGGTGGTCGTTGGCTTGTTCGCTGAGCTGGGCAATTTGATTGCAAACGTCTCATCACCAATCGAGGTGATATCATCAGTGCATTATTGTGGAGCGTAGTAGTGCGTAGCGGTGGGTTGGTGGTTGAAAACGATACGATACCTGAGCTACCAACATTTTCCTCTATATAAAAGCGATTGGCATTGTCAGCCTCGTGATCCCCGCTATTTTAATTAATCTGATCAAATATCACCCGCTGTAGGTCATATATAGAATCAGTTTCCTTGTCGCTAGCAATGGGGTATACATCTCCTAACTTCATGGTCCAAATTATTAAATTGATCAAACTATTTGCAAACATCTGGTTCAATGACGCTACATATTCTTAGTGTGGGAAAGTTTAATGCTGCAATAGCATTCTAAAGATACGTGGATGAAAATCCAAGGTACCTTGGTGTAAACCCACGCTTGTACATGAATTGTAGAGCAAAAGGAGTCAAAACCCTAGGCGCTACACACCCGCCTGCATTTCCCAATTTCATATTACGACAGTCTATATATAATACCATAACAAAGTAAAGAGAACAGGTTACACGTACAAACTTGTGAGACGATTTGAGCAGGAAGCTTCATCACCACTTTGCATCCGCGTTTGCTTTTGCATTAACTTTTCTAAAGAAATACGTGACATTCGGGTAAGCTTATAATGACAAAGTGTCTCAGTGCGGTCATGTTATGAGGGGAAACACGTCGGGATCCAACCTGTCCATGTGCCAGACATCGGAAACCAGAAATCTGTGTTGATTTTCCCGATCGTCGTCGAGCGTGGACAACTGCAGCCCGCGACATGCATGGGTGGGTGCTCAGTTGCAGTAAATTACAGAAAGTTATGCGTTTCACAGGGCACGTCCTCAGGTACATAAATGAACCAGTCGGTTACCCAGAGAAACAACCGCGAACTTTTCGATTGTACTACAAAAATTCGTCAATCAGGTTATGCTACAGAATATTACGTGTGATTCGCAACAGGAGGCTAACTAACCTTTTCGTAATTCCGATGCAGCTGTGCCATGGAATGGAATATGTCGGTGGAACGTCGCCGAATCCTGGTTGCAGTAGATAAAATCATGAAAGCACGTGAAAAATATAGTCACTCGAAGGAAGGGACCAGAAATCCGAACTGGTAAAGAAACTAGGTCCACTCATCCAAGAGTAACTACGATGACGACTAGCAATACTAGGGCAGAGAACCGCAGATCAGGTGTAAGCGCCAGTATCGTCAATCGCTAGACCTAAAACATCTCAAACGCAGTTTAAAAATGCCAGTGTACCCGAGGTTGACTGTATCTCCACACTAAATTTGATGTGTAGATTCAGTTCATTCGGATAGTTGCAGCAATCACTAACCTTGTCTTGTTTCATCACGACGAAAGTATCATCTAAATAACGCCAGAATACACTAGGTGGATACGGGGTTGTGTCTAGAGCTTTCTGTTCAAATTCTTCCATAAATCTATTTGTCAAAACTGGGGATATTGGAGGTCCCATTGCTGGACCTTGTTCTTGAGTGCAAACTACGGAGTCGCAAGCGAAAAGGGTGAGATTCAGGCATGCTTTTATGCCTTCCACTATCTGATCCACCGTGAGTTGTGTCCGTTCTGAAAGGGTGGTGTCTGCTAGTAGCAGTCGCTTAGCTAGTTCTAGAGAGTCCCCGTGTGGCACATTTGTATATAACGAATTGAGGTAGGAGGCCTATTTATAGCTCAGTACAGATGTTTGATATTGTGCCCACAAATGCTTCCTCAGGCGACTGGAACAGAGGATTCAAACCGTGAGCAAACACCTTAGACTATCTACGTTATGAGATCGGTTATTCTGTAACAATATTGCAACATCAAACCCCTTCAACGCAAGTTTTCACGTTTCCTCCTATCGCAAGCGAACCGATCTGGCCTCATAACTTCTCGGACATCTGGTCACTTACTATAGAACAATGGGAGACGGAAGAAAAATAGAAGTCATCTTCGAGAAATACACTCATCTGCAAATCAATTTGGTTTTCACGGGAGACTCAATTGAATCTCTCCAGCTGAATGCGCTGATGAGTTATGCTTTCGACGCAAACGAAAACCATGAGGAACAAGTTCTCTTGATTCGAAAACAACGTACCGCCAATACCTTTCAATAATCCTAGCGTCTTACTGACAGCAGTTTCACACGCACTAAGCATTTCCCTTGTCCGAATAATTTCAGAGCGCAGCACTCCTACCATATCTGCTACACTGCATTATCGAGAGACGGCGATGACAGTGACTTGTCATCAACAACTCTATGGACGACCTCGTCACGGCTTGCCAATGAGCTAGTGGGGGGCAACCGATTGGAGAACATAAGACAGCAGAGACTGAAGAGTGGTAGCTCACTTCTCCTCCATTGCCATTGCCTTCAGTCGCGTTTCTTGGGCTTGCTTCTCTTCTTCCGCATAAACCTTGTGCGACTTTACCATTTCTTGGACACAGGCCGCAAGATCACCCTATGGTTCAAGAGGGAAACGGTGTATGAAAACATCGAACGACAACGTACAAAAGAGGGAAGATGCACTCATCAGGACTTACAGCACATGGAAATAATGGACGGGACCTGATAAGCTGGAATTAAACGATAGCGGGGTTCCTATAGTTCTGCAGTTCCGTTACCGAGCGAAGAAACACTGAAGCGGGATTGGCTAAAATATCGCCTGGAGAAAAGAAAATGTCTGTTGATCTTGTGACAACAGTACCAGTTTCGGCGTAAAACAGACAAAATAGTTTACATAGTCCGGTTTACAGTAGGATTTATGAATGCGCAGCGAAGTTCAACTGATGCGCAGTGTGCGAATTCTATCCGAAAAATGAGTTTCAGTGTTTCTTCCGGCTACTGAGATGTGAAGACGCGGTAACTTCCAAGAAGGGTAAATACTCGAATCATGGCTTTCAAAGCATGAGTTGAAGCCAAGTCCAGAAAAAAACAAGATGCATAGTTAGAAATTAGCCGTGGCGAGAAATAAGTAAACATTGGTCTACAAGAGCTCACTCAGACAATTTAACGAATCGCTTACCAAAAAACGTATGTGAACTGAACAACCCCCTGAAATATCGTAAAACATTAAAGATGGCTACCAATAGGCTATCTCTGGACGAAACCCAGCATCACAGTCTACCAGTATTTATCAACTTCAAAGAAAAGAACATGCCTGTTATTGTGCAACTCGGTTGACTTGGGACATTTCGTGTCATTCGCGTATGGCTTCCCTACCGACTTGGTTGAAATATTTAGCAAGTAAAGTGGAGCAAATTTTCTGCCCCAACACCTACCAAGACTCAATTCAAGCGTAGCGCACACTGAATCTAGCCAAACTGTGAAATTATCAAAATTACCCAGCAGCAACAAAATCAGAGTAGCGAACTTTTCTACTAGTGTTGTTGTTATGGAGACGCTTGGGTGTGTAGGTGAACGAGGTACCCATTTCGCTTACTGAGTAACCTATTGGAAACAGTCACTATCGTCTCCATACTAATCGTCGTATATCTGTTTCCTCCGTTGTGCGGAGTTTCGGTTGGGTGACTTATCAAACAGGATGACAAGCGACATATGTTGGGCAATGTGTTGGCAGATATGGTGGATTCATTAATAGTTGGTCAGGTGGGTGTTTGCTGAGCGCGGTAATTGGTTTGCAAACGTTTTGTCACAATTCGACGCTCGGGTAGAACGTTAAGCCCAAACAGATTTGAACTGCTGGTACCAGGAAAATTCAGGGGCTTCTGAAGAAAATTCGAAAGCTATGGAATCACGGCTTTAAAAACGTCAAACTCAGCTAAGTCCGGGAATAGAATGCACTACAATAAATTGCATCAGCTGATGGGTTCCACTACACTTGCAATGGAATCCCAAGTGACATATCCGGGTTTTCTGAACGGACACTAAAACAAATCAGTAAAAATACGGTGTGCAGCTGGTCTGGGCATCTCAATAACTGAACTCTGAAACTCCAGGCCTAACCCACTTCAAAAATCCTCCAGAATCCGTTATTGTGGCGAAGTTCCAAGCAGTACTTTCGACAAGGTAGCTTGCACACACTCAGTCGCTTGACTGCCCAGGATTTTGCTCGACAATGGACAGTGCAGGTGTGTAGGTGGTCTACCGAACTAGACAGTGAAAGAGATACTGTATGAAGTGTTCCGGATCGTACTGCATGGACAGCAGCAATCCAGAATAGCTTAGGAACCGACTCATTTTCATCCAGGATAAAGCCGCCATAAAGTAAAGTATATAGATGACCAATAGATTCATTGAATGTCTTCCGTGCTGTAGAGGCAACTGATTACCTTTCAACAGGCGGGATATTCCCCGCCTTTTTCAGTGCGTAATATCCAAAACAAAACATCAAAAGATAAGTTAGAAGGCCGGGACAGAAAACTTAACAAACTCATCGAGGAGAGAAACTTTCGTTTTATAAGATGTGCACAGATTAAAAGGTTTTTGTGGAATATACTGCAATTCAGTTTGTATCCAAACAGCAATAAGAGGCACAAGGCATGTTTTATCTGAATTATGAAGAAAAAGAAAGTCCACTGACCTGTAATGTTCGAAGCTGTTCGAAAACTCTTTTACCAACTGCTATCCGTTGTAATTTCAAAGGCTTGAGGTCCCTGCATATTCGCTGTTGTGTCTCTGAAGCGCGAAGATGAGACAAAGCCAGGTTGTTCGACTCATCGAGGAGAGCACGCCAGACGCGCCAAATACTCTGTCCATTTGGTCTAGAGAGAGTAGTGTTAACATTGTGAGCTGATCGCAAATACCTACATATCATGGTCCAATGAAATTGCATTGCTGAGCTCCTTTTTTGTCAAGAATCCATTTGTCAACTTCCGAAGGGATTGTCCATACTCCCGTTCGATTGCAGCCCGTTGTTTGCAAAACAGCCTGTACGAAGAGAGCACAATGTTAACTTCCGGTAGCAGGCCAACCACTTGGAAACAGATTATCTTAAGTTCAGCGCTAGTCAAGATTCATGATCCAAGGCCGTTCTCCTACCTAGTTTACGGAAGACCGTTACTATCAAAAAACCAATGAAAAAGGTTTGAATTGAGGATAATAATTCGGTTTTACTTAGGGGAACTACAGTGAGCGCAATTGGTTGACCAACCACAAAAGACAAAAGTGGGTAAATCGGTGGGTTTTCAGAGTTTAATAGCAACTGATACGTCCAAAGCAACTCGGCCACTTCATCGTTGGTCAATGTGTACTGTAATTGATAGTGCAGTATGCTCAAAAGTCTCTATCACCAGTTGCAAGGTCAAAGATGTAGGCATATTTCACGACAACAACAGTGCACAATCAAAAGAGAGCTGGCGGCTCCGTTGACAACACAGTGCTCATCATGGAGGAGAGATTCAGCTCGACTTCCCGCCGTTTGCAAATCGGTGCATTTCGTGACTGCCTCGTCATTAAAGGGAAAAGCTGCCGTTCAGACTCATTTCAATAGAAAACACGCGAAATAATAATAATAATGACAGTAATAATAAATAATCGTTCCGCTGTAGCAACCTTTCGAGGCCTAGCTGCCATGCCAACGGAAGGAGGTAAGAGGGCGGGAATAGTGCCAGGCTGCTCAAGCCTTAGACATGAGCACTCGAGATGCTAAGGATTGGTTCGGTCCATGAGCTGGCGCCTTAACCTCTGGGCTATTTCGCACCCAACGAGCAAAATACCTGTTTGAGGTATGCATAGAAATAGTGTTGATAGATTCAAGTTATCCCAACCCCAGAAAAAAAGTGAACACTTCTGAAATATGGAAAGTCATTTGCGCCGATGGGAGTTCACTACTCTGAAAAAGGTACCCTAGTCAATATTTTCAAGCCCCACAAATCAACCGACGCTTATACTAGGCGTGCAATTATGCGCATTCGACGCCGAATCACTCTGAGCTTTGTTTACGGGTCAACCGTCTTTATTGCCAAATAGAATGGTGAGATATGAATCAGGAGCGTTCCGGCCAACAATAGTTAATGATTTCACTATTTTTCGCTTGTAGCTCAGAGTTTGTTGACAGTGGCTGGGCGGTTCAAAGGAACAGGTCAAAAAATAACTTTTCCTAATATATTCAGTTTACGGTCATCATCATCATCATGGACAGCATGGCATAAGTATTCAACACTGATGCTTCGCTGGCGTACAAGCATGATTTACTTGAAAGTCCCATTGTGAAGAGAAGAATAAAGATGGATGGGTAAGAGACTTAGAGCTAGCTTACTACAATCATTCCGAGGTGTCTACACTCCCAGACGCTCATTCAGGCAATCTGGATAAAAACGGACAAGACGAACGTCATTGACATCGATTAGCAGCCATATTTTGCAGCGTCTCCAACCAGGCGCAGTGGAGATCCCGCGGTCCCCATCCTGGAAGGCGAGTAGCACCGACAGCAGTTTAGTGGTAATCAAGATATTCAAGGGTATGTATGACCCCTGAAATCCAATCCACTTTGTGCAACCTAGATAGCAGCTCGGCTAAGGAGTCATTTGAGGAACACCACACGAGGGAGATCCAATTGTCCCAGATTAGACTAATTTCTAAAGAAGACACGCGAAAAAATAATAATAATAATAATAATAATAATAGTAATAATAAATAATCGTTCCGCTGTAGCACCCTTTCGAGGCCTAGCTGCCATGCCAACGGAAGGAGGTAAGAGGGCGGGAATAGTGCCAGGATGCTCAAGCCTAGACATGAGCACTCGAGATGCTAAGGATTGGTTCGAACTACGGATATTTCGGTCCATGAGCTGGCGCCTTAACCTCTGGGCTATTTCGCACCCAACGAGCAAAATACCTGTTTGAGGTATGCATAGAAATAGTGTTGATAGATTCAAGTTATCCCAACCCCAGAAAAAAAGTGAACACTTCTGAAATATGGAAAGTCATTTGCGCCGATGGGAGTTCACTACTCTGAAAAAGGTACCCTAGTCAATATTTTCAAGCCCCACAAATCAACCGACGCTTATACTAGGCGTGCAATTATGCGCATTCGACGCCGAATCACTCTGAGCTTTGTTTACGGGTCAACCGTCTTTATTGCCAAATAGAATGGTGAGATATGAATCAGGAGCGTCTCGGCCAACAATAGGTAATGATTTCACTATTTTTCGCTTGTAGCTCAGAGTTTGTTGACAGTGGCTGGGCGGTTCAAAGGAACAGGTCAAAAAATAACTTTTCCTAATATATTCAGTTTACGGTCATCATCATCATCATGGACAGCATGGCATAAGTATTCAACACTGATGCTTCGCTGGCGTACAAGCATGATTTACTTGAAAGTCCCATTGTGAAGAGAAGAATAAAGATGGATGGGTAAGAGACTTAGAGCTAGCTTACTACAATCATTCCGAGGTGTCTACACTCCCAGACGCTCATTCAGGCAATCTGGATAAAAACGGACAAGACGAACGTCATTGACATCGATTAGCAGCCATATTTTGCAGCGTCTCCAACCAGGCGCAGTGGAGATCCCGCGGTCCCCATCCTGGAAGGCGAGTAGCACCGACAGCAGTTTAGTGGTATTCAAGATATTCAAGGGTATGTATGACCCCTGAAATCCAATCCACTTTGTGCAACCTAGATAGCAGCTCGGCTAAGGAGTCATTTGAGGAACACCACACGAGGGAGATCCAATTGTCCCAGATTAACAACTTAGCTTGGAAATGACTTTTAGCAAACAAAACAGTTGCACGAAAAAGACCATACAAGTGGGTCGAAGATTAACATAAGTGCATACCGTATGTCATCCAGTAAATCTGTCTCAGATGTGCTTTTATTATGAAGCTTCGTAAAATGCTCGTTATGAATGTTTTTCAGTTGGGTGAGTGGTTTCGGCGCCTGGAAATAAAAAAATAATGTGTGGAATGTCATTGATACATTCAAGTTGTGAGCACCTCCATACTTGACCATTTTTTTCGCTGGTTTGTAATTGGAAAGGGAAAACCTTGAAAACAGTCACTTGGTGAATGTCGAAAACTCGACAGGTTATTTGTCAAAGTAGAGGGTCTCCCAGTGAAACTTCATTGTTTCGGCGCCTGGAAATCATCATTAACAGCGTAACATCGGTGTTCAACACCGATGCTTCACTGACATGTAACCATAATTTATTTGAGCCATACGGTGATTGCAGGAGTAAACGTGGATAGGGCAGAGACCTAGTGCTAGCGCGCCACAATCACTTCGAGGTGTCTACACATACAGGCACTCATTCAGGCAATCTGGATGAAAACTGAAAGCAAAAAACGGCATTAATTCCTTGTCGGCAGTCCTTGAACCTTTTCACAAGAAAGAAAGAAAGCGTTCAGCTGTAGCACCCTTCCGGTGCCTAACTGCCATGCCACCCGAAGGAAGCACGAGGGCTAGGATACTGCCAGGTTGCCCAAGCCTAGACAGGGGAAGTCGAGTGGCGGAGGTCGGATTCGAACCACAAACCTTCCGGTCAGTAAATTCGCGCTCTAACCACTTGGGCCATCTCGCCATCTCGCCTCTTCACAAGCTATCATGCTCACTATGGGGCACCAAGTGGGTAGAAATGTTTCTATAGTACCGATAGGGGGCTGTCGAAGAGTCACCGACAACCACATAAGTGGTGTGGTAAGTCAATAAAATCTTCACATTAAGCTCTCGTAACGAAAAACAAGCAGAAAATGCAATCATTATCTCCAAATATAAAACCGCGTACACGTTGCACAATTCAGTTCGCTGATGATCTGAAAAGATTGAGGTAGATAGCTATACACCTGTTGCTGAATCTAGGAGTGACGGTCGACTTTGGTGGGAAGGATCGTGGGAAGCCACACGTTGAAAGCAGCATCTTGGATATATGCACATCATTAAGTGCGCGACTGTGTCACGCCTGCCAATGTCTCGGAGCCTCTATACAGGTAGACGACAGAAGTGTTAATGCACACCCAAGTCATTACCTGACCTTTTCTGGATCATTTTCACTCTTCGCAAGCCCTACGAAAAGAGTTCTCCGAAGAATCCAGTCGACTGACATACGGAGCACATAACCAGATCAGCGCAACATAAGGAGTGTGATTGGCTCATATATCGTGGGCGAGGTATTTCCTCCGAAAACCATTTGAAATAAGTCAGCGTAACTGATCTCATATTCCCAACGGAATCCCGCAGCGCTCCAAGGCACGGCTGGAGTTGGTTCGAACGCCCTCAGCTCAGATCAATGAACTACCACGGAATAAACTGAAGCAATATGAAATCCATCCTTGACGAAATACCTGATTACCGCCAGCCCGACGGGTGGTACAGAATGAAGGCTGCCCTGGCCATCCGAATAAGAATTAGCAAAAGCGACCAGGGCCTTCCAAAGTATGTAAACGCTCCAAACTTGGAGTTTCTCCCAGAATTGTTGATGGAGCGTTTATTAACTGCATGTCCAGGAGCTGCAAGGTGCACACCAAAGGACGGGATAACTTTGGTAAGTTCATCTAAGGATATTTGCACCTTTTTCTTCTCTTCAAAGACGAGAATGATATCGTCCGCATATTACATGGTACAGACTACAGTCTGACGATACGAAGAACTATTTGTTCACAAACTTCCTGGGCATTCCTCGGTGGGCAAGCGTGTCAAGAACAGACCGGTCAACCGAATGGAATGTACCTTTGGAATCCAGGAATACTAGAATTGTGAGTCGTTTGTACGTATGGCATTGTTCTAGCACCAGACGGAGTGTGAATATTTGGTCAAAGCAAACAGACCGGAATCCCGCTTGTTGCTCTTGAGTCAGTGTTTCACGAGCCACCATGGGGCAATGAAGCACCAGTGACGCCAGGAATCTGGTTGCAGCCGGGGTCAAGCCTATTTCCCTGTGGTAACCACAGGTACTATGAGCCTTTTTTGAAAATGGGCATTATTACTGACTCTCCCTGGTCGTCTGGGAAAGCCTACTTTTTCAAAATACAGACAGACAAATCAGACAAGCAGTGACTGAGGAGTCCATCCCCATTTTCGAACAGTGCGGATAGGAGGTCAAGCGGACCAACGGCTTGGTGGCGCTTGAGAGAACCTATGCAGTCATAAACTTACGATGACCTAAGGCGTTCCACGTTCGCCGCCCAGAGTTATGTGTCAGTTGTGCTCTGCAGATTAGTGGCAGCTGGTGGCCACGGTAAGTTGCTCGAGGTATTCGGCCCAGCGATCTACGCATTCTTCCTTATTCAGAATGGTTACTCCATTCTAATCCTTGATGGTGATTTCCGGTGACCGGTCGCACAGATCAACTGAAATACTGTTCCGGCGTTACCGGCTTTTTGAGACTCTTCCATTTCCTGGGCTCTCCGTGTCCACCAGACTTCAAGGTCGACGCTTACGCTCACTTTCATTTGACGTCTGATAATTCATTGGGTCAGGTTATATTCGGGACTCAAATCGACCACATTGCCATCAGTTACCGATGGCGCGGATCCATAACTGACTGCCGTTCGTTTTGGAACACATTTGTAGACTCTGACCACGCGCTCGTCCGGAGTCGCT
>NW_008751790.1:1198509-1200290 GCF_000715545.1 Opisthorchis viverrini
GAGGAGTATGAAGGAGATCACGAAACGCTTGGGTGCTGTCGGTGCTACTCGCCTTCCCGGATGGGGACCGCGTGATCCTCATTGTGCCTGGTTGGAGACACTACAATATATGGCTGCCAACCGATATCAGTGGCGTTCCTGTTGTCAGTTTCTATCCAGATTGCCTGAGTGAATGTCTGGAGGTGTAGGCACCTCGGAATGATTGTGTTAAGCTAATACTAAGTCCCTCCTCCGTCCACCTTTACTCTTTTCTTTATAATAGGGCTTTCAAATAAGTCATGGTTGTACGGCAGTGAAGCGTTGGTGTTGAACACTGATGTCATGCTGTCGCGATGGATGGTGATGATGAACTTTAGAATAAGACTCTGGTAAATTCATCTGACATCCGAATCTGTCTGTTTCTCAGTTACCAAGTTATCTGAACCTCATGCTGTCGATGACGATGGTGATGATGAACTTTAGAATAAGACTCTGGTAAATTCATCTGACATCCGGATCTGTCTGTTTCTCAGTTACCAAGTGACTTATCTGAACCCTGCGCGTCCCCGGAAAACGAAGGGAGAAGCGACTCCGGGTGGGCACGTGGTAGAAATCTACAAATGTGTTCCAAAACGAGCAGCATCGGTATGTGATGGCAGCGTGATGAGTTCGTGGGTGGCATGGTTTGAAGGAAACCATGTGGTTAGACTATTTCGGCTATCTCGGAAGTAAATACTGTATAAAAACGGCCTGCGCTCAGCACATAGCTGAAACAACGTTCACCACTGTCCGTACGTCCAGATACAAGTACCAGATACGCTAAGCCCACCCACATGTGCATTCAGGCCCCTGGAAACAAGGATATCCGAGCTTCAAGATCGCTGCAACAAGGAAATCAGGGCATCATAAAACCTGTCTTTGATGGTGTCAGAGCTAAACTCGGTTGGAGCGCAACCAGACACGACAAACGGACAACGATTAAATTACCGCTTGTACGACTACTTCACAGACGTTGCGAGGCGAACGGCAAACGAGCGACTATCGACGAATATCCAGTCAAGCAAGGATTCTTCCACTCACTAACGCAAGTCAATACCGAACCCTGCACAGCCTACCGCAGGAGCCTATAGAGCACTAGATCGGAAGCGAGCAAAAGGCGATGTGGCGGTTATCTTAACCAACGTGCTTGCATCTTGAATTCATGCTTCTGATACACGGCACACATCAATTCCAAGCAAGTCCAGTGTGAGAACAAGAGCAGCTTTTTGTCCTGCTTGCTTCAGAGTACGAACATTGAAAGCAGCCAGAAAGACTAAGCGTGGAGACTTGAAGATTGATCTCAAGATACCTGAGGATGTCGGCGCCGGATGACGCGCAAGTGAGAAATCCTCGCAGGTAAGAATTTGGTAATTTTCTGTTTGTCATGCCTGCCTACATCCAAACGGACTTCAACTCCGACACCAAAAAGATACGTTTTATGACGCCATGTTCGAATGTTGTGTATTTGATGTTTATATGAGCTTCATCATTCCATGCTCATCACTCATCATTGTAAGCTGTAAGAACCGCATATTCGTAGTACACTGGCTCTCTTCCACCCTTCACATGGTTGGGTGAAAAGAGCCCTTCGAGGAAGTCGGTCGACTGGCATACGCAGCAAGTGGCCAAGCCAGCGCAATCTGTGCAGTGTGGTTAGTTCATCTGTCGAGGGTGAGTTATTTCTCCCGAATACCATTCGACGTACTTCAGCATTGCTGATCTGGTGTTCCTACCAGATTCGGGCAATGCTCCGAAGACATCGA
>NW_008751790.1:1202796-1207831 GCF_000715545.1 Opisthorchis viverrini
ATATGGACATGCTGGTCGCCTGGGGGAAACACCTTACTGCCTTCACACTCCTGTCGCAGAGGACAGTACGACTTTACCCCCAGACCGCCTCGTGGCACGATTACTCGTATTACGGGGTCTCGCTGCTCCCCTTTGACCTTCCTGGCATTGTTGCACCTTGTGGAACGAAGTTCCAGCCCGCGGGATCATTGCAGCACTGAAGCCCGACCACCAAGTCAAGGTTGCGGCTTTAGGTCGGGATCATTCCTTGCTATGTTTCTAATTAGTATTTAAGATCTCGGGGCCAAAGCTTTGGATGAATAAAGCCTAGCTTCTCAGACCTCAGTCTTTTCTTACTCTAATTGTCATTAAAATCCAGTCCTTGTCAAGCATAACATACGGCTGGCTAAGTCCAGATGTCATGGTGGATATCAGAGATATGAATCCGCAAGTGGACATGCTTAGGGACTCTGAGATCTAATTAGGTCGACTTGGATTGAACTCGGAAATGGCGAACTTCAGCTGTGTACTGGCCATAGACTGTTTCTTATGCATAACTAACTTCCGAAATAAACGAAGAGATCCGGCTACATTATGTCTATCAACTGTGTGCCAGCCACGGATCCAAACTGATTACATCGCCATCAGCCATCAATGCCGGTGATCAACGTCTGACGGCCGCTCAGTTTGGAACACATGGATTCTGACCATGCGCTCATCCGGAGTCATTTTTTCCTTGTTTTTCAGGGCTACATGTGGTGCGGAAATGTGGTTTAGTAAATGATAGACTGACAGATCCCAAAGTTTGACGAATTAACAAGAATCGCCTTCTGGAGTCTCTTTAAACTGCCCCACCGTTGGATGTGAATTCGTGCTGGAACGAGATCGTCGCTCTTTGCATGGCGCCCGGATTTTTATCCGTGCCAGGGCTGCTGCGTCTTGAAAAGTGTTGCAACTCCTATACTAGTCCTTGGCTCGCCGCCGCACCATGGCATACCAAAAAGAACGGAAGCCTAAGATAGCCTTATGCAGAAAACCATTACAAATGTATTTATAGGGTTAACGCTGAGTGTTTCACAAGGTCAGGCTAGGATATTCGTGAGCAGATAAGCACCAAGATATAAACACTCAATGCCGTCACTGAGCAACCGTAGCTTGCCTTCATTTGGCCCTTAGACTAAACGCGACAGTTCCACCGGCGCTCTCACGTCCACTCGAGCACTGGATATCAGAATGAACAGTCGCACCTCTTCAATCCCATATAAGTGTCCCCGCCAGCTCCGAACATAATTTGGCTTGAAAATTATCAGACATTAAGTTAAAGTAAATGTGCGCACCGACCGCGAGGTCTAGTGGACACGGAAGATCAAGGAGGTGGAAGAGACACCGAAGGTAGGGCAGATTATTTCAGTTGATCAGTGCGACCGGTCCCTGGTAACCGCCAGTGGATAGAAGCATCAGGGATTGAAGTGGCGACCACGCACAATAGAGAATGATGCCTGACCAGTTGGGCTGGTAAGTTTGAAGGTCACCTTCAAACCACCTACTGCCATTCATTGGGTCCCGCCATTGAAGTAGGAACCTGGACGGTGGACTTGGAAACTCCTATAGTTTGAGGTGCATGATTGCATATGTCCTACCAAGTGCTACCAAGCTATTGGCTCGGAGACCGACAAGAACAAAACCGACCCGGGAGACTTGGGCAATAGCCTCGATCCTGTGTATCAATCCGTGAATCCGTGACTTCCTACTAGGACAGCGGTGAAGTCCTCAGTCAATGCACATCCGGCCCATTTATCTCCAGCTTGGAAAAAGAGTCTACCCCATACAAATGGCGAGAATCATTGATGGAGAAATTCTATAAAAAAAAGGCCTGTAATCACAGGGCGTCAGTAAGATTCTAGTTGGTTTCAAGTTCCCTTCATCGCCTGATGGTGGCATGTAAAACACTGAGTCGAGAAAGATTCCGGACTGAAGTGGTTTACGCCGACCAAATCTTTACACTCCGTGGGTGCCGAAACAACGTCACATGTATGAACGATTAACAATTTTAGTATCTCTGGATTTCTAAGGCGAGGACTCGGTAGACTGGTCTGTTCTCAATAACACGCTGGACAAAAAAGAAATAGCCCAGGGGGTTATGAACAAAGCAAGTCGTTCGTATTTCCAGAACTGCAGACGTTTGGGAAAATATTAGGCGGACCCCTGCACAGCAACAGCCCTACCGCTCGTAGGTAGGCGCTGATATTGCCAACAGGCCTATCCCGTGCGGGACTGGCCAGAACACCGAGCCACTTGACGGTCTAGCATCATGTCGACGGCCGAAAATGTGGACCCAACAGCCATTCAGGACCAGCGTGTGCCGAATGCCGGTTGGCAATGTGGCTTTCCAAATGCGTCCAAAGCGGCATACCTCTAATTCTCATTTGAACTTTTGTAATCTATTTTCCGGCGCACGACAAGCGTCAGAACCGTAGCCCGTGTAGTCTGGCAAAACAGCAATTAAGCTTGTAGAATTCAGCTGTTCTGTCGTGTATCGAGGACGTGAACCGAAGTACTTGTTCAATGTTAATTTTGGGCCGTGTATTGTGCATGACTAATCAACGGTTGAGAAAGAGGTTGCTGCTCTATGTGTCAACTTCAAAGTGATGCAATCATAAAGAAGGTTAACCTTCGACCTAGCAGAGGGATATGAAAGAGATTAGAGAGACTTCTTGGTGCTCTCGGATAGTCTCACCTTCCAGGATGGGACCCATGTGATCTTCAGTGTAACTGTTTGGAGATCCCGCCGATAAGGGTGCTAGACATGTTCAATCTAGATTACCTGAATGAGAGTCTGGAGGCGTACGAATATCGGAGTGATTGTGGTAAGCTGGTACCAAGTCGGTTCTACAGTCCATATTTATTCGTCCGTAATGCGTTTTTCTAATAAAACACGGCTGTTCGGATTTGCAGCATCAGTCTTGGACACTGACGTTATCCTATCTATGATCATGATTTTTTAATGAAACACGGCTGTGCGGAATTGCAGCATCAGTCTTGGACACTGACGTCATCCTATCTATAATCATGCTAAGAATTGGGTGAACTTCCCAAAGAAAATTCATATTAAACACCCGGAAATATGGCCTTATTCGTCTTCAGAGTCGAGTCCATTTGAAAAAGCACGAAAATGTGTAGCCCGTTTTTGTAGATCGAGACTCCAACTAGGGGACGCAATAAATGTCAAATTCTATTAGCGGACGATTCTCCATAACTGAAGAAATGCAAGGACCGGGTGTGTAGGTTTCCTCACACGGTTGCGCAACATCTGCACCAACTTTGCTCCCTCTTACGGACCTGTTCCTAACCTTGTTTCATTTCGCGGAGGCTATGTCATCGGGTGAAGAAATGCAAAGATCGGTTGCATGCCTATCTGCGGCGGAAATTTCTTCACGGATACCAGCAGGGATGGCGTACAAACCCACAGCAAAATGAATGTGAATTTTCAAAACTGAGGTTACAAATCTACTACTTCATATTAAACAATGGCTTGGCCTAATGCATTGTTCTGCTAATTATCAGCTTAGATCGTTTGTTTAAGTGACCGTCTCTTTGTCAATAATCGCCACCGACCGTTAGGAAGATGCCGAATTCAATAAGAAATCGCGGATTGCGGTGAAACGTGTGGAGGAGAGTGGCAGGTGATTATGTAGCTAAAATAACTCATTGAGCTTTTTCCATGAATCTAAATCGTGCTGGCGGGTGCAAGATAAGTTGGAGTGACACTCGTGGAAACATTTTTATCTATTTATGTCCGCTTCACTGGATAAATATCAAATTATTCGTTCTGGGAACACCATAGCTCCCACTTCGTGTTACCATCGCTGGGGAGGCATTTATTATTTTCGGATAACCTGTGGGACTTGTAGAACCTACAAACCGGAGTTCATGGTGAACTGTGCACGTAGTTGAAGTTCGTGGCAAATTGCAGCAGAGTTCATCTCTGTAGCCGGAAAGACATGGCAGGACGAACCTGTCGTTTATCACAACGAACACAGCTCCGGTGCCTTAGGGGTACACCCGTTTTTTCAGGCGACTGTTTTGTTCTTCAGACGGTTACCAGTCAAAATCAAAATGGACTTTCGTGGATTGTGCGTGCACAGCACATTTTCGGGTGGTGTACAACCGGCGGACTGTAAGGTAAGAGCCAAAGTGTGAGTCGGTACAGAGCAGCATTTCCCGATCTTGTCAGGATCTATGTGCCAGCATTATGAGAAACAGAAACCATGCTCTACCTCATTTCCCATACGGCGGAACGAGTACCAAGTGTTCCCAAGATGTCTATAAGCAGAAATATATGGATGTTATATGACACGTGATGGTGAACTGTGATAATGTGTAGTAGTCTGCAATCGGTCAGTTTGCGTTTTCTTATGAATAACTGCAACGCAGGCCTTCTTTTCATTTGATGCCGTGGCCAGGATAAATATGAAGATCCCGTGGCCGCAACCCTTTAGGAATGGGGATGTTCGGGCCTTCCTGGTGGACTTTGAGGAGGTTGCGGAGGCTGCCGGACTGGAGACTGACCGGGGCAAGTTGGTGGCGCTGAAGACTCTCCTCGGGGGCCGGGCGAAGGCGACCGTGGACGCGGCCAGAAGAGGCCCTCGGAAGATGGGCTGGGCCACTGCGAAAAAAGTCCTTGCAGCGGAGTTCGACACGCCAGCCGACCTCCAGGAGGCTATGAGGCGGTTCAAGACGGCGAAGATGGCGTCTAGATCCAACCCGACCGTGTTCCTCGCCGGCTTTTGGAAGTTGTTGGATCGCGCTTTGCCGGGACTGGACGGAGTACCGCGTCACCAATTGCTTTCCGACCAGTTCAACGAAGGTGTGCAGCCGGCGCCTGGTGCCCCAATGCGGATGGCGCGAGCAACTGGCCAGTTGGGTGTGGAGGAGCTGACGCATCTCGCGTGGGAATCGAACGGGCCACCACTGGTCATGTTGCGGTCGAAGGAGAACAGAAATTGTTCACAAGTGGAGGAAATGCAGTCCACAGTGGACCAACTCGCCGAACAGC
>NW_008751790.1:1208240-1251694 GCF_000715545.1 Opisthorchis viverrini
TGTGGGGTGAGTTTTCTCAAGGTCACAGATTCCGTGATTGACCTAAAGCAGTGAAAGCTGGTGACAAGTTATGGCTCAATCGGGCTTGAAGGTTATCCAGGTACTGCCACAATTGAGTTGCGTGTCCGAAAACTTCCATTTCTAACGTACCGTCAGTACGGTCTGCGTTCGAGGAGTATTCCAAAACTGTTCGTGGACGATGAGGATTCGTTTAGCTTCTGCCCGTGAATTGAAAACGAAATTCCTCTGTCGTCAGAACGCTTTCGACTTTATGGCCCTCGTCCGTCGCCGCTCCATCTATGGGAGGAGGTCCATACACCGATTCAAGGGATTTTGAAGAATGACATGATCAAAGAAGCCAGTGGTGCATACAATTCTCCAGTTGTGTTTGTAAGAAAGGCGAACGGAAAGTACAAGTTTTGCGTGGATTGCTGGCGCTTAAATGAACTGACCGTAAATCGGGTTGTAGCCTTGCCTTCGGTTGCGGAGACTTTCGATTCCTCCCATCATTCCCGATATTTCGCTATGTTTGAGTTGCCTTTTGGATACTGGCAGCTACCTATCACGGCGGAGGACCGGGAGAAAATGGCGTTTACGGTTGTTGCACCCAATAGCAATTAAGACGAATGCGGTTTGGTTTGTCTGAGGCTCCATTCACATCCCGGCGCTTGATGCTTCATTTCAAGAAGGGACTCCAGAATGTCGCCGTGTACGGAGACGACGTCAGTGTGAACAGCTACTAGGAACCAGAGCACGCAGTTCACTTGAAGGCTGTACTGAAGCGGATCCGGGAGGCTGGTCTGCCGATAAATGAAGTCAAGACCCAGCCCCCGTGAATTTCGGTGACACAGTTGTGGCATAAATTGGGTCACGGAAAAGTAGCCCACTTTCATAAAAATTGGCAAAGATCGAGGACTGCGTTGTTCCCAATTCAAAGCGTTTTATACGGCGGTTTCTTGAACGAAAAGCAAACCATAGCCGGTTTGTTAAGGATTTCAGCACAAGCGCTGCGCCACTGTACGACTTGCTCGGGCAAAATCGGAAGGTCGAATGGACCGGAGAAGCACATGGGACTTTTGAGCGTGTCCAAGCGCAGGTGTTGAATCAGCAACTGACTCTCAAACTGCCCAGGGTCGGAGAGATGTTCACTATTGCAGCGGACGCTAGTGATCGCGGCATCGGCGCAGTCATAAAGCAGCGGAATAGAGTTATCGAACACGCCAATCTTGTTATATGTTATTACACATGTAATGGTGAACGGTGATAATAACGATGGGGGAGACATGCGAGTAGTATGTTTGTTCTGGTAGATTTGCTTTCCGTCTCTTGAAAAGAAAGATCAGCTGCGGAATTTGTGAAGTAGCTTTGTAGCATTTACTTGGGTTCGGAGAACATTTAATGCATAACCTGGACAGTTCGGGAGGACGCGTTCAAGAGAAGATGGATGTTCAACTTTTGCAAATAGGATGCACGTCGGAGTTTTGCTTCCCTGTGTGATAGTCTGTAACAAGTCAGCTGGCATTTTCTTATAAATAACTCCGCAGCGAAGGTCTTCTTCCTTTCACTGGTATATATGCTGGTAGCTTTTCTAATGTGGAAATTGCACAACATGACATCACAGCAAACATTGATTTTGCCACAGACATTTGTTCCGCCACTTCGTCCATCACAAAAGCCTCCTAGAAATACGGTTCTCTCATCATTTCCTCGAACTAGCCGAACGCTTTACAAACAAGAAGGAACTGTCCACTTTCCACGAAGGTTTACCTAACCGGACGTCTAGTACTAAGTTCACCCGGAAGCAGGAGGAGGTAGTGCCCGGTTCTACAGAGCATATATGAGTTGCTTCATAAAACTTACCCGTTCCGTCGACCTTTATTACATCCGGGAAGCGTCAATACAGAGCTGTCTGCGGTCATCTGGAGGAAAAAATATGGCTTTAACAACCCCTGACCGCAGCGTAAGCACGCGTCCGATCTCCTGAGTTTTTTCGCGGATCAATGAAGTCTCATGTGACACAGTGTAATCCAACAAACCTCACGTGCTCAACAGAGATGACCAGCACGACCGTCAGTGGCTGCATGTGTCCTTGGTGGTAAATACCTTGCAGAATCTATCGGTTGCAAAATCTAACACTTTACACGATTGCGTTCGATGCTTAAGCAGAGTCCTGCATATGCATAACTCATCTTTGGCTACTCGTCGATACACCGAAATTCAATTGTTCAGAAAGTTTGGCACCTTATGGTTGTGTTCAAGATGAGGAGTGAGGACCGGGATATAGTTCTCATGCCTCCGTAGACAAAAACGCACTGGACAGCCAGTGCTTCGTATGCTGTAATTTGACAGTAAATAAGCTCAACTTAATTTATCCAGGTTCCACAACTTTTTACGGATATAGTTCTCATGCCTCCGTAGACAAAGGCGCACTGGACAGCCAGTGCTTCGTATGTTGTAAGTTGACAGTAAATAAACTCAATTTATCCAGGTTCCACAACTTTCTTCTTCCTTTCACTGGTATATATGCTGGTAGCTTTTCTAATGTGGAAATTGCACAACATGACATCACAGCAAACATTGATTTTGCCACAGACATTTGTTCCGCCACTTTGTCCATCACAAAAGCCTCCTAGAAATACGGTTCTCTCATCATTTCCTCGAACTAGCCGAACGCTTTACAAACAAGAAGGAACTGTCCACTTTCCACGAAGGTTTACCTAACCGGACGTCTGGTACTAAGTTCACCCGGAAGCAGGAGGGGGTAGTGCTTGGTTCTACAGAGCATATATGAGTTGCTTCATAAAACTTACCCGTTCCGTCGACCTTTATTACATCCGGGAAGCGTCAATACAGAGCTGTCTGCGGTCATCTGGAGGAAAAAATATGGCTTTAACAACCCCTGACCGCAGCGTAAGCACGCGTCCGATCTCCTGAGTTTTTTCGCGGATCAATGAAGTCTCATGTGACACAGTGTAATCCAACAAACCTCACGTGCTCAACAGAGATGACCAGCACGACCGTCAGTGGCTGCATGTGTCCTTGGTGGTAAATACCTTGCAGAATCTATCGGTTGCAGCATCTAGCACTTTACACGATTGCGTTCGATGCTTAAGCGGAGTCCTGCATATGCATAACTCATCTTTGGCTAGTCGTCGATATACCGAAATTCAATTGTTCAGAAATTTTGGCACCTTATGGTTTTGTTCAAGATGAGAATTGAGGACCGGGATATAGTTCTCATGCCTCCGTAGACAAAGGCGCACTGGACAGCCAGTGCTTCGTATGTTGTAAGTTGACAGTAAATAAACTCAATTTATCCAGGTTCCGCAACTTTTTATTCGTCTTGCAGAAAGCCTGCTGCACTTGTAGTACACCCGCTTGTGACGCAAAAATGTTTAGCGCCCCGAATACTGGCCACGCACAAATATGACACTGTTATCGTTCATGTATTCCTCTAACGCACACTCAAATTTCGTGAAGGATGAAAAGCAGATGACCCCCGATCCGTCAACAAAAATATCTCAAGCTAATTCGAAAGCCACAGAACAGAATTTTCAAAACCAACTGAACTCCAATAATTAAGAGATTATTCTATTCAAGAATAGTTGCGAAAAAATGAATGAAGACTAAAGTGTTTTTCGTTTGAACACATGCAAAAAATGCAACATTTTTATGTGAATATTTATAATGCACACGAAAAAGTTTTCCAGAAAAGAGCATTTTGCGGCCAGGGATCACCCACAAACCAATAACACCAATTAACATAAATAATAATAATGTTTATTCCCAACTTGTAGGTATGATACCGTCTGCCTTTGCCAGGACATAATCTGTTTGCACGAGCACTTACACGCGAACTCCAGCAGTACGCTAGTTTAGATTGCTGATAGTGCCGGTCTGTGATGACGCGGTGTCGGGAGGGATGCCTCCTTGATACGGTTTTAACGATCGCAGAAAGGCGCTTCTAGTAATGCGAAGCCTATCCCATACACGATGGCCATAAAATCAGGCCATTCACCTGGTCAAGGTGTGCTTTGGTTGCCTGAAATCCTGGACACAATTGCTCCCCGCGATTCTGGATCCACCCAATGCCAATTCTCAATGCTTACTCCAGACGATGTCAGAACTTCCAGAATGTTGTCGTCGCATGCACTATGTATTCAACGTGTATTTTGTTGGCTGAGGTTTAGGCTTTGACACGTGTTATGTATGGTTGCTGGTTGTTCTGATCGCTTCAGACCTAGAAACAAGCTGAGGCATTGCTCGTCTTGCATAGGGTGATTCGGAGAAAGGAACTTATTTATCTAGCGTCAGCTGGGTCAGACTAAGAAAAATAATTGAAAATATCAACACCTACGATGTTGTAGAAGGGATACCGGCGTGTGCCTGGGTCATAAAAACCAGTTGTTGTATGGACGCACACGATGTCAGTCACCAACGACAACAACGAAGAATGTTCTGACATGTAATAAGAAAACCGCAACACGCATTCCTATAGTCAGGCGAAAATAAAGCCTATATGCCAGGGCGGAAAAACAGCCTGTGCGTCTTCGTTTTACATGCGGCTTTCAGTGAAATTCGGAAACCGATGTCAGAGCGAGGCTGTTGAACAAAACGTAAGAAATTCCCTAAATAGTGTCTCAGCTCCGTACGGCCTCCAATATCAAGATTATTTCTCGCCGCACCTAGAGGAATACTGGACAGTCGATCTTCAGACCAACAATGAATATTTCCAGAAATGAATCAAGAGTTGAGCTTTATTTTCTTGTTAAATGTGAGTGTAAAATGACGCTATTAGACCATTGTGACCCTCCCGGATATAGACTGATCGATTGTCTCCATCTTTTAACAGATAGAGAGTGCCTTGCACCGGTAGCCAAGTTGACGCCGCGACTCTTATACTACTGTAGATATATGATAGCTTCTTCAGCAACGACCTAAGACGCCATTCAAAATAAGACCGTTAAATCCAGGATTCCTGAATCCGGTGAAGTGCTTCTAAAGGATTGCGCCCATCGTGGTTGTCAGAAAATCCAGTGGTGGCGTGCGCCTCTGTGCCGAGTTTCCTACCAGTATAAATAGGGCTTTGAACACTCATCAGTCTCCATGGCCTGATTATATTTTTCTCAAGCTTAACAACAGTACGTATTTTACAACGTTGAATCACTCAGAAGCCCACCTGCAATTTAAAGCAGCAGAGTAATCCAGAGATATTCTGATAATTGACACACCTTGGCCTATTTCTGTGTACCCGAATGACGTTTGGAATAGAAACTGTGTGAGCAATCTTTCGTCAGATTATGGATACGATGCCATTCGATGTACCGGAGTTGCTGCACTACTTTACGATATTGTCGGCGTGCGGGTCACTGGCGAAGACCTTCAGTCCTGTTCGGACTCCGTTCAACGGATAAACGACTATGGGAAAGAAATCGTGGGTTACTTGTTTTCACTATGCAGGCACGTCGCAGTCTGTACGACCCGTCAAGTTTTTATGCATTTGTGCAAATACCGCCTAAACTGAATGTTTTCGAATTCAAGTATATTGGGGGTGTTGATTGGCCACAACTGCGCCTTTCTGCCAATCATGCGCCACTAGCGTGGACCGTTCAATCAGTTTTCGAAAAGGGGCGTGGGTGCGGCTGGTCAAACGGACGTCAACCCGCATTAAGGGCAGTGAATCAGCCGATGCAGTCGGAAGTTCCACGTACGCTCTTCAACCCTTGAGTGTCTATCATTCTCACAACCGATATACAGAACCGTTGATTTGGAGCAGTTATAGCGGGCGCACTATCTGACCGTACTCAAAAGGTAATCGCTTACGCCGCGAAGTTGCTATCTCCGAATCACAGTTCCCACCACAGTTTGCTGTCGGCGCCTAGCACACTTTCACATTGGGCATCCAGGGATAAGCCACATGAAGGCCCTCACTCAAAAATTGTTGATTGTCCCGGTATGGATGAAAATATGCAGCATGTATATTGGAGCTGTTTCCAGTTTACGGCCAACAGAGTCTCCACAGCGCTGATCACTGCCAGAAGAGCCATGGTCGCTAATCGGTGTCGATTTTGCCGCACAAAATATCCGGCAAAGCCACCCAGTCGCCGCTGGTGAGTTTAGTACGAGGCATTGGTTTCAGTATTCGATAGCCCAGAAACTACTGTCTCTGACAATGACACTCAAATCACATCCGAGCAGTTTGGTGAATTCGTTCGAAGAATCAACGTCGTGCTTGTTATTTCCCAAATTGTCAGGACTGTTAGACTCCAGAAAATAATCCCAGAAACTTTCTGAGACCCTCAGACTTCACCATAATCGCAGCAAGTGTGCAATCAGGCTGTTAAGTGGTGGCGCGAGTACTCAATAAGCACGATCCGGGACGCTCGAGCGTTCTGGCGTGTTTGAGCAAGACCAAAAGAAATACCCCCGCCGAAATACCTCAATCCGTGAATCCGTGACTCCGTGATTGGACAGCCTGAGTTCAAGGTCAAAGGTGCGCTCCAAATATCAGCACCGCCCTCGTCCGGAGCAAATTTTGCTCTTCCTTACTGGTGAGTCTTTTTTCGAGACTAAGGTTCTCGAGTGCGGATCTCTGTTGGTTACAGCAGTCCGTCACCGTCTTCACATAATCGTCATAGGCCAAGCCAGCGCAACCTATGGGGTGTGATCACTTTACCTATAGTGGGCGAGTTAGTTCTTCCGAAAGCCATTACTGATCTGATGTTCCCAACCTATTCGGGAATGCTCGGAAGGCGTCCAAGTGTTCACCGGCCAGGTTTATGGCCCATATAATATGGAGCGCAGCGGCGCAGCATGGTAAATTCGATGCTTAACGGATAGGCTGTTGTCACGCCTACGCCACTGGTGACCAGGTCCATGAAAGCGGCCCTAACATTCCCAATTTGGATGAGGATATCGTTCTTGACTTGACCACCTGAACTCAGAGGTGGTCAGGTAGACAAATTTACCTACTGCTCCAATCGGCTCATCTGCTAGATTTCGATCCCATCCTCTTGTCGGACGGGAACTAGCTCTGTTTTCATGAATTCCTCTTTCCCTACGTTCGAAAAATAATATCAGAGAGCACCTTGAATGCCNGATAAGATCAGAGAGCACCTTGAATGCCACGGCCACCAGGCTGATGTCAGGGTGGTTTTCACGCAGCATCCACATACCGTTTTTGAGGACAGGAATAACTACCGACGTGTCCTATTCTACAGGCCTTTATTCCTCACTCCACATCACTCGATTGAGCCTTGTTGGATCGGTCCTCAGGGACTCTCCTCCTTCTTTGAAGAGGGGTGGATGCAGACTGTTCGGTCCTGGTGGCTTCTCACGTTTCGCTACCGATATTTCATACTCTATTTCTTCCAGTGAGCAATTAGGGTTTGCATTCCATTCGCCGATGTGCGCTATCTCCATAGCTGTTGCAGAAGGTCAGCTAAACTGCTCTTCGAATGGTTTGGACAGTCATCCAAGTCGATGGTTTTGTGGATCAAGTAATCACCCGCTGGCCATTGCTTTCCTAAGGCCAGTCGATCAGTTTTTTCAGGGCACGGTTGCTTCCAGTAGCAAAAGCCTTCTCCATCTCCCGAGTTTTCGATGTCCACCAGAGCTGTCGTTTTCTAAGGCTCTTCACTATTTGGCGTTTGATGGGTGTATGTGCGCTTTTGTACTCGTTACTCGCTGGCATGAATTTCCGTGCATCAATCAGGACTATTGATCTCGATAATATTGAGTATTCATTTAAATTTATCGGAAAAGTCGAACAGGCAGCACAGAATGCTGCTACTGTAGCTCCTTTCACATTTTGTCCATGTTCTCCTACCAGTACAGTATTGGTTCACTACATAGAATTTTTGAGCTTGCTCACATCGACGCTGCTGAACTGTGGTAGTTCTTCGATGGTGGATTGGCATGCTTCTTGCTGACTTGCGAGGGCCTGAAGGAAAAAGGACTGTCAGGCGTGCACGCACCAGGGCGTGATCGGAATCAAGTTATATGCCTAAATGAAACGACAGTCTCCACTTGTGGCTCTCCGTCGATGGCTGATGACCACGTGAACTAACTGGGTCCACGGATGCTTTGCAGTTGGTTGCTGCCAGGTTACACGATGCACCTATTTATGCGAAATGCTCGTACTGGTCACAGAAGTTGATGATCAGCACACAACTGGAGGAGTCGCTCTTTGTTGTCTGTGCGGTGAGCGTCGATTCTGAATCGACCGTCAAGGAGCTCAGACCACCGACTTAGGCACTGAGATTGGTCAGCGGCTAAAGCGCTAATTTACTGACCGGAAGTTCTGTGGTTCGAACCCGACCTCTGCATCTCGAGCTCCCCTAGCATTATTCAAGCCTTCGTGCCCCCTTCCAGTGTCATGGCAGCTAGGCACCGAAAGGGTGTTACAGCTGGACTATTATTATTATATTATTATAAACATGGACGATCTGGTCGCTTTGGTGAAACGCCTTAATACCCTCACACTCCTATTGCAGAGGATAATGTGACCATACCCCCAGACCGATGGGTTGACCGACGGTTCATCTAGTGCCCTTTCGGTGCCTAGCTGCCATGCAAACGGAAGGATACACGATGGTGAAGATAGTGTCAAGTTGCCCCAAGCCTAAGGCATGTGAGGTTGGGTTCGAACAGTGAACTTTCCGGTCCGTTAGCTGACGCCCACCACTCAGCTATCTCTAGCCCGTAGTGCCTCGTAGTACGAGGTCTCGCTAACCTTGGTCTGATTGCTCCCCTCTGGCCTTCCTTGCATGACTATATCTTGTGGAGAGAAGTTCCCGTCGACGCAACATGCGGGATCCTTTCAGCATTCAAGCCCGACCACTACGTCAAAGTGGCAGCTTTAGGTCGGGGGAATAGGTATAACTCTAGTCTCACTCCGTTTTTTGTTGAGGCGGTCTACATCTTCGAGACGGAGGCAAATACTTTAGACAAGCACTGACTAAGGATTTCACCACCATCTTTGAAGATCGCTGGTGGGAGTTCGTCAGGATCAGCAGCCCGTTAACGCTTGAAGGAAAAGCAGACTTTCGTTTATTTCCGAAGCCACCGGGGAAATAAAGTTCACTCTTCATGAATGTGTTGCCATTTTTGAGTCTGGCTGAGCAACTGCACATGGTCAGTTGGTTTGCTTTTCAAATAATTTAACCCAACGGTTCAGCTGGTCTTTTTCAGAGATAGGCGAGTCCTTGTTATTAGCGATTGTTTCGCTCACCGGAGACCTCTTTGGACCTGTCGATCGTATCAGCTGGGCTAGCTTACGCACATTTACAGAGTTTCTCGTCTCCTCCACCTCTTCAGCTTCCTGAATTCCCACAGGTTTTCTTGTTCACCTGACGTCTGACAGTTCATATAGTGGTATTATAGTCCCCACCAGGAGGGGCGTGTGTTCGAGATTCGAGCAACTTTAGAATGTTGCTTGAGGTTTTAGCTCTTAGATCTAGTTGCTCGTTTCCTTCCACGGGTGCAGCGCTCAGCATCTTACTGGGTGACGGACAGTACCTCACAGTAAGAGTTACTATGAGATGTATCGTCCGAAAAGAGCTTGAATAGGTGGTTTTGTTTCACACCAGAGCCCGAGAGCTCAATGAATAGACAAAGTCTGTGCATTTTACGCGCTTCTGAAAACCGCAACGGGAAGCAACAACCAACATAATCATCATTCAGATCGACGTAAATATTCCAGAACGTGCGACAATCTGTAATTGACCCACGCCACCTATGATTTATGGGAGTGCAGTGTATCTGTGTAGGTTAGTTCGCATGCATTCATGCGCGTTCCTTTCCGCAGCATTCACCAGTGTCTGAGCTCCTGACCCGCCGCAAAAAAGGCATTTAAAACGTCTTAGAAGCTGTCTTTGAGTTTTTCAGAGCTAAAGGCCTTCGGGGCGTAAGCAGATTGGGTGGACAGGTAGCGGTTTTCGGCGCGTTAATGGGATGGTCTCACAGATGTTGCCAAACGAACTACATAGGGGCGAAAAAAGCATTCACCAGTGTCTGAGCTCCTGACCCGCCGCAAAAAAGGCATTTAAAACGTCTTAGAAGCTGTCTTTGAGTTTTTCAGAGCTAAAGGCCTTCGGGGCGTAAGCAGATTGGGTGGACAGGTAGCGGTTTTCGGCGCTTTAGTGGGATGGTCTCACGGATGTTGCCAAATGAACTACATAGGGGCGAAAAAAGTGGAATCGTCCAGCTGTAGCACCCTTTCGGTGCTTAACTGCCATGCCACCTGAAGGAAGCACGAGGGCTGGGATACTGCCAGGTTGTCCAAGCCTAGACAGGGAGAGTCAGTAGGCAGAGGTCGGGTTTGAACCACGGACCTTCCGGTTAGTAAATGCGTGTTCTAACCACAGCCGTCCCGCACAAAAGCGAGTATCATTGGGTGACTGTTGAACCAGATACTCTTCAGCTTGGTGGCTTAGTACAAGAGCACCCAGTAGCGTCGCCTTCTGGCGCGGCAGAGGTTTGCCAATGGAAGCGAGAGGAAGCCGCTAAGGATGCGGTTCGTTGTCATAAGTGGGATGGGATACTGCCAGAACGCCCAGGCCTAGACAGAGGACGATTAGCGTCTTCAACCAAAGTCTGACTCGAAGACTTAATCACATAGTGGCGATGGTTGGCTTAAGACCGTCGGAGCAGCCTGCCTTCTTGAGGGGCAGGTCGCCACACATGTTTCAGTCGCCGGCCTAGAGGACCAGGAGACTTAGTAAAACCTCTAATCATTGACGGACCTGATATGATAGTCCATATGAGTATCACAAGTATAGCTCAATGGGTTGCGTAGTTACACATCTCGTCACACCGCTATACGACCAGTCTCTTCATAACGAAGTCCAGTCTCTTCTCCCTTGGCCGGATAACCAAACCAATAAACCAAACACTATTACAACCCTCATCTAACCACGTTTCTAGTTGGCAGCTACTGCTCTAGTCGTCTGCGTGGTTTATACTTAGTTTAATCCTTCAGCTGTGGTGCTGTTTTAGGGCATAACTGCCATGCCACTTGGGAGAAGCATCAGGACTGAGACTGACTGCTGACCTGACTGCACAAGTCTAACAAGAACAATCAGAAAGCCAGGGGTAGACTTATCGGTCGTGGAGTATGCTTTGACCTCTGGGCGGAGTCATTTTCGTGGTACTCCTTTGTCGGTTCATCGTCGTTGGCAGCATGACATCAGTGTTCAACACTAGTACTTCACTGCCGTACAACCTGGTTTATTTGAAGGCCTTCTTGTGAAGAAAAGAATAGAAGTGAGTGGGAAAGGGATTTGGATGCGTACACTTCTGTCGGTTTCTGGGCTATTTTTGTTTCCATTTCGTATGGTCTTTCGTATATATTTCTTCGGTTTCCAGCTCCTAGCGCGGAAAGTAGTGCGCTGAGATTTCAACCCAACTGTTTGTTTCTATGCCAATGTCGAGATCGCTGCTGGTTTATATCGTCAAATCGAAATTATCGTTTTTCAAGAATGTCCGTGTTCAGTCAATTGTCATTGATGGGAACGAGGCTGGCTTGGGTGAATCCTTCAGTATGTTTGTAAGTGTTATTAGCTTTTGTCTTACTCCGGTAAATATCTTGTTTGTTCCCAATACTTTATGTCATGCTTCTGAAGCCTGTACTAGAGGCAGCGATGGGGTAGACCGTTTCAATCTGAGGATCCTGCAAAGTGAAGTGTATAAGGGGATAGAGTTTATTTGCCCTGCTTTTCCAGTAAATATTCCATTCTCGAAGACATCCTACAGGTCAGAAGTACCTACCAAAATCAACTGAGAGGTCCTAAAACTTTCACTCCAGATCGATTAACTCTCAAAAGCAAACCTCTATTCCATTAGCGATTAATTAGCTGTCAGTCTTGAATTCTCGGAGCTTGCTGAAAATATTCCAGAAGGCCACCACATAGAGGTATAAATCGTGTGTGACTCACAATAGCTTGAAACACGAAACTCTGCCTCTGAGCTGTCTGACTGACGCGATCTCTACGTTAAACGAAAGAGAGAATTAACTTGACACACTTATGCATTGAAGCATCCTTGACAAGACAAATGAACAGCAAACTAAAGATAAGACTGCGATTACGTTATCCTTAACCACCTCCACAAACCGGATCTATTTGATAAAACGGGAAACTATAGACTGAAGAATCTACTGTACTCGGGGCTTCTATCCCAAACATACAGTAGTTTTGACAGATCATAGACTGTCCAGATCTGCAGATCTATCCGGATATCCTGGTTCACCGTATGTTTTCATGCACACGTCAAATGCTTCAGTGCGGATGAACTCAACTGATTCGTCTATTGTGCAATCCATTGGAAGACATTCCATGATCACAAATTTCACATGAAGATCTGTGACGAACCAATAAGCAATAGCTGTTTTTGATGTATTATGCCTGGGTAGGATAGGCAGGAATGTGCAAAAGCCAGGTCACAGAACAATGAGAGGCAGCTGAAAGCGAAACTTCAGAAATCAGCCCTTGTCACTTGACTGCCTGTGATAGCAACATCACCCAATGCTTGTAGTGTTTGACGCGTTTGTGATCTCACAGGGATGCAGCAAAGCTAGATCATGCTGAGAAATTCAGAAATATAGTGGAGTTCTTTTATGCTATGTAGAGCAATCCAAAACGAAACGATTTTATCGAATCTGGGTCTTACAATACAACTGTTTCGGCACTGAGATTCGCATGAACATTTTGGGGTTCAAACTGGAGAAATTCCGTGTGGTAGTTTGAAGACCCTACTTAATTCAAAACGCCTATGCAAGCACGAGCTAATCATAATGCCACTCAGCCACGTGGACGTGAGCAGTAGCGTTCGAACCTTTACCAGGAAGACTTTGGGTTCAAATACTCCTAAACCTTCGGGATTCAAACTGCTGGTGGTTCTCAACTGGGCTGGAATATTTGATCTGTGTTTCTCGGTCGTTTGCCCTTCGCTTGATGAACGAAATCTAGATTTAAAACTCTTGTACTCTCCGCGGTAACCACAAATAATTTGCCTGAAGCATTCGTTCAGCAGATAGGCCAAACAAAGCGTGGGCGAAAGCGTTGCCAGGTTACCTAGACGATATGCATATCATGACTGGATATGAACCACATGTTTCTCGCTCAGAAATCTCACAACTTATCGTCAGGCTCATCTAAGGAGTTTATAGTTCATAAAACCTTATGAGTTCATCGCCAAATAATAATAGTGATAGTAATAGTGATAAATTATAATGATAATCGTTCAGCTGTAATACCCTTTCGGTGTCTAGCTGCCAGCCACCCGGTATGTTTCTCGCTCAGAAATCTCACAACTTATCGTCAGGCTCATCTAAGGAGTTTATAGTTCATAAAACCTTATGAGTTCATCGCCAAATAATAATAGTGATAGTAATAGTGATAAATTATAATGATAATCGTTCAGCTGTAATACCCTTTCGGTGTCTAGCTGCCATGCCACCCGGTGGAAGCACAAGAGCTGAGATAATGCCAGGTGGCTCAAGCCTATATAGGAGCAGTCGAAGTGCATAGTTAGAGGGGGTTCAAACCATGGTCCATGCGGTCAGTAATTTCGCGTCCTAACCACTGAGGCATCTTGATTCACAGATGGAGCTACACAGTTCGTCAGAAACACGGTCAACTCGCAAGCATACTAATAAGCCACCTGAAAATATAATCCATTAAGGGGTTCAATACTAGCGAGTTCAAACTCTAGTCAGAACTGACAGGATCCGAACCGCTGACTTGCTATAATTGGGATACAGCAGTTGTAAATTTCTCTTTGGTATTCTAGTCATGACTGAAAACTCAAGTCTTCCATTTGCAGTGTGTTTTGTTCTTTTGAGGCTGTACACCACTGCTATTCAAATGCGGCTAATCACTAACACATACGAATTCACAGTCGAGAACGTCAACCGATTACGGGCTTTGTTCTGCTTGACTGTCCCACCGAGTAACGACCCCCTTGAAGTTTTTTAGCAAACAACTTACGACATAACATCCGCCAAGTGTTGTTCATCTACACAACTCAGAGTGGCCGGATTCGTGCGGCAGCGGCGATGGATGAATAATGAAAACCTTCAACCTTCAAACCGTGTTGCGGCGGTCTCCAAAATTCCTCGCTCCTGAGCATGTCTCAAGTAGTTTAAATCGTCCGAACTAAGTTTTGAATTATTTGCACTACAGAACAGAGGAACGTGATTTTTGGTGGGCGCGAAACACGACGGAGGTGACACACAGTTGGAAGTTTCTGAGGCATCAAGGCACACCAATTTTGTTCACAAAATAAGTCCAGGGTGATTGACGCTGGGAAGCTACCAATGTATGTGTGCCGGTTTCCTCCTTCCAGCTGAATGCCGGTTCAACACGTTCATTCCCCATTATGAAGAAAGAACTGCGACCACCTGAACGACGGTTTCTCTAGCATGGTTTGGTATTTACACGAGTGAATACCTAAGCAATGACAATAAAGTTTTACGATTTTATGCATTACGGTTGTTTGCCGCACCCGAAGCATGTACTGCTTTTGATGGCATTACTTTATTAAGCCCATCGTCATAAAGCACTCAGGCAATGAGTGAATAAACTTATAGGATGCATGCAGTTCACCTCAGTAGAATAACATAAGCCTAGTAGTGAATGTTTCTTCGGCTGTCATTCGGTCGGTAATATCTAAGCGATGCGTATATTATCATCATTTTTGCATACTTGTACGTGTGAAATGTTTATTTTTGGTACTGATCTCAGTTTACTCAGCGAGGTGCCGAGGTTGGTGAAGTAATCACACTGATATGTTTTTTCTTCCACTTTATTTCCGCTGCTCTTCCCTTTTCCAGAACTGCAACACCAATTCGACACTGTCTTGGCGGAAGTCGGGCGTATGTGCTCTAGACACGTGGATTCCAATATCGGAGAGTGGTGCCAGTGGCTTTTTGCACACATTGGAGATGCCCGAGATGCCCTCGTTGTATGTATGTTCCGCATTTACTCCACTCGATTTCTGTCAAACTAGACTGTTGAGCTGAAATGTACGAATGAATCCAACTCGATATTTGGGTCCGCGAAGGTCCCTCTAAAGTGTTCAACGGAAGATGATCAAGGAGTGGCTTGCGTATCTATCGAGGACGCAACTGGATCGGAGTTGGATTCACTTTATTGTGAGTCATACGTGAATATTTGCTGGTTGCCTAATAATGATGCCAAATCTCCAGGGGAAGAATGTAATGTTCAGGGCTAGAATTCCTAATGGGTTCGTGTCCATCGTTGGCTTCTCCATTCCCCCCACTCAAGATGGGTGATTCAATTGTATTTCGACCCTCTACCCGTTTCATAACCAAACTAATCACGACAAGAGCATATCGACTGTTGTACTCACTGGCTTCGATCCTCTGTCCCTTCATTTCCTCAATGAGCGATGGAGTTTTCCGAGTCGTATCAAAAGGGTCTGAGTCATTAAACGATGACTAGTAATCGCAAGTTTCTTCGCATCCTCTTGTTATGGTTCGTCTGCTTCCAGTTTGTCCCTTTTCCCAACCAAACAAATCAAGCCTGACAAGGACTCGAAAAGACAAGCTCTGGTTGTCTGTCGTAAGAGTTTCTCAAATTACTTGAGCAGGCGTTAAAGAATTGGCTCAAACGCTTCGGATGTGGCTCCGGGTCTATGGTCGGGAGAGAGTTTCTTATAATTTGACCTTATACAGCTCTCGCTGTATCTCAAAAGTCCCATCTTTGAAGCCTTCTGCAAGAAGATCCTACTCAGTGCCGTCCCTTGTGGAGAAGGACGACGAGAGACGTAGTTGCAATATGGTGTGCAAGTCTGTTGTTGCACAATAAGCGTTTTCAATATATCTCGTTCTTGATGCCGTTGCAACCCCCCTCTGTGGCATTGCTACATAGGTTTTATAGCGTCATTTGTGCATGTGGAACATCAATGAGCGTCGTAGCACGATAAGTCCAATTCATCCGGGAAATGCGTGTTGATATTTATCTCAGTGGTTAGACCGCGAATTTACTGACCGAAAGGTCCGTGGTTCGGACCCGACATCTGCCTCTCGATTTCCTCTGTCTAGGCTTGGGCAACCTGGCAGCATCCCAACCCTCGTGCTTCCTTCGGGTGGCGTGACGGCTAGGCATCGAAAGGGTCTTACAGATGAACTATTATCTTTCATCTTCAGTTCTATCAGATATCTATGGCTTAGTTGATACGTAATTAGTTTTCGCAATCCACCCTCTAGATACAGTAAGAGCCCTGACTCGTACTATTTCTGAAACGGAATATCACTTTTTAATGAATCCTTTCCACCGTCCACGTTATGTGCGAACGATTTTTTTATGCATATATTCTGAGGCCTCACAGACCAGTATTTCTTGTTTCTTGTTTTCAACAGACTACTATTTTCACGTTTGTTATGTCCTCCTCAGTGTATTACCTATTCGCACATGCGTACAACCCACCGGCCTGCAAAACCGCTCCACCTCGATCCGTTCGAGTTAGTCCAGTGAGATTTCATCAGGCAAACGCTGTTAACAATGGAGGACCAGATGGGTTGTGGCCACTCCAAACTCCCATTCTGATTGGTCACGCTGGTGCTGGCATGAAACATGTGCACCATGAAAGTGATCGACTGTGGCCGGACAACACAATTTGTGCCTTTCGTCGGGCCGAACAGTTGGGGTTGCCAATGGTGGAGTGTGACGCCACAGTTACGAAAGACTACAAGGCTGTGTTGCTGCATCACAACTTTACTGTGCGCTTTCACACAGACCCTTTCAGCGTGAAGGATTGCAACCGAAGCTTCAATCTGGCGCATTTACGTAAGCAGTTCTGGTTGACAGACGAAGGTTCTTGTCCGTTTTCAGTTACAAAGTTGCTGATCATTTGTGGATTGGTGTTTTTTATGGGCTTCCGGGTTGATCAACCACAGTAGTTTGCCCAATCAAAATCAGACTTAGGTGTGAGTAACCCAACCTTTGAGGACTTGGTCTGGTGGAAAAGACTGGCATTCCGACGCACTCATCGTATATCCAAAGATGAGATTCGCGTTTCCCGTTAAATTTTCCCCATATAATAGCGGGTCGTTTCTCACTCACCAAACATAGCGTTCTTCTGTTCTGCTATGCAAATAATTCAAAGCTCAGTCCAAATGATCTAATCTACTTGAGACACGCACAGGGAGCGAATTGATAGCGAACAAGCATTTTAGAATTATTTATGTCAAAGCAGGATGCCACAGGCGCAAGTGTTGTCGTCAAACCCTGTGATTGCACTTTGGGACTTTTCAATAGAACACAATCGTTAGCCAGAAGCAAAGTACGGACCTTTGAATCACACAGCATTAGTTTGAAAAAAAAAGGTTTTGAATTAAACGTATGACCTTCCAGATAATAGTGAATAGCCACACTATCTGAATTTCGAGAAGCTTCCGCGCATATTGCAGTCCGATGCAAACCGAATAGCATCGGCACCACAACGCAGTTTCGTATTAATGTTGATGTCTGCAGGCGTAGTCCCCACAACCAGAATGGGAACACTTGCCACGATTGACAAATTAGTTTGGGCAGCCAGTTTTCCGAGTGATGATCCACAGCGCTCCTCTGTTCAGGGAACCAAAGGCCTTTGTGAAATCAACGGACAAAACGTAACTGACGGCACTTTTGTTGTACTCTTGTCATTTCGAAGGTAAGGTTAACGTTACTTCGTCCCTTCTACGCTAAAGCGAATTCAATCAAAATATCCGCTTTCATCCGGTTAGCCAAAATATAGGCCAGGATATTGCCAGCACCACAAAGCAGACGCATTCCACGGTAATTTTCTACTTTTCGCCTGCTTTCTATTTGCATGAAGACGTTATGGTGGCATCTTTGTAGCCCGGTGGGACATCCTCACCTCTCCATCTCGGACAGATTACTTGAAGAAATATATGAGTGGTTTCCTTTATAAAAATATATGTCGTATTTCTTGTCCATCAGACTGGAACATTTCGGTGGATAGTCCTTCATTGTCAAAGACCTGTCTGATATTTGTGAAATTCTCGTTTGTAGTTCTTCCAACATTATGGGATCGTCCATATGGTTCTGCTCTGTATGGGCTGGTATTTGATTCATTTGAATCTGTTGGCTTCCCGATGGACAGTTAAAAGGTGTGGAGAAGTCGGCCTTTCTTACACCTAATTTTGTGGCTTTTTGACACGTCCAGATGTCTCGGAGAAGTTGCAGACATTGAGTTTTGGGTCTATAGACATGTTTCAATGCTTCAAAGAACTCTTTCTGAAGACGGTGATCTGCGTAAAACTGGATATTTACATTGCATTTCAAAAGTGACACAAGCGTTCCGTGAAATTGGTATTTTGGCGATAGAATGAAAACTGCATTCTTTCTCTTAACAATGAAAGAAACCACACTCAATCACTCAGTCCTTTTTCACCGATTTCTTCAATCCTGAGCGGTGCAAGCCACCTAATGACCCCTCGCATGTACTGTGAGACTCGTCTTTTCAGTTGATAATTAGGACTCTCACTCCGACAAGCACAGTGTATACACTCTTACCAATTAAAACCGTATATATTCAATTGCGTCCTATGCAACTGAGGGAAAAATTTCAGTTATTGAGTTCATGTGTCTCTGCTCATTCCTCTCATTTCTGAAGTGCCATATATTTCCGTTCCATGCGGTTTTATTCTAGATGGACATTACACACATTGGCCCTCCCTTGAGGAAGACAGCTTGCTAAAATCGACCAGTGATTTATCTTGTCTTTTATTGCTGCTGTCTGCTTTTCCGTCTTCTGATTAGCCGTCAATGATAGGTGAGCTATTCCTTTTTCCCGTAGCCGATCCACCGGTCGACGAGCAAACTACTAATTTGGTGGTCCGTTACTCATTTTCCGAGCTAAGGGGTCTCCTTGGTCGTGACCCCAGTGCTCGTCCAATCGAAGACTCGAGCAGTGGGTGTATAACACATCCGAAAGCGCTCACTTCGACTGATCCACTACCGGATGTACAAGGTGTTCATGGACATCCTCTGCCCGAATTGGCGGATGCGTTCCGCCAAACTTCCACCCAACTGGGATTTAATGTTGAATTAAAATACCCCAGGGAAACGCTGTTGGGAAAGATCACACGCGCGATCCATGAAGATGTGCCAATCACCCCGAATTTGGCGGGCCCTCATTCTTATTTTGCGAAAATAAACAAGTTCTGTGACAAAATTTTAGACGTAAGTTATTTCTCTCATGCCCTATGAATGATTGATTTGTCGGTCACTGTCTGTCCGAAATACTGTTCACCTAAAGGGTGTCACAGCCTCTATAATACACCGGTTCCCCCTAATATCGAGTTTCATGCTTCCCGGCTTTCCCAAAGGTGTTTTCTGTTTGGTAATATCATAAAGCTAGAAAGTCCATGGGACTGGGGAATAAGGTCCCGGTTGCATAAACACTCAAACTGACTTCGAACCACTATATTCTTGGGTCAGTCAATCCCACTTATTTTTGTGACAAAATCTCCACGTACTGTGTAACCGAAAAACACGACCATACATTCCGAGTTGCTTACGTCTGCTCGGGGTTTGTGGTCTGAAGAAATTATTTCCACAATCACCGGGTCTGAATTCGTCAGACTTATCTTTGAGCTTACGTTGAGGAACTAAATAGTAAAATTATAAAAATGCTGTTCCACGTTACGAATGTTCGTAAAGCTGGAGCATGTCGAATCACCCAAAGCTATTTATGAACATGTTCTCTAATTTATCCATACATCATATGTGTTACTTCCCCCAATTTTTCTGCGTTTTGTCGAACTTGACAAGAAAAATCTGCCAATCCTGTTTGCCATCATCGACTGAAAGTTTGTGTAGCGTTCGTCCACCAGTTGTTCGCAGTTTCTGATTGAATCGCACTCCGCTGTTAGCTTCAGCTTCCCTTGTCTATTAGAATTATATTAGGCGAGCTTTTTTTTACTGTGTTTAAAGTTGGGGCTAAGAGCCATTCATCACGGCTTGCACACACCATGATGAAGCTTAGCTCTACCCGGTTGAACCCAATGCTCGCGTGCGCGTGGTGAGATGTGCCGGAATGATATGAGCACACTCTTCGCCTGCTATTAGCTGGACGGGATAACCACGGACTACCCGGATCACTGGACCGGAATGTGCTCTGCGATGAAGGTCGGTTAATAGAATGTGGCGGGTGAGAATCAAGAAACTGATGAATTACCAAATGTCCCACATTACTGTTTCCACTAGATAATTCTGTGTATTAAAGAATCGAGAATTATGTCGAGTAACAAAGTAACTGTACAAAAATTACCGGAAGACACCACCCGTCGAATGCTGTCTTATTCCTGGGGTGATTTCCACATTCTTACCGCAGTCCCGATCAACACGCTGTAACAGTTTTGTCATAACTGGTCCCTCCTATAGTATTACCATATGATTGAACGTAACATTTGGAAGGGATAAATTGGTTTGCAGACATGTAGTTCCCACTTTTAAAGTGCAGAGTGCTACTGTAAACCTGGATGAATCAAGCTCAAACCTCACACGCATGTGCAGATTCATTTAACTGGAGAGCTTCGTATGTTCTAACTGTCTGAGAAAGTCGAAGTTACTTCTGGAATCCCCAAGGTCAGTGTAGCTTCCATACACTTGGAGCCGGTCGATTTCAGTTTCCTTCGAAAGTATACTGCACTACCGTGTTGTGATTTCTCGTGCTCTGTGGATCAGAGGTGTGGTCTTAATGATACTGATTGTTTGGTCGCCGTTGTGTCTGCCATATTGCAGGGTCTGGTGGGAACGTCGGTCAGTCATTCTGGACTGTTTCAGATGGCTTGTGGAAGACAACCTGCCTAAGTTAGACAATCTAGTTATACTTCGTAGATGTATCAGAAGACTATTTACCTCGCAGAGCGGCTCCTGCGAGTAGAGCAAAAACAACCAGTCGGTCAGTTGTTGAAAGCCCATGTCAAATAGTGACTCGATAAACACTTGGCGTATGATAACCTCGGCGAGTACTTCGGGAGTATGAAAGAGCTCTCTGAGGGCAAATTTTATGATGAATATGTAAATCATCTATTTGTATTCGCCCCCTTGACTGAACCACTACTATCCGGTGTCGAGTAGAGTGCCTTATCGCAGTTACCATCCCCTCTCGCTATAATGATATCGGAGAAAGCTAACGGAGTCGGTCCCCTTCTGAACAGACCACATGATTGACCAGAAGCAGTTACCTCTAGAAGGATTATAGCCGTCGCAGTCAGTCTTAAGAGATCAGCCAACATCATTCCTTTCCGAGGAAAGCTGCCATGTATGAATGAGGGGAAAGGATAATAGTACAGGTTTTTACTTTAGTCTGCATGATTTCAATGTTGTTTTATATCGTTTTTGGTATCAGAAGTGTAAAGGACCCTTTCCGTTCACAATGGATTCTGGGTGACTGACAATATAGGGGGGGGGGCTATGTAGATGGCAGTACCACAGAAGGGCTTTATCCATCTTCCCGCTAGCGAGGCTGGCTCCATTTATCGTATCCTTGACCAAAGAATGATCGGTCCAATATTGTAGAGTTTTGAGGTATAACACTAAACCACGTCATGAAAAAGTCAGCAGTTTTCTACTCACAGTTGAAACCATTGGCTTGTGTTTGTCAACAGCTCGGTGCTGGCCGCCGTTGTCGACTTATGATTACTCGATCTAGCCATCTTGTACCGTATCGAAATTAACTCCTACAAATGTATTCTACTCCTACTTCGTTTATTCACCAACTTTATAATTTACCATCATTGCTTCTTCCATTGTGTAGCATCCACTGCTCTGATCTTCCTGTTAATCCACAGACTATCTGGAAAAACGCCGGTGATCGGGTTGTTATCTTGTCTTCCTTCAATGCTGACGTATGTGCCGTACTTCGCCTCAAACAGTCGCACTTGCCTGTAATGTTCATCACTCGTGGTGGGGTTCCATCGCCCACAGAACCGCCAGATATGTTCCACGTGGACCTGCGACATACCAGCTTGGCAGTTGCAACGTCCTGGGCACAGATAATGGGTTTGGATGGAGTGGTCACTCTGGGTTCGCATTTTGGTTCTGACCCCAAAGAACATCCCATAACCGAGGACGAGATATCGCAAAATGCCTCAGATTTGACAGAAAAATGTCTGGCGTGTTTTGTTTATGGATCTGGTGTGTCCGAGGACGAATTCTTTGCCAAAGCTACCAAATACGGACTTACTGGCGTGATAATCGATCGCGTTGATGGCTATGTGCAAGAACACTGTGACGGAATCTCATTATGAGCTGATTTTTCACTCATATCTACATTGCGCCGGGTATAGACTTAGTACAACTGACATTGAACAGTCCTGACTGTTTTCCTACAATCTTGGTTTTCGCCTCGGTTTCCTTCTCTCAGGTCATTTTATTCGCCACTGAATGTTCCACTTATATTTGCTGGTGACATTTTCGACAATCATATTTTTGCTCTTTCTTACCTTCTTTTGGACGTGGTGTCCTATCACCTATCGGATAACTTCAAATAGGGTGGAAGTGGTGGCTGTACGGGAAGTTCCGGCACTCTGATGATAGCCACTTCTGACCCTGCATTCACCTACCGGCCTGGGGTGATCGGTCCTACTGTCTTATGAAGGTATTCATCCCACAAGGCGAGTCATCAGCTGCACTTTTTACCTTCCCTGTCGCAGATATCTTTTGGGTATCTTCAGTGTTAGTCATAAGGTGCCTAACTTCAGTAGCCCTACGTCTAACGGGAAAATGCAAGAAATCGACTTTACTTTTGTATTATGCAAAGAGAGTTTTCGGATTAACTGGCATTTGCACTCGGTATTCGCTTGAACTTCTTCGTGCGCTGTAGTTTGTGATTTTACTAGACACTGGCAACTCGAAAACGAGAATATGGTTTTACAGGTGGACCAATCGCGCAGCAGAACGATCCTGTGCTACTGCAAAGCGGATTTAACAGTTCTGATGAAGACGCCAGTCAGAGAATAAGCAATTAACGGTCGATCAAATACAAAAACCTTGTTGATAACACGTGCACATGGAAACCGACCGATTACCAAAAGAGTTGAAATTTCAGATGAGGAAAGAAAATCGTTGGCACAAGAGGCTTAGGTTGTGAAATCGATTCGGACACACAAAAAACCCACAGGTTTATGGTAGTTCTTATAATATGTCTGAAGTTGCCAACCGAGCGAACATTTGGCAGCGTTTTGAGTAACGGGCAGCCCAATAGGATATAGAAATTCGCCGATCTCAAAGGTCAGTGCGCCGCCGAAGCGACCGCCCTCTTCATCATCTTCAACTGCTAGCCAATTGTCCGCTTGTGGGTATTTGAATTTCCACCCACATAACTCATTTGCAAGTTCCTTGTGTTCTGGCACGGTTGTTCTTATTACTTCACACCCGAATCTGATGATCCTTCCCGTTTCGCCTTTTCCTGAACATACATAAGCGGCGTGAACAGTATTCGTCTGTATTAACAAAGCCAAATGTATCTGCAATGCAGGTCGCCTTGATATTTGTAAACAAACGGAGGTCAACGCGTCAACTAACTTACTGAGAGCATTCCTGGCACGATCCTCTGACAATAACAAGTAAACGGTGAATGTTATGAAATTGAATACAAGCTGGACTGGCTGCATTATGACTGGGAGGCATAGTCGATGTCGTGGTACTGCAGAAAAAGCTGCTATAACCGTGTACAACAAGGTTAGCCATGCATGCACAACCTACAAGCGTCCTCTGTTAGTCGTACTAATAGGTCAAACAAACAACTTCTTGTCTCTGTATCGGAAAAGTAGCAGGTTTTGTGGAATTAATGTGAAACCAGGCATTATTGGGACTTGTGAGCTGATAAGGCAGCATCTTTTGAGAAGATATCCGGAATTTGCAAATATCTGGACCATTTTCCTGTTTGGGATTATCCCCACAATCGTATCGGCTAAATGACCAAACCGGTTAGTGTTCATTTTAACCACTACAGAAAGTGTCACGTAATGAATTGTGGTCGCCCGGGTCTGGCATATTTTAATGACGCTCTGTACAGTGAGATGTACCTATTGTTAACCTTGCAGGGGGGATCACTGGATTGTGTAGCTCTCCAAAGCGAGACGATTCCGATTTTTTTACGTTGCATTTATTCCGGTAGAGTGTAGTTGGTGACGTATGGGGACGCATTCAGAGTTACTTCATTTGCATCAGGATTCAATGAGGATAATATTCATGTGCTCCATTCTTCATTACTACTTCAGCGATGATTCCTTATAGTTGTGATCTTTTTGGAGTTTTTTCTATTGTGGTTGGAATTGTCCATCGTGCAAACGTGCTAGATTTTGCATGCGCTTTCCGATTTCAACGGTCCTGTTACACTGGTCACTTGAGTTTGATGGGAGAATCGCCTAGAAGCACATTCGACCTCAAGGTCATACAGAAGAAAAATACACAGGATTTTGTAGGCCAGGCTAAGTATAAAAGACTGGTTGGCAGTCCGACGTTACTGACTGGCAGTAACATAGCCCCAGCGAAGTCTTCGTATGTTGGCTGATTGTGTAGTTCACACGTCTGTGTGTGGTCTGATAATAAGTTAACACAAAGCCACTTCCACAGGTTTTCGGTTACAGATTCTACGGCCGCAGACCAGTGATGGAGGCTTGTGGTGTTCTCTGTGATGAAAATGGGTTTCGGTCCAAGCAGCATGTTACTGCACCGTAGTGAAGACGTCCGGAGATTGGCCTCAGTTTTAAACGTACAATTCTTGACCATCGACTGTACGAATTGCGTCTCGAAGAATCCATCGATCAACCTGCTTTGAGCAGGATATAGCGCTACTATCTGTATCATTTGCAATTGTAGAGCTATGTGCAGAGTGGGTGAAATATTTGTGACCATATGTACAGAGTTAAGCGTAACGAGTGATCAAAAGCGGTTTGTACTGACTCTACTGATATATCCTCCATATACTATTGCAATTTTGGTGGTAACTGAGGTGCTTGCTGAAGATGATGCAAGCTAATACGAAGAAGAGCGGCCAGTAGTACCAGGATTATCAGTTTCTTGCAGGTGACCCCAACGAAAATTCAGCTCTGGATATTACAGTGCGCCGGAACCTAGGAAACTGTGACACAATGGACAGGGTTGCACGTAAACTTTACCCCATTCAAGGCAGTTGAACTTTATGCACTGAAAAGGCTGTCATTACTCAGTGGCTAGTCGAATCAAAGTGAAGCTTTGAAGGAAAGAATAATTAGACGGTTTTCCAGTCAAATTGATGGTTCGTCGGTTTCTGAGCACTGCTGACAGGTTCTAAGTAATCAATAGTTTCTTTTCAAGAGGCCATCCTTCCTCTCAGTTTGTCTGGTCTGTGAATTCGTACGCTTCGGTCTTCCTTCTCAACTACCAAGTATTCTCGTTAGTTACCCGTTTCGATCTAACCCGGGACCTGTTAAATGAGATAAAGTGTCTCCTTAATTCTGGGAACGTTTGTTATTAAAAAAAAAACAATGAACAGATGTGTGAACAGTAAACAGACCACAATGTTGCAAACTCGGTAGTTGACAGCCATTCGTGCGTCAGGGGCCGCTTGCTCCAAATGATAACTAATCATTACCACACCGAGATATACTCTTGTATGGTTTGAGGTGGGCGAGTATAGGTCAAGATGGAGAAACGTACCATCAGAGTGCAGGTCATCAGTAAGCACGTTCCGCTCACTGTGACAAGACTCATCATCGCAAACAATAGCCTTTCGGCTGTACATCAGTTCAAGAAGCTGAGGATGGCAGCTCCCCTTGGTGTAGAAGCCCATTTCTACGATGACCAATTGGTCAGACAGCACCAAGAAATTTCAGCTGCCTCCAGGAGTGATGGAGCCTTTCGTCCTATATAGGCTCTACTAAGGATGCGGCTTCACCTTACGTTGAAACTGGCCAAAGTAGGGGCTAACGTTTTATAGTGAAAGCAACCTTACTTTCGCCCATCCAACCGGGTCATTTATTTCCTTCTTCGTTTTCCAGCCTCCACCAAAAACACTTTACATCATCTCGTTATCCGATTTCATCATTCCCTAACCTGACCGACCAAATAGCTTGTGATGGCACTGTAACACTTTCTCAGCAAAATGGATCTTTACTGAAAAATATTCATCCGCCCAGGTCACCTCTGAATCCTTGATCTCCTAACTTGTTCTGCGTCAGACATTGGTTTATGACCACCGTGACTTTCACGGATTCCATTGTGCACACAATCAAATCTTACTAGTTGGTTTTGTTTATGTATAGTGAGAGCAGTGACAAGGGTTTTTAAGTCTTCCCGGTTGTTGTAAGCCAAAAGTATGTTCTGGCGCCTTTCAGTGGAACATGGCTTACCTGATTTATCACACACCGTTGGTTCAGCCATGCAAAAGTTTACAGGACAAGCCAACTTATGTAAGATTGACGTAACTGAATTTATGTTGGTTGACGCAATTGTGTATACATTGGCTATATATGATTCCAGCACATTAGGGGTGACTACCTGTGGACAGCATTACAATGGCCTGTACAAACTTTTTATGTTGTCCGCTTCGAAGTGCTGGGCGTTACTGAACGAAAGCCAAAGTGAATGTGGCACTTACCAAGGCACATACACAACGCTTACTTTTACACTAAAGCGTATAGCCTGCGTTGTCACACCTGCGTTCAGTTAACCTTGTTGGGACAAAAGCATGGCGGTGGGACTTTTATGCGATTATGAATATCGCGTAAAATGAAAGAAGGTGGTAGGTTGAGGAAGAGGAACTGAACCATGTGAATTACTAGTGACGAAGAAATCCGTAGCTGACTCCTACCGTGTGATTAGTATGTGATCGTAGAACCGTTAGCTTTTCACCTCCTGTATGAATTTTGTCTCAGTAAACTGTCTCAGATTACCTTTATTATAGAAAGCACTATCTCTCATCAAGCTACGTCTTATTTGCTATTACTAGCTTGGTGGAACCACTTCAAATTAAATTATGAACATTAGGGGTATTTAGACAGTGACCAGACTACATCCCTGAGTTTATCGAAATCAACCGTGACTACCTCCAATTCTTCGATTGTAAGAAGGTATAGAGATAGGAGACGAGACAGACAAATATATTTGGTGTAGAAACGCAATTTCAACCCAAATTATAATGGATAAGTAACGAACACGATGATGCGTTGCGCTCGAAAGTCACGATTACGACATAACTGACAGGAGTTGATGGTCGTTGGCCTGTTCGCTGAGCTGGGCAATTTGATTGCAAACGTTTCATCACCAATCGAGGCGACATCATCAGTGCGTTATTGTGGAGCGTATGAGTGCGTAGCGGTGGGTTGTTGGTTGTGCCATGAGTTGTGACAGGAGTTGCGTTACCTGGTTTGAGAGCTCATGCTCTCACTAAAAGCAGGTCATATCCAACTAAGAGGAAAATCGGGAGGTCAAAACGTCGTCTAAGATTTTCTTCACCGTTGTGTGACGGATAGGGAGACCAAGATGATCCCGTGGGAAACACACTTTCATATATAACAGTTACATTAGTGGTACTTTTGGTACAGAGGAGAGGGAAAAGAAGTTTTTGATGAGTAAGACATGTAGCGTCGTAGGAAACTAAGAAAACCTATATGTTCATGTGAGGATTTACGCTCCAGTTTCTGCAGGATGGCGGGCGTGTACATCCAGATTCAAAGGCCCCTGACCGTTATTAGTCCTTAAGGTATGGGTTTCTCCGTCCCCCTCAAATGTGCTGTGGAAATGAAAACAGCCTTTATAAGAATACAACTTTCCTGTGAGTTGATCTTCCAGCTATCCAAATTCCGCGGGAATGCCGCTGCATAAACGAAGAGAGGACAAGTGGAGTCTCAAACAAATGTCATGTACATTACCGACATTACAAAAGCGTGAAATTCCGTATAATAAATTGAAAACCAGAGAGTGAACCACTAAACGATTAATTTTGCTTTGTTGGACACAAAGCAAGGTGGAGTCAGCTACTCGATCAGATGTCAGGCACCCTGAACACTTGTTCGCTTGGACTTCCTTATTCTCATTAGTCGCTCTGCCGTAAACACACAACCGCGAGCAAATCCTCCATGAAGAGAATATTACCCCAGTCTCTGGATGCTGCATACCGACTCGAAGGAGCATTCTAAGTAGACTATTCGTCCACGAAGTGTACCATGTACTTTGAGGAGGGTGACTTTCTCGGTAGCTAGTGTAATCAAAACCAAAATTTCTGTGCAATGTATCCCCGCTGTCGAGCTGCGGTTCATTCACAGTGTCGGTCACTTGACACCTTTGTTGCGTAGGCCGTTTGCCCAAAATTCAGGACATTATCCTCTCCGTCACGGGAACACAGGAGGTCGAGTCAGGGTCGAAGGAAATAGTTCTCATCTTTCTGGAGAAAATTGCAATCTCTGAAAAAACAAGGCGCAGCATTTGGCGTCAGCCAAATGATAAGCAGATAAAGTTTATTTTGCTTGTGTGTAACCAGCTAGCGAAAACCCGGATGGCCTGGATTTCCCACATGAAATTACTGGGCTAACTGGGGCGAACATCAGAACGTCAGCATGTTTGCCTACTTATAAGTAGCTCGAAGGCCAATCGATTATGTCGTAAAAATGAAGAGTGTAACTCCTTATAAAAAAAAAGAATGGAACAATGCTCTTTCCACAGGCGTTTTGCGGATTTACGTCTACAGCGGCGGACAATACAGCTGTCCTTGGCCTGATCAAGCATAAATATACGGAAATGAATTTACTGGATTTTCGGATAATGACCACTTGAATAACAGGCGTTTTGCGGATTTACGTCTACAGCAGCGGACAATAAAGCTGTCCTTGGCCTGGTCAAGCGTAAATATACGGAAATGAATTTACTGGATGTTCGGATAATGACCACTTGAATGGTTAAAATCTGGACTGCAGCTTGTTTACGAAACCTTTAATCACATTTTTTCGTCATATAGCTCCTTTTCAGAAACTATAACGGCGTTTTCGGACGAACTGAACGTTATCTGCTTTCACAGGAGAGTACCTGTGTAGGTTCCGAAAATAAATTTTGCCAAAATTTGCTTCACTTCGAATGTCGAACTGTCAGACTTTCTTTCATTCGAATCGCTTGTCAGTCGGAAATGAGAGTCCCTTCCCGGAGTTTATTCATTTCGATAATCCGTAGTAACTGACTGATACGTTCAACAATGTCGTTCATTCCACGACTAAATTTAACATAGCAGGTCTCAAGGAATGACCAATCATAGACTCTCATTGCGAATGCCGTACCGTAACTAAAGACAGTAACTAAAACTGAAACTAAAAATGGTTTGGCACCTGCATAAATGATGACATAGTATTTCTTCTTGGTTGATGAATAGTCACCGACGTGGCATAGAGTTACCCGGTCCTATGTGTGATCAGCATACACTCTGTGAACTAACTCCTCAAGCTACTGTCTAAATACAAAACAGGCGAAAATATAACAGCACGCTAACAGCCTGAACCGACTTTGAATTAATTCATCAAACGGAATGGTCGAAGACGGAATGTATGTGAAACAATCCCCTATTAGGAAAGAAGATGACTCCATAAGAGGGGCTATTCGTTTTATTGCTCAGAATAATAACCCCAATTCTCGTGTGAGCCCGGTGATACTTCAAAAATATTCCTTGCTTCAGTTTGGCCTTTATTGGAGAAGGAGGCATGTAATAGTTTTTACTGTATTCATTTGGGTGAATGATCACTCAGTATCAGCACAATATCATCCAGAAAGAAATTAAGTAGTATGATGCAATCCATGTAACCAATGTAATGAGCCATCAAAAATATATTTGGCTACCCTAGCTCACTCTTGTTTATTACACTGCCGTTCTTCAATCGCTAAACTGTGGACGGCATATATCATGTCAATCTCTCAAAGTTGGTCTGGAATCCCAGTAACCAAGGTCATTTGATTTTCGCCTGCGTAACCTTGGCTCGCTGAATTTTTCAGACAAGAACACCTTTCTCATTCCAAGCATAGCAGTTGCAAAATAATAAACATACAAGTAAAGTTTTTGCTCTCTTATATTCCATCTTTATAAACTTGGGTTGACCACACCGATGATGGATCGTGCACATAGAACAGGAAACCACTGATATGGGGACAGTGCTATACTAGCTCGATCATATCCTCTTATCCTTGGAAGTGCTTCAATTACTCTGAAAAAATAGACTTTTATTGGATAGCACTACAACATAGGCGTAATAGACTGTTAAAGCACAATGCCCTTAGGGCCACTCTTTTCAAAGGCCGACGCATGGGGTAACTTTCATGCTACAGGACGACTTCGGAAAATCTTACTGGGTTGCCATTTCGAACCGCTGTTCCTCTAGCAAGCTAATGTCTAAATGTTGTCTTCAGAGCACCTGACAACCTGCCAGTAAACAATAACAATCGCATTCTGTGCGTCCTCCACAACATCACCGATCTCCGGCGAAGCACTGCTTATGGATCACGTCTTCGATGTCTGTCCAACTAAATCGGGGGATAGCGTTTGTAGTTAAATGGAATGCAAACGATAGGCTACCCACACTTTCCACTGAATGTTGTACCAATCAATACCCAATGAGTGGTCAGTTCGACAACAGTCACTTTAAATAGAACACGAATGTAATACCGGAGCTGAAGTAACAGCACATTTTTAACCAACTGAATTCGGGGGATAGCGTTTGTAGTTAAATGGAACGCAAACGATAGGCTACCCACACTCCACTGAATGTTGTACCAATCAATAACCAGTGAGTGGGCAGTTCGACAACAGTCACCTTAAATAGAACACGACTGTAATACCGGAGCTGAGGTAACAGTACATTTTTAACCAACTGAACCAATATGCCAAACTCATACATAGAATAAGTATCCAGACAAGCTACACAATCCACAGTTTACAGACACTAGGCGATGAGCAGCCAACTATTCATCTGAAGCCAACTTACAGGATCTCATTCAGGTGATACCGGTTGGCTCACCTTCGGATGGCATGGTAGTTAGGCACCGAAAGAGTACTACAGCCGAACGAGCAGATACCGATTGGAGACTGACTGTAGAACTGCTGAACTCCCTCCATTCGGACACACGCATTACGAGCTAGTGATGAGTAATGCAGATTTGAAGAACCGAAACGCTTTAACGATGCCACAATCAACTTAATCATGTGCTCCATTTTGGTAGTACTCAACGTAAGCACCAGGCGAGGACTATCATTTCCGTCAACTGATGTGAATTTTACGCTGGACCTATAAACTTAAGAGACGCCTTGATAGCCAAGCGGTGAAACTACTCATAGTCCCTTAGCTAAGACTTTAGTAGTGTAGTGAGCCTATTCATTTAACCGACCGCCTAATGAAAGCTAAAGTAGTCCTCAATAATTGTACCTCTCATACTTGGCGGGATACTTTTGTCCAAGCAATGCTGACTAACTTTATAACCTGTGGCAAAAAGGCATCGCTGGCTTAAGTGTTACCTTGGTTCATCAGGTAAGAACACATGGATAAGTAGAATACTTAATCCCCAGTGCCACAATTCTACTTTCTTCTTCCGGCAACCAGCAGTTTCGCTCAAACGTTTCCAGCTGGGATATGTAAATCTCTATTCTAGATGAAACAAAAGGTGACACCGTCAACCATGCACTGATGACGTCTGCTCTGCTGGTATGCAAAACTCGGCAAGCAAACCAATGACTAGGCAGCGTAACTAGTTAGCACACTGAGCAATACTGCCGTGCTTCCGTTTCGGTTATGAGAAAGTATCCCATTTTCTGGGAAGAATACTCCTTACGATATATTTTTGATGCTTTCCGGGGTATTCTTTTCTCACTAAAAGCATCTTGTTGTGAAATATTACGTAATGAAATTCTGCTTTTTTGGATGAATACTCCGTTTCTTCTGTAGTAAGTGAGACCCATGCACCAGTGGAGTTAGTATCAAAGGTGCTTACACATTATCAGCTTGTTCAGCTGAAGCACTCTGCAACTGAATGGGACTCGCCCACACTGATGAAGAAAACACCGGCTCTTCAGAAACATCAGATGGTTATAGGCCTGGTATAAGAGAACCTGGTTCCAATTCCATTACCAAAGGGTAAGACAAAACATCAGAAATGACAAGATATGGTCGCCATGACCAACCTCGTTAGCGCCAAAAATGAACGCCAAAATAAGAACAAAAATTAAAAGTGATTGTCAAGGCATTACTAAAATTTGTTTCACCATTCGACTTGCTCAAATAGATACTGATGCAGATTTTAATATCTTTCAGTAGGCTTTGAAAGCTTTTTTGAACAGTATTTCCAAGGTACGATTCCTATGTTAGGCTGCCGTTTTTCTGAAGAAATCTGCTACCCCTGACACAATGACGCAGCTTAACACCCATGTGCGAATCGCGATGCCAGCAACATGAAGCTCAAATAAGACTCTCATTTTTGCTGTTATCCAGCCAGGATATTCAGCTAGGATATCTAAGGTGGGCTGTTGAAAAGTTTTGATTAACCCTATGGGTATTACTTCATAAAAGAAGAACACCTGGATGTTTTTATGTTCCATAGGTAGGACGGAACACGGTGAGAGGGGCGCAGTAAAACTGACAACCTTGAACACGTCAGATATCAGTGGTTGGTCGGACAGTGATCACGATTGGAGCCAGACAGCACGTTGGGTCAGTGCGTGGCCACTACAGCCTAGGCACACTGGATAACACCGACGCATGTGGAAAGGGAATTGTGATCAAGAACAAACAAGAGTTATTCCAAAAGAGGACATAGAATTATCTTCTCTTTTTGAATGTTCAATTCACAGGCATGTGGTTACAACGTACAGAATTGTTACAATATTGGGATGCAGTGAGAAGTGTGTTGTAAACGGCGTACGCTCAGAAGCATGTTATTCCGTTAGGCTGTTTTACTGGACAAGCCGGCGGAATCAAACTTCAAGAGTGCTCAGAGAAGAATTCGCAGCGGATGCCTTATGCAGTGATCCTGTGATGATACCTTGGGATGTGATAAGCCGTCGCCTAGTATTCACTTTTCTCCAGTCTCCCAAAACACAGGTTCCCAAGGAGCACAGTTTTACTGTACAAGTCCTTTTCTGCTTTCCGTTCATTTTGGATACGTACAACGTACCAGGCGGACATTGTCGATCCAGATGTCTAATTTGTTTTGGCACATTTGCATTTGCTTACTTTCTTCTGGGTTAGTACATCTTTCGGGTATGAAGGCCACATTGGGTTGCTTTTCAATTCGCCCTCCAAGCATTAAATCTGATGGTGTTTTAATCATTATACTGTGGCATAGTTCAATAAGTTAGGAAGGCTGAAATTACTGAATACTCTCACGTCTCAAATGTGATGTGATTGTTTGTATGTACCTCTGTGAATTGCGACTCACTCGTTGAATCACCCCAGCAGCAGCCGGACTGTACACAAATGTTTTGGAATATCTTATACTGTTATTCTCCGCGAACTAAAGGGACTCCTTATTATACAGTTGAAGATCGCGCTCGGAAAGTCTTTTCTAGTGAAACGTACCTTGCAAACGGAAACAGTTGTTACAATAATCTTGCCGGATAAAAGAGCTTCAGAACGCTCGCTTTCAAAACAACCTCCATGCAGCCATATTCTTTTTTTTATGGTGGCACCAACAATATCGACCATCACCTTTGCCCATTGTTTCAGTGAGGTAATGTTGCCAGATAAAAGAGCTTCAGAACACTTGCTTTCAAAGCAACCTTCATGCAGCCATATTCTTTTTTTATGATGGCACCAACAATATCGACCATCACCTTTTCCCATTGTTTCAGTGAGATGCCCAGTGGATTGGATTGGTGCACGAAGAGCTTTCACACTTTTGCCCAAAGTTTGGTCCATGTAGCATTCTCCACATTGGAATTCCATTTCGACCACCATCAGAACTCACGTATTCGTACATGATCCCAGAGTTACCGGATTCAGCGCACTCACTTATGGCTAGAGTTGCCAAACCTCCGCGCAAAATGCAATTACTCACAACAGCAAGCTCATTACGTGTGACGTCAAATGGCGGCAGTTATACTGGAGTCTTAGTTCAATCTGCTCATGATTTGGTGGTATATCTGAGCAATTTTTCCAACCAACTCATCGCTCATGTTCTCGTATGTTCTCGTATTCATTCAGGCGTTGTTTCCAAGTGAAAAGATAATTTTACCTTCACGGTGTTTTGATTCTGTCCGTTGTTCACACACGGGTCTAGAAAGTGCGTCGGCTACCTGAATCTGTCTACCAGTAGCACATTACTTCACAATTGTGAGTCAAAAACTGCGAGTACAACAGATCTGACATTAGTAGTTTTCACCCTTTACGGTCGCGACTGAGCAGAGTTGCTAGCGCAGACTGTTCGGTACGTAAAGCAAAAGAAAAATCGAACAATAAATATGGCGCCTTTTACAGGCCCACACACAAGTAGGCACTTCTTCTTCAGCCTTAGGATAGCTGCGTTATGTGTTTGATAGGGTCCTGAAAGCATGAAAGATCACTTTTTTCTCCCCTCCGCAGCTGAGATATGGCGGCATTCAAGCTCACATCTGAGGCTTCGGTCGAATCATATATTAGATACGTTTCCTCAAAGATGGCGACCATCAGCGTACATGATTCCAAGGTTTTGATTGTTGAACAAGCAGTTTCGTGTCCAATATCCCAAAACCTTCATTCGAACGTGAAAACTTCCTAAGCGGTTCGGAAACAGCAGAGAATTTTGGCAAATGCCTGAGTTATTATGAACATAGGTCTAGGAATTGCCTGAGTTGTGCAGTTGTAGTTGTTCCGGTGTCTTCCATATTTGGTCTTGATTCCGCCTTTGAAATTCAATTTCTATCTTTATGAACAGGCATTTGATAGCATTCGGCGGAAGATCCACCTGATTCAGTGAACGCAACACGTTGTACAATTTCTACAAATGTTCCTCTGGCAAATTCCGAGTACACATATGTCACCAAATGAAACATAATTTGGCGTGCAACATTTCGCTAAAAGACATCACAAACAAGAGATTCATGTGAGCTTCACGCTGACGTCATCTTACATTGTAACTTAGTATTCAAATGTCACGGAAACTGAATGAATGGAAAACCTTGAATATCGGTTGTTGCGAGAGTTGAGTAGTTCCAGATTGAGATTAGAAAGGAGACAGAAGGGCGTAATGTAGGATTTAGTCATCTAATACCGACAGTACATGAGCTGGAAATATGGAGTGACAATTACCAGTCGACGATACAGGAAAGCGTGTTTTACACAGATTTGTAAGCAGGTCAGTCGACTGACAGCCGTCAATGGAAGCTTCGCAACAAATAGCAACGCCGCTTAGGAGTAAAAACATTGCCAGTTCGGGCGTTATAATTCAGGTAAACCCAGATTGCACTGCGGAAGCATTGGTAATCTGCCGGTCTCGTATGTCAGATGACCGAGGATCCAACCTCAACAATGGTTGTTGGTTCAACTTGTAATGGAAGAGTAGTCCAAGGAGTTCCCGTTCCTATATAGCCCAACTTAAGTAACCGTGTCGGAGAGGAGAAATCTCATTGGAAAAGGGTGTGAAGGGGAAAAAGTGTCCTTTCGCACATAAAGAGTTTCTAGATCACTCAAGGAAAAGGTCCAATCATACTGCAGAAATGAAACTGGTTGACAGTAGTAACGTCTTAATAAAAATGAAAATAATTGATCATTTAAAAAAATACAAAAAACGTCTGATATAAAAACATCCACACAGACAAAAAGGAGACAGTTAACTCAGGCGGTTTAAGACCGCCTTGGAGATGGATTCATGGGATTAGAATCGGAACACAAAAGTAAGTGTCGGTTAAAATCTACGTTTATGCTCTTCGAATCAGTGAAATCCACTTCTGTGTTTCCGTACTTCATCAGCTTCCAAGGCCTGCTCGCCACATATCTCTCATCGTCACCTGTTCTAGTATTACTTGGTTTGCTATGGATCCCTACAAGGCGACCGATCGTATATCGAAGAACAGTGACTTATCTAACCAAATGACAGAATGGATACACTAGTTGTGGTCCAGCAACCCTATCCAATCGAATTCTCTCCTAGCCTGACATAACGTAATGATACTGCTGGTTCTAACACATGGATTTCATTGTATCCAGCTGTTATGAAGCTGAGTTATCAGTCTGGTTTTGCTAACACCAATCGCATGCTCGCCCATGAATAGTACGTGTTATTGGACTACAGCTGCAACAATCAAATGCGAGTCAATAGTGTGTTAAAGGTTCGATCTGCGGAGTGTCAGTCCTCGCGACTCAGTTAGGTAGAGGAGGTTCACTATATAGGTAAGTGTTTCTAAATTTGCTCAAAACGAGGCCTCACATCCGGTTAATTTCAACAAAATATTAAGGTCCTTTCATTCCAGCAGGTGACCAAACGACTCCTAATCAAACTATTCCGATAAGACTGTAGTTTCTTCATATTTACTAAGACTGAGACTCGATAACTCACTACCAACGGGCTGTTCTCCAAGTGCAATTCATTTGTTTCATTCATTAAAATGCAATTAAGCTGCACCACCCCTCACATGTGTGATGTAATGTTCCCATATTCACCACTCTTCACCAGTAGCCTATTTTCTAAGTTAAGGAAGTGCATGTTTTTGCACATTGTATGTTCGTTTGTAGCTTGGTACATTCTCTTATGTGTCGGCCTACCATGAATTATTGTTGGCGATTTTGTGTCTTCACCACGTACAGTCCATAGATTAATGCGGTTTTTTCCCGTGAGATATTTTAGGGGGAATTCTCCGTGCTTTGTGTGTCATATATAGTGTGCAAGCTTTTATTGGAGCTTTGGAAAGAATAACTAAGGCGTTCCCACTCATCTCGAATTTGTCTAATGCCGAATTTCATTAGATCTAAGCGAAGCCCTAACCCGGATGATCAACTTGTGCTCAAAGCGGTGTATAACAAGCCGATGCCGAAAACGATAAGTCGGGTCTGACAATGTAATTATCAAAACTGATATTGGAAAAGATTGGTTGATCCTGCCAAATTACCTGCAACGGCCAAATTTGAGAAAAACCTGAATAACGTTAAAGCAGAGCAAGCATCAAACATGATACTCAGGAAAAACACTCTTGTCTGAAAGCCAGAGATTGCATAAGTCGTTCTGATGAATCCGTAGCACGCAACGGATGGCGTCAGTTGTGTGTGGTACCAGCAGTCTGAAAGCTTTATTCCCGCGGAGCTAATCAATTTACTGATCAGCATCAAGGCCAACACTTGACCCAATGGTCCTCAGTGAACAAATGTCTCATTCAGCTGCCTCTGTACAGTAGTCCTTACAGCTAAGAAAGAAGAACGTCCAATGGTCACTTACACTGACTCGCAAATGCGAGGCGGTGTTGAACCTAGATCATTAGGGCTTACTTTTCTATAGAGGGAAATGTCGGTAGCTCAGGTAGCGTAGATGGTCAGTGGCTTGTTCCCCGAGCTGAGCAATTTGACTGCAAACGTTTCATCACTTATCGAGGTGTCAGTATCAGTGCGCTATTGGGGAGCGTAGTGGTACGTAGCGGTGGTTGTGGCACAACCACCAACCCAGCGTTACACAACACTACGCTCCCCAATAACGCACTGATGATGTTACCTCGATTAGTGATGAAGCGTTAGGAATCAAATTGCCCAGGGGTTACTTTCTTTGCCCTTTACGGTTAATCTTCGATCGGTGTAATCGTGCATGCGAGATGAAGCAGGAAAGTCAACTGACATCGCACTGACACGCCGGAAAGTAGACCATTTCGATTGAAAATACTGGAAACGTGAAGGAAGAAATGTTGCCTGCTTTAGACGGAGATAGTAAGAGTTTTCCGATTGATGCACCATCTCCACAGCCAGCCCAGGAAATTTGTCCAAGTGTGACAATTCCCAATCCCTTCATACGAATATTTGCACCGAAAATGGCGTTAGCGCTCCTTCGATGTGCCCGAAGAGCCTGCGTCGACTGAAGTCAGACAACTAATAATGGTTACTATATATGTATACATAATATGCTCCTTTATATATTGTGCAATTACTTTGTACAGTGTACACCACTTTAAAGTAAGTCACCGATTCATCTGAAAAGTAGTGCTTCATTAACTTCTCCAAATTGTTCATTTGTCTTGCTAAAGTAATGAAGAAATTTGAAAATCTCCTCAGGTTGCATTCATCATTAGCCGAATGGAATATCTCACCAGTATACAGGTGATAAGAAGTAGGGGAATCTGGTCAAACTGAGCGAAAAAAAGAGTATGGAGCTCACTTAGGCAGTCTTCTATTGGATACCAGGCAATCTGAATGTCTGCAAGCTTTGCTTACCGAACATTCGCAACTATCCGGCTTTCTCACTGAGTTTAAGATTAGGGCCACCGGAAATCAACAATGCTTTTCACAAGCTGTGACAGATGGCAACGGGCCTTTTATTAGAAGACTCCGCCTTGTGAGTGAAAAACTGATGCAGGTTTGTGACACCGTATCAAATTATGGCTTCTGAAAGACACGTTAAGTTGACGAAGTGAACAGCAACTCTACCTTCTCAAACTTCTACTAGTGATGAGACGTTTTACAAATATGATTTGTCGTAGACGGTCGGAAAGTCATTGTCATGGGTAATACCCATGAAGGAGATGAACACGAAGTGCAAAAACTACGAAAGCAACCTGCAGCAACATAGCCCTCTAAGTTGCTCTTGTCTACGGCCAAACGCAGTAAGTCTGTTCCCTGCTGGTTCCGCAGGACTTAGTCATAAAACATCAATAGGGCTTTTTGGGATGGCGATTCAGTGTGTTGGAATTGCTGACAGCCGCTGCACAGATCTGAGATATTTTCCTCAGGCTGAGGACGAACTGATGTAATAGGGTTGATGCAGTGAGCGGAGGAAGAGATTTCCCAAAAAAAGGTTATGAAGCCTCATTCGCGGGAGTATCCCAGTCAGCATGTGGTCATCAATGAAGGAAAGATAAGTTTGTGTGATTCATTAAAGTCTGAAATGTATACCAAAAGTGTAGAGTAGGATTCCGTACAATGTTTAGGGCCAAACAACGTGCTTTGGTTGCTTTCCCCTTCAAAACTGGTACCAACTGCACAATATGGGACATTGTGACATATTCGGTTCATTTAAAAAGTCAAAACAGCATACTAGGCATCAGTATGACCTGTGAGGCGAAACAAAGTGTTTAGTGGTGAAGTTGTCTGAAACCGTATTCAAGCTTTCGCTGACCTTGGTGACTGCGCTAATGCATCTTGTGTCCAAGTAGTGAAGAGGGACGGAGCAGGACACGCAACCGTAATCGCTACTAGTAGGCAAGATGTGGTCAAGTTGCATGGTAATTTTCGCATTTCTTGTCCACACCCAGCAGTGTTTACCTACTGTCATAAACATTTCACTGACGGAGTATCATTTTCTTCCTACGTAGATTCAGCGCGCGACTCAGCGTGGCTTCACTGAAACTCTGCTGAAATTACCAGAGTGTAAATCGAATTTCATCCCCGTTATTACGCATTTACCCGAATATTCCATGCACATGGATGAATCTCACATACCAAAGGTGTTTTATGCGAGTTTCATCAGCAACTAGAGGATGTCCGAGGGGAAATCCTTTGAAAAAAAGCTTCCCGCGATAAGCTGACTTGTAACCAATCATGAAGACTTCATCAGGAACACATTTTATGGGGATCCGGGTCCTGTTTTGACCCATCAACTCCCGTTGGTTAATGCAAGTTTTGAGCATAGGGTGATTCTAGAAGTGGGGGTCTTTAAGCAGGAGGATAAAACTACGGCCAGTCAGATGAGAATCCAGTACACCAGGAGCCTGGCCGATACATACTTTCAAAGCTAATTATCACGCAGTCATCAACAGGGTACATAATGTTAAAGAAACCGTTATTGTTCAACTCTTTTTCTAATCCTTTGCTACCCAAAATGGACTATGTTCTTTCCAAGCTTATTACAAAGTTCTTATTACAAAGTCCGTCAAGTTAAGCAACCAACTCTCTCGTTCAACTGTATAATTGATTTTCCACCTCAGGTTTTATTCCCGAATTTGTCAAGCATTAAACCGAACACTGTTTCAAGCTGACTATAAATATTCAAAATATTTTTGGACTGGTGGATTTTCTCGTTTTCGGAACATTACTTCTTATACTGGCACTAAATTAAGCAGGCCAATTTTTCTACTAATGATCTCGGTGAAAAAATATCGATGTTTTAAATAGCTACAGTCTGAAAACTCCAATTAACAGTGGTTTGGCAGACCCATCAGTATATCTGATGAATTAGAGTGTTGAAGCACTGGTTTTCTCGATTGTGCATGGGCATAAAGAGAAGCATGTGTGCTAACCTAACCAAACAACTCACAGTGACTAGCAACAAGTGAGTAGAAGGTTGAAAATAAAATAAAATTTAATTGCTCAACACAGTAATTTGCCACATTCTGAATGAGAATTAGTAGGAGTGAGCAGGTAGATTTAGCGGCTCCATCAGATTTAACCGAAGACTCGTGCATGCTAAAATACCGCATCAAGTTTGTGCAGAACCGAACATGGTGCTGCGCGCAAGCATTTGGCTCTGATTTCGACCCGAGGGAATAAGGTCGGTGGGCCAACGTATAGCAGCCAATCGCACACCATTATTCGGCCTAGATATAACGACAAAACAATGGGCACAGGCACCAGTTCCCGTTTATCATCGAGTTACTGACATCGTCTTCCAATCCCTTTGAGTTTCAGCGTAATACGCACCTCCCTAGTAGTAAGCGCCATGGAAGTTTACAAGAAGTTGCCTATCGACAAACCGTCAACGTGGCAGTGAATTGCCAGGCGGTCTGGTGCTGATTATGCTGTCATCCGGTAAGGTCATTAGAAAATAGAACAAATCTACCTGGATTCAACAAGGTTACGTTTATCAGGTAGACCGGTGACACAAAAGGCCGATCTTTTTTAGATGCATGTTGAAAATCTCATGGCTTCATGGGAAAATGGCCGAGAAACGTCTTGTTTCCCGTCCAAATATACCCGACCTGAATCAGAGATATGTCATAAAGCCCTTGAGATACCTTGCCCGCAAGGTGATAGATTGCTGGTTGAAAACAATGCAAGTAAATTATTCTGATTCCTTACCGCGTCTCCTCCGACTATTTGGGATAAAATCCATAAGGTCGAAGAGCCGGCTGTCAGAGTTTAGGTCATCCATAATGAAACAAGCTAGAGTGCAAACAGTTGAAGAAGAAGTCAGAGACTAACTTCCTTACAGAGACGTAAATACGTCACATCCAGGAGTTCTACGATGCTAAGTGCTCAAAGTGTTTCAAGGATTTATAACACATGAAATTCATTATTACAGTTCCATACTATTGCATACACCTGAAATAACCCAAGGAAAGGGAGTGAAATGTGAGCTATGACACTAAAAATATCGTTTAATTTGTAGTTTTTGCACAAAGACCATTTGGTCAGTCTGTACTTGATGTGACTTTCTTCATAGGTAAATAATTATGAGCAAACCAAAGGCGTTCACGCCTTGTGCAAACATACCTTATCAACATGGTGAATCTGAAGGGCTAATAAGACTGGGATCGATAATAAAGATGTCTTCGCAGCTTTTAAGTCAAAATTGACTGCGAGCACGTTGCTACCGTGACTCTGTGACTTATATACGTTGTCTGCCGACGGGATTCATCAAAAGAATTGCTCACAAGGGTGTCATGGCCCAATTCCTGCCTGTCAGTTCTTTATGGTTAGCAACCTTTCGTATATAGATATTCCGTAACTAAACTGGGTCTCGGGAGAAAACAGCTCTCAGTCTTCTCATTGTCTGCTGATTAGTGGATTATGTTTGCTGCTCACCTTGCCGGCTATCACAAGAACTCATTGCGCGGCCATATTAACCTTCCTGGATCAATTGGTCGATATGGGCTCTGTGTCGCTGAAATCGATTTTAACTGGGCCACTTTTCGTTTGCAGTAAATATCAGTACATATTAATGTGAATGAATATATAAGCTGAATATAGTATTCTGCTGTTATTAGAAGCCTTCACCGTCTCTTTTTCTCTCATACGACTTACCACAGGTGTGCATGTTTCCTAACAACAGTCGTCAGAACCGTTCGCTTTCGTGGACATCTAGAAGGAGCATTTGGAACGTGCGATTTCAGAAAGCTGCAAAAGTAGGAATTCCCTTAGTACTGTTTGTCCTGTTTATTTGGGCATCACCCCTTGGCATCTACACAAGAAATCCAGTGGGAACTTTTGAAGAACGAAATTCGGCCCTGGAAAGGTTAGCAAACTTCACCCAATGGCCACACGAAGACGGGATGCTAATCAGTGAAACGGACAATGAGTTACAATGCAAAAACGAAACTAGTTTAATTTCGGCCTTCAAAACATCGACGATACGGTACCGAATGGAAGCACGCCTAATCAATGCAAGTGTCAGAGTCTAATGCTTCTCTATCGTAGGCTTTTTCTGTTCAGAGTATGTAAACCAATTAACGAACTATTTGAATGAGATGTGATGAACTTTGATCCTGGGATGAATCGACCGCCTGTGTGTTTTGCTCATGATAAACAAAATCTTCATTGGATAAAGTGTGTTGTCATTGATACCATGCGCCATATCTTTCACACGAAACAATCAGCGAGCCTTACCATCGTGAAGCCCTGTTATGTACAAAGCGGTCGACTTCAACTCCCATAGAAACTGCGGTTCCTTCTGTAGCTTGTGGGGTTCCCTGATATGATGGAGCTACTGTGAGTGGATCAAATCTAATAAAACTAAAAGATCATATCAGTGTGAGTTCATGCCTTGTTGCCTTTCACCAAACCACCCTAACCGGATGCTATCAGGCCTACGCCGTTCCATAATAGAGTGTTTGCTGTACCTCATTGAGCGGTTTATCAAAGGCACAAGTTGTTCTGACTGGACTGACGATCTCCCCACGATCGAAAACTTCTACGATAAAAATACCATCAAGGAGGCAGTAATGACAGAAATATAGTCAAACCAAAAGTTTTGATTCCACGGCGTTGCCTGCACATCACGGTCCTATTATTCACCTTTTCAGTAAAGCCTAACTAGGGAATCAGACGAATAGAGTTTAGTCCTCAGTTCGATCTTCAGTGAATTCAGCATGCAACGTCTCTGATGAAATCATCATCTGCATGTCCCAGGTAATGTAGTGTGACACTGAGTGACTGATGGACATCAGCTTGAAGACCTTGATTCCAGGCCCATCAGTTAAGTTTCTTTTAAGGGGTAGAACCTGAAGGAGGGAAAAGCAAGTTTAGCTCCATCCGGTACAAGGACTGATCACTCCCTCAGAAAACTCAACTCATTCGAAGCGTATATGATACAAAAAGGCCATACCAGTCTTAGGCTGACCCTTCGCCTGCAGCTCTAAGTTGTACC
>NW_008751790.1:1251704-1309326 GCF_000715545.1 Opisthorchis viverrini
ACAGGAGATCATTTCCTGGACGAAGTCACCCTTAGTGGGTCCCACTAATGTTTAATAAAGTCCGAGGCCCTGAGAGATCATATCAAAGAATATGGACCACCTGTATAACGTACTGCGGTATAAATTCTCTTCTCCCTCAGTGCACTAAGATTAAGTTCAACCATACCTATATGGATACGTAGGTTGATTTGAGGCTTCGCACACCCATGGCCAGTGACCTTTTGATGCAACGGCTGGAATGATTCTCTGTGCCAGTGCAGTTCCATGCATCAGTTATATGTATTCCTATGGCGCTTTTCAGTATTTTGCGGGCCAATCGGCTTGGAGAATTCGGGAAATGTTCTGGAATGTGAACTGATTGGTGCTTTCTGTTTTGCCCACTTACATGGTGAACGTAGCTTGAGGTAGGAAGAATAGACAGACTACCATTCAGTAATAACAGCGCTATTCTTGCTGTATTGACCAAACACCCAGATCAACTGCGGCTGCACGCTATAGTAAACGACTTTTCGGCTGTCTTTGTAAACTTATCAGTAGAAACCGCTATCTGAAATTTTTCAAACGATGATTACCTCCCAGAAGCTTTAACGTTTCTCACTTTTCATAAATGACTTGCGTATCTTTGCGTTGCACATTTCAACAATAAGCCTATGCTGGTTTCTGTGTTCATCTTCAGAGACTCATGACTCACGATTAAAAAACTCAAGTTTAAAATGCTCTGACCCCCTTTGAAGCATGTGGCATCATGACGCTTCAGAAGTTGGTCAGGAATATGGCTCCGGTAGCAAGTTATTTCCCAAGATCATACCGACTGCCTTCCCGGTGACTTCGGAGAATCCAATAGAATACATGATGTGTTCGGTGGTTCTTTTTACAGCAGGAGTCAAACTCTGGACTTTTGAGTTGCTAGTCAACAAGGCCAAAGACAAACCTGGAATAATCTTGTGGCTAAACAAACTAAAAAATTACGCATTTAACGACTTTACAGTTTTAAGGAGCACACTGATGTACAACGAATCCTACTAATAGGCGAGTTAAAGGCACACTTCCGCTTCAGTAAGCCATGATCAAGCCGTATGCAGTATGCAATAACTTAGAAGAATTTTAAGCCTCCAAGTGACAGCAGTGAGTAGTAGGTTTTCAAACCTGTGTGTACGATGTACAACGAATCCTACTAATAGGCGAGCTAAAGGCCCTCTTCCGCTTCAGTAAGCCATGATTAAGCGGTATGCAGTATGCAATAACTTGAAAGAATTTTGAGCCTCCAAGTGACACCAATTAGTAGTAGGTTTTTCAAACCTGTGTGTATACACTTTTCATGGACGGTCGAACGGTTTAAGATTCAATAAAATTTGGGGCTGCACACCTCGACAAAATATCATGTTCCCTAGCTTCTGACTGTTGCCCTTTTACGCCTCTCTTACTAAGTTTTGTTTATTGGTTACCAACGCAGTGGCCAGCAGCCAATATGAAAGCACTCACTTGGATATACTGAAGCCGAGTGAAAGGTCATTCAGCGAAGCCATTCACTTGGCCAGCCGGGGTTCAGTGAGATTTTCTTGTAGCTTTTGTTGTAGCCAATCGCTGGAGTCATTCGTGCATATTTATCCAGGGATGTTGCTCTCGGTGTACCATACCTCAATGAAAAGACTGTTCAGTGATGTGAGGTGACTGTGAACGACATGAAGTCAAATAGCCTGCTTTCGCTACTTACGTTAGAAAACGCATGTTTCGGCTCATCATTCATATGGTCAACAGTTCAGTGACCATAACACTGGTTTGATGGTGCTTATGGTCTTGAATCTGCACGTAAAAACAAAACTAAAGGAATCATATCCAGTTCCAGTGAACAGTCTCACATCTGATTACTTTCCAGATCACTCTAACGAAGTGACGGGTTTTTTATGTCGGGCCGTATATATCCATACAAAAATTTTGTATGGTGAATGTCAAGCCGATAATTCACCACCATAGGCGTGCAATTAACAGCATGTGCTAGACATGAGTATATTAATTGACCCTCTCTGTTTCTCATCCTTTATTTGATCCTTACTTGCTCAGAACGCCATACAAAGATGTCACCGTCAAAAATCAGACAACAATATTATGCTAAAATTCACCGAAGTTTTGTTTATTGGTTACCAACGCAGTGGCCAGCAGCCAATATGAAAGCACTCACTTGGATATACTGAAGCCGAGTGAAAGGTCATTCAGCGAAGCCATTCACTTGGCCGGCCGGAGTTCAGTGAGATTTTCTTGTAGCTTTTGTTGTAGCCAAACGCTGGAGTCATTCGTGCATATTTATCCAAGGATGTTGCTCTCGGTGTACCATACCTCAATGAAAAGACTGTTCAGTGATGTGAGGTGACTGTGAACGACATGAAGTCAAATAGCCTGCTTTCGCTACTTACGTTAGAAAACGCATGTTTCGGCTCATCATTCATACGGTCAACAGTTCAGTGACCATAACACTGGTTTGATGGTGCTTATGGTCTTGAATCTGCACGTAAAAACAAAACTAAAGGAATCATATCCAGTTCCAGTGAACAGTCTCACATCTGATTACTTTCCAGATCACTCTAACGAAGTGACGGGTTTTTTATGTCGGGCCGTATATATCCATACAAAAATTTTGTATGGTGAATGTCAAGCCGATAATTCACCACCATAGGCGTGCAATTAACAGCATGTGCTAGACATGAGTATATTAATTGACCCGCTCTGTTTCTCATCCTTTATTTGATCCTTACTTGCTCAGAACGCCATACAAAGATGTCACCGTCAAAAATCAGACAACAATATTATGCTAAAATTCACCGAAAATCTGGTCAGGAAATGGCAAAGTTCAATCGAAGACCAGATTGATACGCTTCCAACTAAAGTGACGGTGTCTAGTGAATCTGAAAACATGAAGACTACGAACAATGGTGTTTTGCGGTTTTGTTTAAATCAGCGGACTTACGTTTCAAACAGTATCAGTAAACAACTTTATGACGCGCTTTTCAACTCAGCTCTCCGGCAGCCCAGCTGTTCTGACCTCGGTAAAGCATACATCAAAATACTGATAAACTGGGATGACGACAAGAGTTGCTTTCAAGTGTACAAACATGGCTTCAATACCTACAATCATCCGCCTTGTGTATTAGTCCTACCAACAGTTTCATCAGAGATGGAATTTCACCGCAAACGTGACCCAACTACAATCCAAAATTCACCCTGGATTATAATGGCCCCAAGTTTCACATTTGGTTCGTTCCATACAGGCACAGACCTGGTGGTGACCACCATGGCTTACCTGGAGTTGTTCAACAAAAGCTTGGATGAGACATCTCGGATATTGCTCAACTCTCGTTCGCGCTTACTTACTCTTTCAATCGGACGAGCCGGAAATGAGGAGGCAAACAGAACAAGCTACACGAATTTACTACTGCATGACCTGGAGAAGCTAAATTACGATGTCAGTCATCAGGAGATGAGTGCTGTTCACATTTCTATTCACCGAATGGAGGAGGAACTTTTAGAGTGCTGGAAAACGGAAGCACTTCAATCCATGCTCCAACTTTTGGGCGAAAGTTTGGTTTGGTTTCCATGTGTGAGCTCGCCTGAGGTAAGTGGGGTTATTACTAATAACCAGATAATGAGTGAATGTACCTCATTTCTTCGGGAGCAGATACAGTTTTAGATATTTCAGCAACTTGCTACATCTTGAAAATCGGAATTTCCAGGTTGGCGGACTTATCAGTGTTATCTCAGGTAGTAGTGACTTGCGTGTATTAAAGTTTGTGATTTTAACCTGATCTCTTGGGAGAGAATGTCAACACATTCATTTACGCGGATGGATTACTCAGTGGTCACTAGTCAAGTCGTCAGTTTTCTACAACCGATCTGGGCACGTTCTTCTGCCGGAATGAATAATCAACTCTTTTTTAAGGGGTGCTACAACGTCAGTCGTTATGGAGGCACTCCGCTTCTAACGAAACTGCCTGTACTTTGCAGGCAACTCGGGTCTCCCGAGGTTCACCAGGATGTTGTACAAAAGCTACATCAGGCACTGCACCTATTTTTCTCCCATTATCCAAACTCCATAGTACTCAAGGCGCGTATGTCGTACGTGGCCGTAAGTACAGTGATCTTGTCGTACATTGACACAGTCAGCAACTGGCCGTAAAACCAATTCGCATGAATGCGATTTTGTGTCATTTTGTGACTTCCCGCTGTCTTCGCCGTGCGATGCATCAGTGCCCTGGTGATTTGTCTGCAAGTTTTGAACACACTGTTGTCACTGTCACAGTTTACATGAGAAATACGCGTACAAACAAGCGTCGATCTCACAGTGTTTTCTCTAATTTGAAACAAGTGTTGTACCGGATCGGGTTACATAATATTATATAGACAGGAAGTTTGTAATGTAATTAGGAAATGAGGACCCGAACCGGTGCTCTCAAGTGACCATATTGAGGAGGCATCAGTTGCAGACCGATGTTACCCATTGATAGACTGAGAAACAATGTGGTGGACTGGGTTGCTAAATTATGACTCGGTGGGTTGTGTCTATTCAGCGTCCCACCAACAGGTTTCGTGTGAAAATATCTAGGGGCATCTTTCTTGTGAAGTCAGTCGTTTCCGCAGTAAACTTCGGATTTTGTGGTCTACAGTACCAGCAGTTGGAAACCTATCTTAAACAGCTTGGTCTTCAATACCATCGTGTGCTTTGTCAAACATTTTTATGGTGGCTTGGCTTTGATATAATTTTGCAAAGATCTTACAAGGTCCAGAATGAGAGTGAAACGCCGCTGGGCTTATTGAAAAACACGGATATACGTGTGTAAACCCACTCGGTACTGTCATGTGTCGAAGCTTGGAAACTTCGCTGAGCCCGACGCCGACTTAAAATTTTCCATAAAGTGAGTTCCTGGAGCATAGAAGCAGAAGCATGAAGTAGCGGTCACCTTTGCTATAGCAGCTTCATATCATTTCACGACTGTTTGTGACCCTTATTTTAAACTTATATTTCAATCTAAATGAGATGCCAGTGGATCCCATGCCTGAAAGATCAGTAGCGCTGTAACATAAATGGGCGTTGGTCTCACTGCTGATCAGCCGCTCGTGGATAAATGGTAGTGTTCCAACTATTGACCGAAAGGTTACGAGTTCAGATCGCCCTGGATGTTAGCGAAGTACGAACTACTGATGATTCTGAATAATGATGAGACGGCTATACAGTGATTCTTGGCTTTTCAACATAGATTGGCTTCACTTACAGAACGAAATATGGTTTACCTGGTAATACCGAAAATACATTTTTAGGGGGAATACACTGGAACCTCACACACGTGGATCGTGAATCATGTCAAGAAGTTACGCTCAAGTGAATCTCTGAGAGCAGATTAACTAAACTGATTCAGTAGAATTTCAGACCTCCAATGGGACTGGTGAGACAGATAGACAAAAGTCAGTGGTCGTCGACGAAACAGTTAATGGAAGAGCCGTCTGGAAGGTACTTCGGGATTAGGACATTAGTACGCCTTACATTAACACCAAGAGCTACGGGCCTCATCCAACACAGTATGGCCGCCGGAGATGAAGAGTATGCGAAATCATTGGGTCTTTTATCACTGATATCTAAGAACTGTGACTGCAACCCGCTGGAACCAACGAAGTTGCAGTGAGCTGATAGGAAAACAGGTAGCTGTTGTTGTGGATGCAGTCATGAGGTTTGAATCCAACACGGCAAGTTAAGCTAGATAAGTCATGTGCCCTATTCACCAGCTGCAAACGAGATTACTGTTTCATCTGGCTAACTTGTAAGTGGCTACAAATTGGAGGTTGACAAAATGACTTGGTAGAGCGAATTGAATTATGCAGCAAAAAGCCTGGGTGCTTCTGGGTTAAATTTCCTGTATGCAGCTGCCCTTTACCTGCTGTGGACGTCGGAATGTATAACGACCAACTAGTACCAATGGCGTATATATCATTAGTTCCTGTCCAAATCATCTGACTGGATGTTGAAATTTTAGGCGTCTCGGTTATTTATGGTAGGTAAGCACTAGTTTTCTGTTCTTGTCTCACCTTCCTTCCTTTGCAGCATGCAAAATATCAAGAAGAATTCCTAAAATGAGATGAATTTTGACCAAGAGTTTATGGAACCTATGTTTATCCATCGACAGGTTGATCAGACAGACATCAAGAAGGAAAATGATTCATCCACTGGCGAAGTACAGGAGACTGGTGGGAAGAACATGGGGCAGATTCCACCGCTTCAGTGGCGGTTGAAGCTCTGGACAGCCCGATGTCCGTTTAGCTCTTTTTTAGACTAGTCAGTCATGTCTGGTCTTCGTATCTCCATCTACCACAATTCATAATTACCTGGTTCGCTCCGGTACTCTCATGGAAATAGCCAATGGTACACAAATTAATTGCTTATGGTCAAAGCATTAAACCACAGCTTCAAGAAACATCTTTCAAAAACAGAAAGAACACATTCATGGAAAATAAAAAAGGCTGACCAAAAGGGCGATAAACATCGACGACACCTTCAAAACTTAAATAGGGTTTATATCCATGAAAGGACTAACTTAAGGAGATATCATGGCCAGTTCGCATCAAGAGACCACTGTTGTTTATTTGGCTTGGATGAACCTTACTTGTGTAGGCACTTACAGTCCCATGAAAAGATTAAGCATTTATAAAACACAATACGACGGAAATATCTGAGCCGCATTTTGAGTGATCAGTGCACTTCTAAACACTTAGAATTCGTGTCCTTCTTCAGTTGTTACGAGACTCGGTTTTCGGTCTCGTCCCAATCACGCCTCCGTCAACTCTCGATGGAAGCCAAGTGAACACCCTTTCATGGCAAATTCAGTTGCTTCTGTGTTTGGGAAGTGGAGCCATCCCGGTCCTCGTCGGCGAGGGACAACTGCCTTTTCCGATGGCAATAGGCTATGAACGATGGTCACAAGCAACGATAAGTATATCGGTTCGCCAACTGGATCAGTTGCGCCCCTTACTTCTTTCAGTACCCGCCGAAGAAATTGAAGTGTTGCAGCAAAATGTGAGTGCGCATAATGTACAATTGCGTATCGTACAAATAAAATGATTTTCGAATTCCTTAGACAAAATGTCTCACAATCGGCCTGCTTACCGTAAGGAACCTCATCAATCCAGCTTCGTCTGTATATACTTACATCTTGTGTCTTCCTCAGATTGATATCAGTAACTTGAAAAGCGTCAATAGCGTGAGCACTATGGGTCTCTTAACACACTAGTCGTTGCAATCCCATACTCCTGTAAAGCTTATACATCAGTGGATAAACACCAATCGGAGCAAAAACAACTCTTAACACACTAGTCGTTGCAATCCCATCACCAACTGGAGCAAAAACACTGATATGCGTATTTTGAATTTCTTCTGATATCTGCATACTTATGGAGGATGATGACAGAATCAACCCTTCTCGACAATGGTTTGTTGCTTTATGGCAAGTATCTAAACTCGCCATGTTGGTTTGCTGCTTCTCAAGCCAGAGAAGATAATTTGAAATTGTATGATGAATCTCACAACGAAGGATGTAAATACATATACCTCAGGTGCCTCTCCGGACATCCGATTTTGTTGACAGTCCACAGTTTTTTCCCGACTCCGGACGCTTATAAGACTGCAACCTAGCGAAGTAATAACCCAAGGTGAACTGATGATCGGCTCACGATCAAAACAATGTTTTTTACACCTGGTTAACATTCTTATTTTTACCTAACACTGTGCCCATAAAAAACGGGCGAAGAAGCCTCTGGATTCAAAAAAAATTGAGAACACCCACTCTAAAACAGCAATATGTTGCTTAGATTTTTTGCGTTAATAGACAGTTGTGATAGCATTAGACAGGATAAAGTCAGTCCCATAAGCAATCACTGTTGATCGATCAGGAATACTGATAGACGGCGTGACGAATACGCATATTGGTGCAGTTTGGGGTATACAGTCGCTACTAGATTCTAGGCGTGTTGTAATTAACGCGTTGAGTTTTGAAGCAGTACTTGGTTGACCAAATTCTGTGTGTCTATTGCTACTGAAAACATATGAGAGTAATGTGCATGGTCCCCAATTCTGTCCCTTCCGCTTGACGGTCGGAAAAATCACAACTCCACAGACGGGTTTCATATTGCACGTCTTAGCTTTTTCCCCGTTATCTGCGAACAGACAATGGATTCACTGGCAACACTTTCGAGATCGCAAGCTCTATTCTCTATTCATTGGTGCCTAATCGGCATTCGGTACATTTGACGGATCAAAAAATATCTTGCTTGGTGGTCGAGGAAGACAAGTACAAACTCTCCGATAACTGTTGCAGCAGCGACAAATCCAGTGGTTCAGCCACATTGAGCGAATACCCAAAGCGATCTTGCAGCACTTTCAAGACCACAGGCTCCAGCATTCCTCCCAACCAGAAAGGAGGTGGCAGCGTTTCTGCAATGTAGAAACTCTGTCGCATTCGTCCAAATCCAGACTTCACCTTCAATTAGTTTGGCTCAGCTATTCCATCTGTTTGTCAGGCCTTGAAAGGAATTAACCTCTGGATTGACAATACAAAAACCACTTTACAACCAAGGAGCGTCTGGTCAGAGGGTTAGTGCCTTGACCACTGAGCCATCTCAAGCTGAATGGCTTCAACTGAAGGTTTATTTCCTTCACGGGAAAGTGAATTTATGAAGATCGTTGTGTTTTTAGGTTGTATAGATTATGTGAAATCTAGCGAGAAGCTTGCCTAATAGACGTATAGCACTACTAAAATTGTTTACTGTACTTTCCACTACCTGCTCGTCTTGCGCATCTGTGTAAAATGTTCACATTTATGCTCCACAACCCTTGAGCAATTTATGTGTGATAAGTTGATCTACCCGAGTCAAGTAGTAAATTCACATAACTGTTCCTTGCAGTATTTGACAGCACGACTCTTACAAGGAAAAAGAAACCATTCACCGGTCCTCAAACACAAATGTGATACAGTCATTCAGCAACAAAAAGGCTGTCCATCAATCAGTGTAAATAAAAATGCACAACAATATGATAGTACTTCCATCCACATTACCTGACATGTCAGGCCAACCAAGTACATACACTTGTCAACTACTGATATGCACTTGAGTGGCGTCTGGATGTAGGAGGGAGATTCAAATAGTAGCTACTCAAGAACCTTAGCTGTCTGTCCACTGAAGGCTTTAAACCTACCTTTCGCACCAAATGAGCACTATTGAATCACCTTTTATAGACCGTGTGGCGTAAGGCCAAATGTAGCCTTGACACTCTCCAACTTGAACGCTATTTAAACTTAATCTTGAGTAGTAATTGGGATCGCGTCTCGAAATACACTGAATAACTTTGTAGCTGACCTGAGAGATGGAATTTCGCTATTTAAACTTAATCTTGAGTAGTAATTGGGATCGCGTCTCGAAATACACTGAATAACTTTGTAGCTGACCTGAGATGATGGAATTTAAGTATGGTGGTGTGTGTAGGACAATGAAACTTGTAATTTGCTACGAAAGTTCAGCAGAACATGAGATGAACCGCAGGTGCGTTTCGCTACAGGAAACTTGAGTTACGAATAAAGGATGCACCAACCGTTCAGGTTATAAAAACACTTTTTGTGCACGTACCCATATCTCCGTTGGTAAAATCTTATATTTTCATGATTTCAGGGCAACAAGTTATTCAAACGGTTTCTGCAGGACATTTCTACCCAAACTTCGACACTCTTGTTGGAATTAATTCTTCGATTCGGTTTGATGAAGCCTCCGGCACCACAGTGGAGGACAGTTGTAACGGCACGACCAACACCGATCATTTCGTATCATACGCAACAACTTTCCGGCCTAATCGGCTTGCCATCCGTTCCTGAAAATTTCTATTCCCTTGATCAATATACTCATACTCGGTCCGCACCGATGAGCTTCGAAGGCCGAATGATTGTGAATCCTTTTTGGTCGTTTCCTTCTACGCCGTGGGACATTAAACCACCACACCAACAGTTTACTGGTAAGCAGACAAGCTTATTTTTGAACGCCAAGGTTTCTCTGAGAAAGCTTTTAGTTCTTCATGATTGTTTGTGGCTGATCGTTTAAAATGTTTATGGCAATGACGGATGCACAGCCGACAATGTGTGTTGAAGCCTATCATTTAAACCTACGAGCAATAGAAGTACCATCGTACAAAGGTAGTTACTGATAAGATTACGTTACGTCACATCACATCACATTGCATTACATTACTATGACATTGACGGAAATCAGAGAGCACTGTATAAGCCGATTCCGAGTCATATAGATACAGATAAAATAGCCTGAATTATCATAGGTTACTATTAGTCGTGGTAGGGTAGCTCCTCTAAGCTTACTAATGATGATCTTCTACCATCGTCATAATCATCGCATACGGAAAGGACAGCTCTACAAAGATGCGCACAAGTGTAAATTTCCTTTCGAAAGCCCTCGGACGGACGACGAATGACGTTCAGCATGGAATAGCGAGCCGTATACGGTCATAGATGCCGAATTACGGTTCGACATTCTAGGTGGTTCAAATATTTTGTGTGTAGCTCTTATATTTCAACTCCTCAAGCTAAGCTCCCGGAGAGTCAAAACTATGGCGTACAAAATGCCGCCAGGATCAACTGTTATATTTACTTGTTTCCGCCCCCTTCCAACCTGGGAGCGAGCGAGAGGGCCAAGTGGTTAGAGTGCAAATTCGAACCCGACCTCTTCCTCTCTCTTCCTCCTGTCTAGGCTTGGGCAACCTGGAAGTACCCAGCCTCCGCAAGATGGGCCAAGTTGTTAGAGTGCAAATTTGAACCCGACCTCTTCCTCTCTCTTTCTCCTGTCTAGGCTTGGGCAACCTGGAAGTAGCCCAGCCTCCATGCTTTCTGCTTGCTTTCTTTGGATTTTTTTCAACCCAGTTTGGTTGTGCTTGATGTAGGTCCATCCAAGACTAGAAAGTTACTGATCGCAGAGGAGACGTTGAGAATAAACGCACCGATTAACTTGGCATAATGATGCTGATCGCTTTAACATTCAAAAGAGCAACTATACAGGTGACCATGCTAGAAAGTTACACAAACTATATTTTCAACTAAACTACCCCGTTCATCAAATACGGGGACAATTTCCATCTCACTGATGTGTTTCCTCTGTTATATTCTGTAACAGTCAATCGTGGATTACGGAAAAGCTATTGTTTATCGATGCACACTACTCGTCATAATTCCCAGATACTTTCGAAGGGGGGTCAGTTTCGAATTATGAGCTGGTCAACTTATTGAATAAATACTGCAATGCAGAAGCTCCGCTAGAAATCAACGTTTCGAAGTACTCAAACTGTTTCCCGCTGCAACGTACCGTACAACTAATGCTTTGACCCAAATTGAAACCATAAGCAAATAAGGCCACAAAGTTTTCCCGAAATACTTCCATTTGTACGCCAATTCGACTTTAACGGGACACTCAGATGAATTCCAGCTAAATCTCTCATTGAGGCTCTTGATAGAACCAAATCGATGTGCAAATGAATATAGTTTGCAAAGGTCGTACAGTTAGGGTTAAAACCGAACTCAAGGTTGACAAAACTGAATGACTGAGCCTGTCTGATGAGCTCCAAGAAACCGACATTCCAGTAGCTTTGTGAGTAGAGTTTCTACATGACTTTTCATCTTCTTAACACATCAAGGCTATACGCGAGAACGGGAGCATCTAAAACCATTAAAAACAAGTCCCAGTTCTTCACTGAAGCCGTTGCGTAGAGCAAAATCACTTCAAGCTAGGCATGTTTTTGGTAAATCCTTCATATCTCCAGAAGGTGAATATCTTCACATATCCCATCTTCCAGTTTGCAACTGAACATTCATTGCATCGTCTCCCAATCTATTTCTTGTTCCTAACTATCAGGTATACGTCCATAAAACTTTGGATATTCTACCAGGCATTAGCACGATGCACAACATTGATATTTTCGACGGAAGACAGACAGTTCTATACAGGACTGGACAGGACTGGACACTATCGTAGCATACTCTGAAATCATGAGCTGAATTCATCCACAAACTGGCTATTGCTCTTTGCGTACTGTCTGGGGCGCGAGACACGTCGTCAGTTCTGTCCTATATGACAAATGAAATACGATCTACTTATTGACTTGTGAATACCAACAGTTTCCCACACACATACTTATAAATTACTTTAGACTACAAAACAATTAATTCAAAGAAGTTTTTCGCTGAAAATATTTTTGGATGAAGATTCTCAACTGAGACTGAGACTTGTATTGATATACATCGTAATCATTCCAAACAATCAATGTTCACGGAAAGAGCGAGAGCGATCTTTAAAAAGGATGAACAGTACGAGCAAGGTATCTGCTTCAGATTTTGATTCAATAAACTAAGCGCAATAACACTGTGACCGTGCTTTATAATAAAATAAATAACTTATTGTGCAAATGAGCCTTATTGTCCTTGGTCGTTATTATAAAGATTGGTACTAGTAACTTGATGTAAGGAAGCCATTTAACTGGAGTTGAACGACAGGCTCTATCCATGAGCGATCTCAATGTAACTAGTTTCATTGCGTTGTAGACATCCTGTTCGAGATGGACAATTCTTGTATCAAGTTGAAAGTTGTCAGATCTACGGAACTGTATAAGGTGTTTAACAGATGATGGTATGGATTTGCATGACCACATTATCAAACACTATAGATATTCGAGTTGGGGTGTCGTGGCAACAAGCAGAGACCGTAGCCTTGACCATAAACTTTTATCACTTCACTAAAGAAACCACTTCCAGTAGGAACTGACCAATAAAAGCCACTTTTGGCCCATGAAGCATATTCCAGTATTACACGTCTTCTCAGAAGAGATCAACTCATAGGGGGGACAAGTATACAATCATTTTTTAAGAAGACAGGCCTCTAATAACGGTACTTTTTGATCAACCTTTTTAAATGATCTTTCCAGAACAAGTTATTTCAGCGAAGTTGTTCCAAGGCTAAAAGTTATTCGCAGAGATTCACCAGAGATGATCTCCAGCAGCACATGTTCTTCTCTAAAGACAGTCTAACCATTTGAGAAACACAGTCGACCAGAAACAAGTGGGTGCTTCTGAAAGGTGGCTGTTATACAAGAGGGAACCATACAGTGTGCGATGATGATTACAGGCATATTGTGAGACTCAAATGTATTTAGGGGAAACAAAGGACATAACAACAACCGGGATATTTTTTGACAACTAAATTTAGAGGAATTTCTCAAGCACCATGCTATGTTTCTGAAGCTACAGGCACAACAATGGCCTGTGGCGCTTTTGAACAGCATTAATAAGTGACCCAGTCAGAAAAGGGGATACGTTCTAAAAATGAAAAGGAATGTGAAACCGGCCGGAAGGCATTCTTGTTCAGGCTGATTGGCTACATAAACATTCTGGATTTTGAACCACGAAGTCTGCTGCGCAGGCCGATTTTTAACATCGTCCCATATCAAGCAGAATTTATTAAGGTTTGTTAACAAATACTTTGTGTATTCAAACCGAAGCTGTATTACTCTGTCTGTACGGCTGAGTTTGTCTGGCAAGTCAGCTTCATGAAAACAAGTATGAGCATAAGCTAATCTGCTAACCTGCATACCAATTTCGGCTTCGACGAGAGAACCACCTGGAACCCAGCTGAACCTCTCAGGTTTGATGTTCTTACTCCTCTGGATGTTATGCACCAGGCCGTCTCACGTTCCAGTCGGCACGATAATCAGTATATCGCAAAACATTGTATAGACTGAATATATTACTCATAAGGTAGTTGAAAATTCATCGACAGCCTATGACCGGTTCCGCCCCTCTTGGGCTTCACGTAAGCACAGTCATCGAGTAGTGTCTGATCATGACCAGGTAACTGGACGGCTATTCCCACTATTTGACCGAGTGTCTAGAATTCTTACTGACTAGTGAAGAGGTTGAGTTTCTAGACAAATTTTCCACGGGAAACAGTACTTTCAGTTACTTATCAAACTTTTTGTGGCTCTGAGTGCGGACATTTCTAAGACATTCAAAGGCACGTGAATTCTATGCATTATCTGGTCCTTTGATCGAAGTCTCGTTGACTTGTTCAAATATTGTGTCCTGACGCACAGTGTCCCCATAACTCGTAGAAGGTATCGTGATAAAAATGAAGAAACCACCTGCCTTTTCTTCTGAGATTAACAGAAGACATTGAATATCTTACAGCCAATGTTTGTCCGCACATCAAAATTGTTTAATGGGATGACACTATCCAACTCACCGTTTCTGTCAGTGCAATCTTCACTGGTGTGGCAAGCTACTCATATCTAAAAATAAAACAAGCTTTCCGAAATCTCCAAGGTAGGCCCATCTATGTAAATCAGTATATTATTCGTCCTATTGCATATGTTTTTGTAGATCCTGAACTTTTGGGCACTCCTTATGTTCTTTTAGGGCATATCTTTCCAACTCCTAATTTCAGCTTTGATTTTGTACTACAACCGGTTCAAAGTACTTGTGAAAACACTCTTCTCGATGCAAGGTCTACCATTCCTCCAATCGATTATCATTGTATGGAACAATCCCATTGGACCGGATGAGTATGTGCACTGGCCACACCTGCAAATTCCAATAAAGGCAAGGTGATATTTTCATTCAACATTTGTACTTCACTGCTAAACATGCTACGAACCCGGTAGGGTGGAAATATTATGTTTGTCACTAGTATTCTGCGTGATTTGCTAGCTTTTGCCGGGACATAATTAAGATAGCTTCGTGCAGTGATGTCGTGTGAAAGATTTGACGGTCCTCGCAATAGGCAAGGATCTAAGAACTAGGCAATAATTTAACCTTGCACAAAAGACTTAAAGAGCACCCTGTCAACTTCGATACATGCACGCACGTCTTTTTGGATTACTTGTCTAATTCAAGCAACAAAGGATCTACCAGCAATGTGCAGCAAGAGTGCAGAGGCCGTAGTTATTGGAAACGATGACGGCAACTCAAATGATCACTCTTCAGATCACTGCCTCCAAATACTTCAACAATGAAATTTTCTCCTGAGAAGCCGCATGCTGGAAGTGTCTGTCCATAGAATCGGTTAGACAAGCATGATATATTCTCGGCCATCAATTTTCTTTAAAAACAGGCAGTCTGTTGACCGCCACCCGCTGCTTTCAAATTGCTTACTGAAATCTAAAAGTCTGGAATGATGTCTCTCTAGAAGACTGTAGTCTTCGGTAAACTAAACAAAAGATCTCAAATGAATTCGCTTTTTTTTAAAATTGCAGCGCTTTGAGGCTCTAAATATTCATGCCGTTTTGATGCTCAATGAAAGAAACATGTAAGGTGATAGAACACAAAGCGCGTGGAGGCCACATTTTCAGTGATTTACCCATGGGATCTTCAGACAGTCGCTCTACGCTCCACAGTTCTCGGGGAGCTTAGGCGTAGAAAAGTGTAGACTTGTACCTTATTTCTGTCTAAACCTAAAGTTCAAATATACCTCCAGTCTTCAGTCGTATTTCTTTCAAATCGCCGTCCCGCAGCTTCTCACTTAGTCCTTGTTTCCTTGACATAGCAGGCAAACAATTCTTACTGTGTTTGAAACAAAATTTTCAACATACTTCTTTTTTCGTGATGTTTTACAGCGGTGATTTCTAGATCCAATGGGGTTATTGTTAAGTACGTTTGGCCTACTCAAGTTACGGTTTCCATTCCGCTCATTTTTATCGCAAGCAACGCATTTAGTCAATCTGTTACCATCAGAGTTCCACTGGAGTCAGGTACAACTATAGGTGCAACTGCTATATACAACGTATATACGACTGCCGGCTCCATTGGTAGGGCTCGGAAAAATGCCGTAAATCAAAATTAACCGTGAAGATTACATCATTCGGCACGTCATCATTGTAGGGCTCGGAAAAATGCCGTAAATCAAAGTTAAGCGTGAAGATTACATCATTCAGCATGTCATCATTTTGGTGCTCAGCCATCATATCATCATCATCAACGTCATCATCGACAGAATGACATCAGTGTTCAACACTGATGCTTCACTGCCGAACTCAGCCATAATATGGCACAAAATAAACCCAAATGAGGGGACAGTGCAAGTTTATGCAAGTTTGGAGTCGATCTGCTGAAACGTCTTTATCCAGAATCAAATTGCTGTCTTTTTTGTCATGAAATCTCCACTTAGCATCTTGCTCACTGAAGCCCTTGACTGAAATTCAGTAGTACATACGTTCACTTTACTAAGCCACGCTTGCGGGGACAGCGCATGCCTATAAAAGCACTGGTAAAAAGGCAGGCCAAGTCGCAGTGAACGCCGCTTGGTTTTAAGGGAAGGTATGGTTCCATAGATGACCATGGTTGATTAAGTTTGAAGCAGATGCATTTGCATTATAGACTAGCGATTTCCGCCCCCTGTTAGAATTGGGACCCGGTTGAACAATATATGGTTCTAATACGTTAAACAGAATGAAATAAGTTAAAGGATTCACAATTTTTTTGCTCCAAGCATTTGATGGTAAAATTATTGTGGCGCCATGCTTCTGCCATGGTCGCAAAAGTGTTAATGCCAATAAGCCTGATGAAGCAACTCGTTGAAAAAGCTTTCACCGCCTTTTTGACTCGAATTTATTTATCTCCAAGACTACACATCACACTCTACTGGACGCTGGTAAATTGCAGAGTGCGGAAAGAGATGCACCTAAAAAGAATTCTGGGTGGTGAAGCCGGCACTCGAGTAGAAAAACTATTAAAAAAGGATTACATTCCTGATTTTTCTCGTATTTTCCATTTGTAACTTACGCTCACGCAGTGTAACTCTGTCTACAGAAAAACATTCAGAAAGTACATGCTGCAAGGTGAACAACCGCTCAAGTACTAGGAGGAAATGTGTGTTGCTTTCCTACTCATTGTTACGAAATCAACAGTAACAAGCTGATTGGGATATGACATCTTCGGACGCTTCTTAGTTCACCAGATCAGCTATTCTTAATGGTAACTAGTCATGAATGCAATATCGTGTTAGAGCATAGATATTTAATATACAAGATCCTCTGGCACCTAAATTGGATCGACCTGTTAACGGTGGCTGATCCAGTAAAGGTGGTGAACGAGGAGTCGAATATGGCGTTATGTGCAGGCTGTTCACGTAAATGTAAACACGAGGGAATTAGATTGCTTGACAAATACACGGAAACCTGTTGGGAGTCAAAAGCAGGCACAATCGCGTAACACTGACCACTAGCACTAGTGCTTTTGCACCCAAGCACTAATGTCACAAGTCAGTTACTCCACTTTTCTTCAGGACACCGCGCATCAGTCACACAAATTGCTGCAATAGTGCTTTCTATGAATGATCATTATTGCATCATGTAGATAAGCATAGAATGCCAAAAGTTAGACTAGTGGTCGGATAGCCGCTAATACCGTGATCTCCTGGCGTCTGTGTGTACGACACTTAGATCGGGTAAATGTCAATTGCAAGCGGTGGAAAATTAATCCCAAGCAATTCATTGGTAGTTTGTGATGGTTCTCGTTGATATGCTCGTTATCGGCCCATGGTCCCCCCGGATCCCTACGGAACAATATGGCTGTTTCGGTTGACCCGAGCTCAAGGATTGAGTTCGTGTCTCAAGCGTAAAGCAGTTTGCTAGGCCGCTTCATTAAGCGTCATAATCTTCCAAGATCTGAAAACATGCTTACAGCTTTTAAACATAGTTTAAGTAATTCTGGCCGTTCCCATGTTTGAAATCCATTCATCCATTGATCTTACGTGAATTGCTTTGAAATGCGACGGTCGACACTTTTGTGGCCCATCCAGCGTTGCTGGCTCTATATGTACCCCACTCCCTTGGTCTTGGGTCGCTTGAGAATTAATTACTCAGACTTATGCCCGACCAACTGTTAGGTGAAGTACAGCAAGCATCCTGTTGTGCCGCTATTATTGCGTCCATCTTTCAGTATCATACAGCGGTAAAGATGGCGAGTACAACAGTTCGGTGCACCAACCAGATTATAACTGCCAAAGCGCACATGTATAGTTGAGTGCTGAGATCACGCAAAGGGTAATTTGACGTTGACTGTAATCAACAGTTAAGTAATTTGTCATGCCTGAGAACCATAAGTTGCTGACATGTCGACGCTCTCATTGCGTTCACCGACAAAGCCACTGACGTTTCATTGTTTTTCACATTCTGGCTTATATAGTCATCAATAAGAGGAGGCGAATGCATAAAATGTCGCTGACGTACGCTTTTTTAATGCACAGTGGGTTCTGAGGACATCAGATTGCAGCTTTTTTATCTGCTAGACGTTTGTGGCTATGCGTTGGATTCCGCTAGGTGGGCGCACTGAAAAACTCCGAAATAATCTGATGAGTTGGCTAAAATCCACCCAAACCTTCAGTTTCGTCCAACTCTCTCAGCTACGGAACCTCTGACTGCTGCGTTCAGACCAAAGATCATTGAGACCTTACTTTGATAGGTTTGACTGTTATCTGTCTACCTGAGGTTTTCTGTTTACTTCAGCTATGCAGGTAGAGCCAATTTAAACAGCAGACTTCAGAGGATGAGTGCACTATTACCACTCGCACTAAGTGAAACTGGACTTAACAAACCCAGACCAAATTGTTTTTTACTAGTCTGCAAGGTCACAGAGTTAGTATGGTAAAGTGTATCGTTAGAACCTCCAGGCCAAGTCACTGAACATCAAAACAGGTTGATTCGCGAAGCCTTTTTTCACCAGCCAAATGGGTTTTTGTTTCCACTTGTTGTGAGAACAAAATTCCTTGCTAAGTACAATGCGTCAAGTTTGCAGCAGTCCCTGGCTTTCCCGGAATATTCCTATCTAGATTAAGACAGCTATCGCCAATGGCAAGCACTTAAACCAACGATTTATCCCAGAACCGGTTAGCAGGGATGCAGTTCTTTTGGTTATATCTCTTGTCTATTGATCTATACACTACGAAATAAACCAGTCTGGTTCTTGAGCAACATTGAGTGGATATCTTTTGTTGAAAGGCTGAAGAAATTCCTCAGAGAGTACCTCGAAAAATTGTTTGGGCTAACAGGGTTTAGGAAGGGATTCGGTCATGCGATGTTGATTTCTAACCGAAAACATGACGCAATTTAACGCCTGGACCTCAGTTACTCAGAAGCCTTTACAAAGCGTATCACCTACTGATTCCTTTAGAAATCGCCACAAGTCTTTGTCCTTGATCCTGTTAGCTGCTCTAAGGTTAAATGCGTTGTTTGCTATTCCAGGATGTATCCAAGGCAAGTAGCTTTCAGGAGACGTTTGTTCCATAGGTGTCCGTTATTGGGAAAGTTCTCCATACTCTGCGTATCATGGTGCATACTTGAGACAGTATTTGCGTAAGGTGATGTGCGTTCTTTTCACTGATCTCCAGCCTTATGTATTGGCTTGATGAATGACCGAGAAAACACCCGGTCACCTTATCTCACATTTTTGCCAAAAATGGAATAATCTACTTAGGCGCCGTATCCGGTATTGTTGCCTAACATGAGAACAGTGTAGGCGGGTCACGAGAATGATGTAATATCATGGGGGTGTAGGCGCAGCGAAGACAGATTTCTACTTTTAGTCACTTTATAGATGTTATTTGAGACAGATTATCGTGAAAAGTTCCGAAAATAAATATAGAAGGCCTTGTTAAAGCAGTTTCATGACGTTACACGTGTTCCAGAGAGTGTCATTTTAACCAGCGGGACCTCTGTACTGCATTTACTACTTAATTATAGACTGCAGTCAGCTACATATACTTTGCCTGTTTACTACTGCATTCAACGACCAGCGAAGCCTGCTTGTTCTGTGGCAACTACTAGAAGTGCTCCCCAATGTTACTCCCGACAGGTCTTTCAAGCGACGAAAAACAGCCTGAACAATCGTTTTCTCCCACTGGATTTGATTTTGACGGATGCAGTACTGTTGCTTGATGATGACGTTAAACTCAGCAAAGAAGAAATCGAATTTGGATTTAGGTAAGTCGTATCAACCATTTGGCTTTGAGATTCCCTGATTCCTACTTGTGAACGACACGATTAACTCCTAGTTTGCTGATCCCCTGGTTAAGTAAAGACATTCACGTTCAGTGAGTCTACCGGTGTTTTGTGGGTCTCCCAAAAAAACCCTCACACCTCTGACACCGACGAAGGTACACTCTTGTTTCTTCAGGTCAACCCCTATGATTATTGTGCAAAACAATGGATGTTCATAATTTGATGGTCAATACGGACGCAGGCAATTAGTATGAAAATTTCGCTCCCACAATGATCCCAGAAGGCGGCCATCCTGCAAAAATTGAAAGCTACGGTGGCATCTGTTTTGGTCGTCTCTAGAGTTGACGACCCTACATGATCTATCAGGTTGATGAACCTGACGGCCAACACGAAAGAAATATACAAATTTGTTCTGCAAGTGTAAACAACGACTATCAAAGTATGTTACTACCATTACCCACTTCTGCACTGGACTGGGATCTGAAACACCTGTCAAAACTTTGTCAAATTTGGTGACACCATTTTTAACCGCATATACCAATGAAAGTTTATCCAGGGATCTTTCACGTCCGAAAATTTCCACAGCACTTGACCAGACTCCTAGTGGAACTTAACTTCGTAAAAACATGATTGATGTTGGTAGTTTGAACGAATTTCATGTCATATTGCATATCTAACTAGGCAGTATTTCGATGCTCACTCCTAATGATTCTGAACAAGCATGAAACAGCCGTACAACGCCTCGCAAGTGAGCAGTCTCGCTTGCATTCAGTTATCGGAGAGAACCTCAATTTAACCTGGTGGTTCACCTGATACACTCCCACTTCGCTAACCTACTAATTACAACTTAAAGTTCAAACTGAGGCGCAGTCCTCGTATTATAGTTAGATCACCATACTTCCCATGTAACATGTTTCAGTAACGTGCGCTCAAAACAGCTGAGATAAGAGTTACTTATGCTAGCCCCCAGAGTGTCAGTGGTCACGGAAGTACACTGACAAGTTCAGTGGTAATCAAACTGACTGCTAAATAGATGATCATCGAACGTTCCTTTCTGTGGGCAAAATAACTGCCAGCCAAGAGTGTCTGTGTGTGTGCATCGCTCTCTTGAACGGCTAATTGGGCTGTGACTTGCTCCTGTTTTCATTTTTCGTAGAGAGGGGAACCTCTGCATGATGGTCTCTTTTGGCCCAGTTACACACACAGACGTCCTTATTCGCCTACTGTCCGCAGAGACGCTGCTTTAGCTGGTTCGGTGTAATGTCTGATAATAAGTGAAGTATAGGAATCTATTGTACCAGGTTGCTTTCTGAAAGTGCAATTCTATGTTCACTGGGTAGTTTTGTGTAGCTGCCAGAACAAGGAGACAGCTGAAACAGGATTTTTGATATGAAGTATGGTCTGCACATATTCAGGCTAGTTTTTTAGCCGCACTGTTTGCTCTTTACACAACCTCGTTCCAATTTTTAATACCTTTTACACGTAAATTTGGATAGAACTGTTGCAAGATGTGCTGCCAGTGTCTGAAGTAGAATCTATGCGATCTTCATCATGGATGAAGAAACATTCTCTCATCCAAATCACTTCCCCTAATATTCCTCAATTCTCCCTTATTTTCGAGCGCCTGGACTAATATTCCTCAATTCTCCCTTATTTTCGAGCGCCTGGAGGGAGAACCCAGATCGAATAGTTGGCCATCCGGAAAGAGGACACAAATTTGACCCAAAAGAGAAAAAATGGTCATATAATGCTGCTCCAGCTGGAAAGTATTCAATGATACTCACAGGTGCTGCCTTTTTGCACAAGGTAACCAGTGACTTTGTCAACTAACTTAAGCGGATATCGACAAGTTATGATAATCTTTCTTTCTCCATTCTTAATTCCTGATTCCTAAATTCGACTGGTGCTGTTGGTCTTTCACTTAGATAAGATCGTTTAATTTTTTCCCTAATCGTTCATATGTCGTTGTCGGTGGTACATTCGAACGCAGCGAGACCTGTAACTCAATATCACTGAACAACTAAAGTTGTGAACCAGCCGTATCTTCTGAAGATGAATATTGTTGCAAATTTTATACCTGTTGGCTGTCTCGTAACCTAAGTACCACAAAGCTACCACTTCTGGATTCTGTTTTTGCAAACCCTAGAGTATTGTGTAGATCTGTGACAGAGAGGATTGAACTATGAAATTAAACGTCTAAAAGGTTGTCCCACTGGGTACAACCTCATCACATCACATTTTTGTATGGTGATTCAAAGACGACCCATGACTTCGCACCTTTGTATGGTGATTCAAAGACGACCCATGATTATTCTTCGCACCTCCTCACAGTGGAGTTAACTGATTTGGCGTTTCCAAAGTTGATAGTTTGTGGAGTCTCAGAAAATAATCGAGATACTGTGTGTAAGTAGTAAGGTAAAATCATTAAAATCCGCAGTAACAGTACGTTTTGTGGTCAATCAAGTGAACACGGTCCACAAACATCTATTTAATCCATGCTCGTGTTGATCGGCAGTCTCGACGCGATTGACTGAATCCTCCATGTTCACGTTTTCATTGAAATTCGAGGCGTGAAAGCCGCTTAAAACCTAGAGCACTTTGTCCCCTTTACCCGTCTTAATAAAACTGATGGAACACACATGTTGCTATGTCTCATCACGTTCCTTAGTCTGTTCACGTGTGCAATTAAAATATTGAAGTTATGTAAATGAAGGGTGGAAATTTCGTTGGTAGTGATAGGAAACTTTGGAATTCTTAATGGACATACCAAGGCTATAAATGAAGACAATTTATGCCGGAAAGCCGAGAAACACTGTACGGTTATTTCATCATTATTGGGTATTTTGTATGACTATACCTGAATAATTCTCGAAACTGTTGAATACGTTCAACCATGGAAGAGGTTCAAAAAAGTCACGGTACGGTAACAAATACATCATGAATAACCAATGCGGCCGTATCTTTTCGATGATAGGAGTAAGGTGGACGCAAAATGCGTGCATACCTCTCATGCGGAACCGACCGGGAACCAGGTCGAATATTGTCCTAAAGCTCGATGCGGACCAAGGCAACAGCTGAAGGAGTGCTACATATGGTCAATACAACATCACAGTTAGTCCGGAGGTTGTGTGCCTTTTTTATAAGAAGAAAACAGCTACGTGAGCAGAGCCAAGGCTGCACGATTTCGGATAACCGTAAACAGCAGGCAGCCTGCCAGCGAGCCCCTTCACTCTGATCATGATACTGGGCTCGTGTGTTCACGCTCCCACGAATCCAGGACCGAATCACGCTAACTGCAACTAGCTGACTATGGCGAGGCCTGCTGATACTCAGTCAGCCGACATCAGCTGTTCTAGGAGTCGCACGACGGCTGCGCAAATGGACAGCGTTAGACAGTCTCGTCCGCTGTGTTTGTTGCAGGAAAGACACAAGTAAAACAAACAATGCTTTTGTGAAAGCCCCAAGACATATTGGCGTGGTGATAAACGTAGCACTCCGCTCATATGACACCGGAAACAGAGGAACCTACCCCACTGTTTCCTGTTCACGTTAAAACTGATTCATCTAGCACCCGAGCGATGAGTGCAGAGGGTGATGGTGTAAAGGTAGTTCGGCTACGATGAAACTGAGTGTGAATGGCAGTTCAGTGCAATTGCCATTGATGTAAGGTCGGTTACAAGCAAATATTTTTTAACCTTGTGGCGAAATACATAAGGCGTGAAGAGGATCCTCCGGATACGCACTTCCAGCTGTACATGAAATTCCCCGAGGACTGGAAAATATTTCGAAAAACAGCATACCAAGAATTCCTTATTAAGGTGTGGGGATTTGTAGCTCAGGTGACGTAGATGGTCGTTATTTTGTTCAATGAGCTAGATTTTTTGATTGCAAACGTTTCACCGAGATACCACCAGTGAGTTGTGTAATATATCTGCATGTACAAAAGTATCCAAACTCACTGTGTGGATGTTCTGAGAATAGCAGCCAGGTGGGCTGAAAAGGATGGATGTATCAGGTTGGATGTATCTGTAAGTTGGTAACTCTCGCCAACTGTTCACAAAGAAGCACAAGAACGTAGGTTCAACAGTTTATTCTCCGAGCCTTTGAACACGTGAGGATTGAGGAGAGAGTGTGTGACAACAACGGGGAACAGGGGTACAAGCATATAAACATACAGTGTTAGTGACTGGGGAGGGCGATCAACCTCCTCTGTACGGTATTACGGGATGTCTTCATTTTCTACCATTGTTACCGCTGCCGCTTGTGAAAGTAGACAAAAGAGATTGTGATTAACGATGGCACGATTTTGACATTGGTCGGAACATTACAGTTGTTAGGTGGCGGATTGGAGCTTGGAGGTGAGTCACCAGTTGTGCGCTGAGCAGTTGTCAGTTAGCAGGTCTGTTAGTACACGTGCTGCTAGCCGGGCTGATCTACGATCACGATTGATTCTTCCGTCGGTTGCTTCCATTGGTTCAGCTGTTATCCTGGGAGAAATGTGCTGGGAAGTGAAATTAGGACTTTCCAGGTTTTTAATGGTTGCGCGAACATGAGCGCGTTCATCTCGTCGAACCAATCTCGGAGTATAGAGCTGAACACCGAATAAAAACAGAACGACAGATGATTCTTGAGTTTGAAATGTCTACGACACGAACTGCTCTTTTTCAGAACTCAAACGCATAAACTCTAATCTAGACTTACACAGAAATTGGGTGGAGAAGTTTGTCCGATTTAAGTCCAGTTTACTCTAGAGTAGCAGAAGCCATCCCAACTATTTTCGGTCATTTATCAACCCTACTTTTACGTGAAACCCACTGGGATTACAATCATATAGGAGATGTCCTAATTTGCCGGACTCGTTGAAGCTGGGTTGCGAGTACCATATTTTACCATACATGGTGTGGTTTCCTATTACGGCCAATGGGGTGGAAGCAGAAACATTTAAGTGACTAATAGAGCACTATCAATTCGGACTAACTGAGTTCCGTAGGTCAAGCAGATGCGACACATTCAGAGTGGTCATCAGGAAAGAATAAGCAATCTGAATGCGCAAGAGACTGCATTTAAAATTCGCAGTCAAATGTATACAGTCATACAGTTGTAGAACCAGAAAGCGTGAAATGCAGAAATCATCTTACATATAACGCGGCTTGGGAATTGTGAGTTGTGGGAATTAAACATTTAAACAAAACTCGTCAGCAAACTCAGCGTTGTCAGTAGACGAATGAATGTTTTGATTGCATTGGCTTAGCTGCGAGGTCGTTGCTGGCAAGGCGAGAAACCATTCATTCACGACCAAGTCAGCAGTTAGCCCGAAGTATGTATCCTATGAATTGTTTTTGACGAATGTGTGTTGCTTACCAGCAATTTTTAGGTCTAATTAGGTGACGACACCTGGCCCTTCGTGTTTACGCGAGCGAAGTAACTGAGCACATAACATGTAACGCTTTAACTCTGGAAAGTTCTATAATGACATGCGCATTCGCTTCATCACTCATGTTCATTGGTACTCTGCTTTTTCTTACCCACTTACGTACCTGATAATTCTCCCAAGGTGACAATAAAATGACGGTTCAAAAACACCGATTGAGAGAGCAATTTTCAAGGGAACTAGCCCGTATGTTTCAAATAGAGAATAACTGATACGAGGTATACGACAGAGGTAAACAAAAACGCCGTGGTATACGACTTCACAGCTCAAACTACGCACAATCTACTCATCAAGAAGGTGTAAAGTTCTCAAGAGAAAACAATTTAGCTACTTCCGGTTGTAATATTAGGCGTCTGTTGGCTCAGAAAGGGAAAATTTCAGCGATAATTAATTTCCAATGCTTGTAGGCATGTTGCGTTTTGTGACGCATTTGTTTATTTTGCGTGCAAACACCTCTTGTGCTGACATGAAATGAGACAACCCCGATCCAGATATAACAGTTTGTTAGCATTTTCAATAGGCTTGCATTTATTCATTTATTTATTTATTCATTTGTTTGATTATTTATTTGCTTGTCTGTCGTCAGCCGTTCAAAATTGCTAAATTTGGACAACTGACAAAATTACAAGTAAGGGTGAAAAGGTGATGTCTTTGTCAAACTGATAAAGTTAAATTGCTTTTACTCAACTCATTTCGCGCCGCTGGTTTATCATTTGCCTTTTCAACTGAAGTACTATCTATACACCTACACGTGGGATATGCCTCCGGCAGCCCGAGATCTAGTGGACAGGAAGAAAAACTGTGAAGATATCGCCATGAATTTTTATGTGGCACATTTGACGAGAAAGCCGCCAATCAAGGTGAGTCAGCCGTTATTTTCTGAGGACACTCGACTCAGTGTTACTCTCTTATTACGGAAGTAGCAGAACCATCTGCCTGAGTTTATGGACAATACGGATGTGCACCACCCACGAAAAATGGCCTCCTAATAGTTCCGAAATTTATTACTTAAATAAACATTGAATGGAGGAGGGATTCACCAAAAAATATGTTCGTCAGTTCACGTCATGAAGTTAGCCGTGACTCTCATGTCTGGTGAACATCTGTGTATCTGAATGTCTGTTTCAAATTGAAATATACACCCGGCTATTTCGAGATGGTCCTGTTCACCCACGAAACTGGCGCATAAATAAGGTGTCCAAGCGCTTTCACCAGCCTTATGAGTAGTTTCCTTTATGAGAATATACTACAACATCCGAAAGTGAAACATGGGCAGCCTTCCGTGCAGCACATTTATTCAAGGAATATCATAAATGACAGATTCAGTTGAGTCTTCCGTAAAAACCAAATTAATATGTAAATGAGTCTGTTTGTCCAGAACAGGGTGTCGGGGACTTCTGCGAAAGTTTCAACTGTCCTCATTTACGTCACTGCTTTGTCTACTCTAGTATAATTTGCCGCCTCTTTTCAGGTGTTGAGCCGAAAGTATTTCTCATGTGATGGGTGCGCTCAAAATCAACTCAGTTTATCAAGTCAACATTATCAAAGCCGTTCCAAATGTGTCAATGAGCTGGTATCCATATATGGCTACAATCCCTTGATTTACACGCGATTTCGTTTGGAACCTTACCCGCAATGAACCTGAACATCTCGCTATGATTGATGATGAATATATTCCAAAATTACACTATCAACCACAAATAGTGCCTGTCCCGAATTAGGGTAAACAAACAGCCACATGTGGTGAAGTCTACATAACATACTTTTGATTTTCACTATAAACCAGATCACAACTTATTTGAAATGCAGACTTTGAACAACGAACTTCTTGACTGACAGTGGGAAGACAGGCATCGTTTGCCCACTCCAAGTGGTTTTCACGGATGCGTCTGTAATCAACAGTTGTCAGTTATTTTGTTGAACTACCGACAGTCTTTGATATCCTGTAAGCTTCCAGTGATACTTCTGATACCAGTTTCAGTTCAAAATGGTTGGAAGTGATCAGCTTTGATGTTCTATTCTGCTCCTTTTGAAGTCATTTTTTACTGGCATTGTTTATTCGAAATCGAAGGATGAATAAGTAACACCAGGATAAAGATGTCGAAAAACCTTGCAAAGCACTGGGGGATATTTTGTTTGAATAAGGTACCGGTGCATAGGAAATAGAAAGGTAATTTGCTGAATGTTTAGTAACCACACACAACCGTTTATACTGAAATAGGTAAACAGACACTCTAATGAGTGACGAGAATTTCGTTAAACTCAAATTGACTGACAAACAATGAGGAAACCCATGGTAATTGTGCGACTATAAACGGTGCTTATGATGCAAGATAGAGTGAAAATACCAATCCATTCAGAAGTAAAACTCATTTAAAACCGGTGAGCCGGTGCTCTACACAATATTTTCCCCCACAATTCTGCATTTTTCAACCTATTCGTATCAGCATTTAATACTTAAGGCTGGTAGATGCGAGTATTTTGCAGTTTCAGTCGCTATGGGGTTAATAGTACCACTGGCCTATGGCTCTGTTCCCAACCCCTATATAACTGGCTGTAGCACGCCCAACCAGCGTATAACTGATTCGTTCAATTAACACTGAACGAATATGTGCAGTTCACAAGAGAGACGGCCTGTGCGGGTCTACCTACCCATTGGTGGATGAATATCCCAGCTCATCTCAACAAGTTAATGGCTTTCACGTTGCTCTCTCACTGACACAATCGTACCCACTTGTCCCACATCTGCTTACTGGAGCCAAAGTCCTGTGAAACACTGACACAATCGTACCCACTTGTCCCACATCTGCTTACTGGAGCCAAAGATCCTGTGAAATACAAGCGATTTTAGAATGGCCAACAGAGTTTTTTGAGTTCAAAACGTTTTGCCATTTTCGTCGGACGGAGAGTAGCACATGAACGAATAGTCTGAATGAGCGATTTTAATTACAAAGTTTCGGTCCAAGCTATGAAATGAAAACCATGCAAGTTATACACAAAGATTGCTTCAAATGTTCACTCCGACCAGTATGCCTGCATTTTATCGATACTTCCAGATTTTTTTCGACCTGAGAAGCAGAACTTTGAGTTGCAAAATTACACTGACGTCTGGTTTTGTCACTACGGCCAAAAGCTTCTAATAATTTGACGGCTCCGTAAAGTTTATTCTTTCCGCACCGTAGCTCGACACTGCTAAACACGGTGTGATTTCTGTTGCATTTGGGCAAAGAGGGTTCTGACGGTGGTGTCGCCATGACACGATGCATGAGAATGGGTAACATGGTTTTTGGTACTCCGAATCAACAACAAGTGAATGCAGGAGACTATCATGATGTCAAGTTAGATTCATATTGTTTCTAACTCTTGGTTCACCACCCGAGGTCCTGTTTCAGAATTTGACTGAAAATCAGGTCAGTTTTCCTTAGATTTCTCAGCATCTTTGAGACAACCTTCAGCATATCATCGTTTGCAGGCGCTTGATGTGCACAAACTCCAGTTAATGTCTGCAAGGAAATTGGTCTCAAGCTGGCATTCATTTAGCTAGTTTCAGTCACAGGGCTAATAAGATAGAAACTGTTGACGAATCCGCTTGTATGTCGGTTGTCGTTGTAACTGCTTCATTCACGTGAATCATAGAGCTAGTCCTCAAGTGTTTTGACCTTGTTTAGCTTATCCTGCAGCAGCTGCGTTATCCGCTACCATTTGTTCTTATGTCTTGTTTTCTTCACATAATCAGATAAATGAGCATTTCGGTTTAATCACAGAAAACTTGGTCATACTTCAACCATTGGTTTGGATGAATTCTTGCCTGTTTTATCACACCACATTGATGAATAAGCATGAAAACAAAAGTGATAGCTTTTTCTGTCACTTTCTGTGAAAAACTCGCTGTGTCAAAACATTCCAGTCTACAATAGTACAAAGTAATCACGCTCTCATATACGTGATGCACTGCTCATAGGGTTGCTGAAAATCCGTCGACAGCCCCCGGCTGGTTTCGTCCTTCATCAGGTGGGCGCAGTCCCCAAGTTTCCGTCAACCTACTTGAAGCCAAATTGCACGAACTTAGCGAAATGCATTCATTTCCAAACAAATATGGTTTCGCGAGAGACTCACTTAGAACCCAGCTGAATCTCTCGTTTGCGATGTTTCCAGGTGATTGAGTGTGCTGCACCAGGCCGCCTCATGTTCCTGTCGCTACAAACTAGAGATTCAGCTGGGTTCCAGGTGAGTCTTTCGCAAAACCAAATTTGTTTGCAAATGAGTTTATTGCGCTAATCATGCTTCTCTTCATTTAGTGTTGAGCTGATCACGGTAGGACATTTTTATTAGTTCACCGGAGTGTAGATTCATGTCTTATTTTCGGAGAACCACTGAGTTTATTGCGCTAATCATGCTTCTCTTTATTTAGTGTTGAGCTGATCACAGTAGGTCATTTTTATTAGTTCACCAGAGTGTAGATTCATGCCTTATTTTCTGAGAGCCACAACATCCACAAGTTGGAAACGCGCTTTTAATGTGTTTTAGCCTTTGTCCAGCCATCCAGGAGTATTAACCAGGAATTTGGTAGCGTGGGGCTAAACCCCACCGTCGCACAGGTCGGATTTTGCTTCAAGGAACATAATGGCTAGTTGGATAGTCTCCAGCGGACCAGGAAAGAACTTTCGACCCCCAGGTTTGTTAACAACTGTTTGGTCATTCCAGCACTCTAGCCGCGACCTGGGAAGAGGCTAAAAATTATCCGAATCGGTATCGTGCTACAGCACACAGCTCTAGAGGAAACAGACTATTGCCAGCATCAATTGTACAATTGTTTGGTCATTCCAGCACTCTAGCCGCGACCTGGGAAGAAGCTAAAAATTATCCGAATCGGTATCGTGCTACAGCACACAGCTCTAGAGGAAACAGACTATTGCCAGCATCAATTTGTACAAGTTCGTGTAAAACAGATTCAATGTCCTCATCTGGTTATGTGCGACGTGCTATATTAATGAGGTATTATTAAGTGAACCACCGGGTATGCTAAAATCAGCATGGATTAGTAATACGATATAACGTTAAGCGGCTACTTTGTAGGTATTCTTCCAACCACAAAATAATGTTTCAAATACAGCAAGATGTTTTCTGGCCGATTACTTCCGCATATTTGTTGGTTCCTTAGATTCACCGTGCACTGATTTCCTTGTTGAAGAGCAACGAAATAAACAAGGAATACAGGTACTACTGCAACTTTGTTGAATGAATCCATAACAGGCTATACGAGCATTAACTAACACTGAACTATTATCGTCATCATCATCATCATCGTCAACAACAACAATAACAACAGACTCATCAGAATCTTTGTGGAGACGGACACTTCACTACCATTCGACCACGTACGTTTAATAAGATTAAAGCCTTAAAATGGAATCAGGGAGAAAAATTAGTGAGTGACGGGTTTGAGGCTCGCACAACGCAAGCATTCCTAGTGCCCAAACCTTTAAAAGCTCAATCAGTCTGTCATCATTTCTCGCAACGCCTCCAGCTAAGACCGAGAGCTGGAGTCACAGTAACCGCATTCTAGAAAGCGGATCCTACGAACATCCAAACTCCTTGTAGTCACTTTAAACCCTTCTGTCAAGTCATAGGTTGTCCACCTGGCAGTTTGAAGGGCATGCGTATTGCGTTGCCGAGCCATTTCAGTTGTTGGTACCGGATGTTTTCTGCGACTGAATTACATGCTGCAAGACAAATTAGCTGTTTTCTGATTGCCCTGTACGAATTCGATGGATCTGAACAATGTATGCATGTACTATTCTCCACAACTTCCAGTGGTTCTCCCTAAACTGTAAAGGGGATATAGAGAGCCTGCGTGTTCCGGAGCATGACTGTGCACTTTGAAAGTGCAAGGCTCTTACCGAAAGAGGAAACGATGGTAGTCAGTCCATTCAAAAGGGCTTGTGATGAGGAAGGTGTCGTTTGCGTACTCCAGATCGACGAGGTTTTCACCAGTAACGGTTTAGTCACAGACGTTTTGAAGACGCAGCGCCCCAACTTGTGGTCGTCGGAAAGAAGCAAGGAGAGAGCTGACACACTTGTAGAGCACAACTTTTCGGAGGGAGATTTTTGATAGATTAGTATGAGCCCAACAACATACAGGCGTATGTTAATCTAGGGACCGGATCATGTCCATAAACTTCTGGATCAAATCCCTGATGACCAAGTACAGACAAGAGCCTGAGCGATTAGTAGAAACAAACGAACCTGTCTCTAGATACCTTAACAGAATAGGTCGTCTGTACCCATGGAGAGATCTGACGGAGAGTGAAGACGCTATCTAGGCAGCTTCTACTAGGTTGAAATCCAGCTTGGTGCTTACGGATCAATATTTGATATGCGACCATAAAACGACGAGGACTCTGTGAGGCCAGAAGCCTTGCTACAACTAGATTTAAATGACGCCCCTGTGATTTCCACGTTCACTACGAGTACCCTTATCGAAGAAGGATAGAAGTAACAAATTACCGTAGTTGTTTGAGACAGGCACCTTCTCCTAGATAGATACAAATTGTCTGGACACGTATTGGCTGTGGAGTTCACCGCCGTTGTTGAGCACAGTGAGTGGAATATCGTCAGGGTATGCATTCAGACACTTGTGAAACTGCAGGATACTGTAGGTTTTCAATCCGCGTTTCTTTCAAAGCCCGACAGTTCGGGCTGAAGGTTGCAGATGGCCAACCAAGATACTACTCAAATTGTTATGCCAAAAGGTTCAAACATTCTTTGTTGAATGTCGGAGAATCACCGTGATCCATAATCGTTTTACTGATGAGACGCTTCGCACAACTACTGGAAACAATCAAGCGAAACAATTTGCAAGCACTTCACATTTTGCTCGTTCCACCTCTTCGACATTTCGAACCCTCCAACTTCCCGGTTTGCACGGGCATTCAGTTTTAACTGTCATCGGTTAATATGTCGTTTTAAGTTGTGTTCTAACCAGGAAGCCATCGCAAGGCCTCCAGCAAAGTCACGGACTTATCAGTGGTCGAGCGCTTGGATGAGTTGAATGTCGCTCTGAACATCTGTCTCCAATGACCATTGGCATCCGACATTTATTGAAGGGGCCGGTTCTAGGAAGTTTTTTTATTTCGGTATCCTCAGGCTTTCCAGCTGCTGAACAAGGTGTGCACGCTTTGTGTAGACCTAAACGTTGCAATGAAAATAAGCAAAGTACAGGTACATCCTTGGAGTTCACGCAAGTACTCCAGAAGGACCGGCAAACCGATGTCCGTGTGTCATGCGTCCAACCATATACGACCATTCATTCGATCCTAAGCAGCGCTAAGTCTGTGTGCCGGAGCGTTCATGCCACCAGTCACCACAAACTTTTAACTGGTCGTTTAAGAGACCCTAGAGCACTATAGGAACTGACCTTGGCAGATTCAGAGCTTCAGTTCATTAGGGCATGAACCCAAACAATAATCAGGAAGCAATGGACCTCTTTTCCCGAGGTTTTTAAACAGACACTGCCAAACGAACCCCTCAAAAGTAATTATCAGCAGATTTCCAGTCAAGCAGAAACGCTTCCGCTAAGTGGATAAATACTGGTATATCCAGGTGAACTGGCATCTGCATCGCCAGAGATGTGCATTCGGAACATCTAAGATAGAGAGTTGGACAGTCCATTCAATTAGAGTAATTCCGTTCTGAATCTTTGATTTTTGTATACAGTACACATCATTGGGGGGGATATTCAACGTACGCTTGTTCTTCTACCAGTTAGGCCCAGCTAATAACCTAGAGAAAACCTCACTCATTCATTTCTATGAGTACTTCAATAATACATACCCAGCCCCTCTCCACGCAGTCTGGTAAACATCCGTATACAAAGTTTTTTTGTTACGTCAAGTTTTCCCTTCTGGTTACATGCATTACTTAGTTCTTTTCAAGTTTTTTACTTTTCAGAGGTGGGCGTCTAATCGTTTATTTCCTACCCGACACGTAGCACAATAACGAAGTCATGTGACGGACCATCGAGTGTGAAACAAACGACTGGAGCCCAGCTTCGTAAATGCGAAAACTGTAGAGGTCGCGCGAGTTTGTTCTAAACTCTGCAGTGCTTGATTACGCAGTCTAGCTCTTAATCGCGAATCCATCGGTTTGGAAATCAGACTGAGACCAGAGGGCATTGAACAACCGCACGCAAACTCAGCATGGCGATAACAGTACATAAAAACAAAATGTAATATTCCATCATTATCGTCAATGCCAGCACATGGGTATTAGATATCAGTTCCTACTTGCCACACAAACACACTAAAAGGCCCCTGCAACCCTGCAAAAAGAGGACTTAGTGCGAAGAAACCCATACTCTTAACGGAACTGATCAGGAATATGGTGTCTGCATTTTTGGACAGAAGTGAATTAAAAAGATCTGGTCATGACGGCAAAGTAAAGAACAATTGGCGGGAGTGATCTAGTGTCCTTTACGAAGCGCAAGCAACAAGAACCCAGCATATTATAACAGGCATTTTTCAGCTAGATAATCCGACTAAGAAATGACAGTATACACGCCACCAGAATCGATAATTTTAATCTGCTGCTCTAACGAATCGATTTAATTACCCATTGCCCATTTAAGCACCAGATCTTTGAGAACTGGCTGCAGCTAAATCACTTTTTCTGTGCTAAGGACACGCCGTTAATCAGATGTCTAAAGTTCCTCGGATCACCGGGAGCAAGACTGACAACCATGCAGCAAGCCCGCTTATACAGTTACCTTGTATTCACGACCATTTAGCTACAGTGGAATCTGGTCCTGATGTCATGAATGACGTAAGGTGGCAAGCGTGGCTGGCGCCTTGATTATGCCTGTAATAATTTCATCTTTTACAATGCAATCACTGCTCATACAGCTGCCAAGATAAGTGAAGCGATCAGCAAACTCAAGTTCTTCCCTGTGAATTTTCAGAGAAACACAAGGCGATGGGAAATGTTGAAGCACAAGATTGCACTCTGAAAGTGTAAAACGTATGCTAAAACACGGGATCACATCCGATATTTTGGCTAAAGTAATTAGTGCGAACAAATAATAGTCAGGCGGCTGTCAAATGCCTTCTGGATAACTCACTTTACACCCGGAACCAACCGGAGGTACGGGGATAATTACGAAATTCAAGCGCAGCCCCTTCTGATCGAGAATATTTATCAGAACTAATCCATCAGTGGAGTCGAACGTCCTTCAGTGGTGAAGAAAGCCACGATTTTTGACCGGTAGCATGGATGGCGATGTTCAAATATTTGAATTAGTTTAAAAATATGATCAGGGCAACTTCTGCTAAGTCGAAATCCTGCTTGACGCTCACGGACTTGCGGCTCACGTGCTGAAGATAGGCGTCGCAGCACAATCGGCTGGGGGACCTTTTCTGAACAAGGGTGCAACCAACAGCTGCTTTCAACTATCTGAAACACGTTGTTCCCAAATAAGTGCGAACAACTTGGCCAAAGCGGAACACAAGGATACTCTTCCGTAGTTGAATAGCGGCGGGCGAGTCACATCTGGTCCGGCAGCCCAAAAGCGTCTCAATCCAGAAGTACATAATATTACTTTGTCAACTAAAGAGGATCAAAACTTAGAAACCGGTCCTTGAAATGAACGGGCCTAAGTAAGCTTATGAGTGGAGTATGGGAGAACCAACTAAACTGCCGTTGGAAATATTCCGCTCAGAGATCTAGACGCTGTTCTTTATTATATATTAGATTTCCAATATTATCTTTAATTAAATAACTTGCGGATGGCATTCAGGTGCTGTCTTGCGGATTAGCTGTAACAGCTTTCGTGCACTCCAGCCTCACCGGCCTCTTTCATTTTTGTCTGAGTATATAAATACTCAAAACGATCATTGAAGAATATGATGCCAGGTGTTAGCTCGTTGTGACGTGACTGAATAAAAAGGATTTCAACCCATAAACTGCTGAAAATCGTCAACTTGCAGAGTGCCAGAAAACTTGGACACTGAGCTGCCTGGGATGTATTAACAGTCTACCCGCCAAAATCCGGTAGGTAGAGGGCAAATTCTTTAGTTCGTTAGTAAAGTACTCGAACTTCGGGGGAGGTTCGACCAGTGGACCAAAACAGTTATGTTCTATATGTGTTGCTGGCATGCTAGCTGCATAGCTTAGCAAGTCCGACGCTATAGACCTGTTTGTGAAAGACTGGACGAGGAATCCTCGGTACACTCTAAAAGATCGCCGCGAAGATTTAAAGCAGATAATGGTTATCAATGGAAGCATTAGGATACTGCTAAAGAACCTCTCAACGTGATATTTCCTGAGAATGATTGGGCAAATCACGTGTCTCAGTATATTTTTAGTTGAATCGCTCTGGTGACAGCGGGGAAGAATAATTTGCTATCAGTTAGTACCCCTCAAAACTTCTTGATTTCACGCAACTTTCATATTTTCGCAAAGACCAGTAGCGGTTAAATCCTACTTAAGCATTCCTCGTCAAGGAACATCTTCCACTCGGCCGGAGTGTGCCAAAGTAACTGGCTTCAGCCAGAACCAGAGAAAATTCTACATCAGCTGATGTAATAAGACATGGATCCTACGACAACGTGCTCATGAATTGTGGCTAGCGCGTCTAACAGTCACACATAAGTTACACATCTATCTGGACTTTGGTGTCTCTTCTAGGCTCACAAAAGGGAAGCAGCAAGAATACCAGATATATAAGAACTCACATTGCCACCCTCCCATGTGTCGAAGCATATGATGTCAAACTTTGAAATGCATTTTGCAACAGCTTAGGTCTGCCTGAACCAAGTCATGTTAAAGCGTTCTGAGTTTGTTAAGAGATTGTCGTTGAACGTGACGTACCTTATTGCACATGTAAACCTGGACCACTGTGTGTTAATCTGTCTAGCACGTAATACGTAGAATTTTTTCTTGCCGCAGCGAAGCTACAGTGAATCCAGGAAACACTATCTTCAGATAAGATATGGCCAAATGTGCTGGTCATAAATGTAGCCATCTATCCAAATCCTAGGTAATGAACATGATTACGGCCTGACCCTTGATATCAAGGGACATAAGAAAGCAGAAAACGGTCATGACATACTGATTATCTGGTCGGCGTACATAAGTCACAAAGAAAAATCGAAAGTGTAGCATTAAGCACATATTAACGCGCAGACGACTCCACCTAACTGACATTACAATACTCAGACTTGCGGGGCTTACTCAGACTTACAAATGGTGAACAAGATACTGGTGAACAAGATACAACAAACCTGTGACACTGTAGAATATGACAGAACGTATCATAACATGACCCTCACCGAGAAGGTTGGATAAGTTGACATTGATAGGATGTTCTGATTCACGGACCATAGTCAACAACATAATGAACAAAAACGCAATCATCCGGATTAGTTCTCTGGAGCTGGGTCAACTCAAAAACAGTAACATCCTATCAAGCCTGCAGCAGGCACTCAACCTTGAAGCGCAAACATACCTTTGACACCACCTTGTCATTGTGAACCACTAGCATCACTACTTGCTATGCAGAACGAAATTCCTCAGAACAGGAGGAATACTAGCCTAGAAGTCGCCTCGCGCTGATATGATGCTTACCAAAAATACCCGGAAAAATCCCACGCGATTCTACCTACTGGACCACTGCGCAGTATCGACCTCTAACTTCCCCAGATTAGGACTCCCAACTCACCAGTGCCACTACATGAGTTGCTTTTCTCCGTTTGCTTTAACTTTGTTCCTTTTTCCAAAGAAGAAAATAAGCAGAAGGAACCAAACGGAAAAATTAACGGGAAAATAAATTGAAATAGCAACAGCAGTAAAACCTAGTCGTTTGTGTTGCAACTGGTCAGCTATGGGCAAACTTTTTTACGCAAATGCAGGAGAGTTATGGTAGCTATACTACGTCTAGACATCACTGCAATTTGTGGACAACCTCCAGTTTCTGTGGAACCTTGAAAAAGTCTGTTGGTTTGACAAACCCTGAATTACTCAAAAAGCTGAACTGGAAGTTGCAATCTTTCTCAGTATTCTTCATGCTCAACGAGACTAATTAGACGGCTGAGTACAATATGGACTTTTCCAATAAAGGACAATGCACACTTCAGGAGAGGAGACTAAGCCATGTCATTCGATTAGGTTACAGACCATACTTACTCGCGTACGAGCGGCAAATCCACCGGTTCACTGTAGGAAGAACTTAATGTAGTTCACAATAGGTGACGTCATTTTAGACGAAGCACACCAGTCATTACGGGAAAACTTTCCTATTGTGACCTCCAAATTGACAAGCACATCAAAAAACCACACGAGTGTCACATGCATATAATAAATGCATCATGGCATGGGTGACCAGGCCACCGCTGCGATAGCACAATAAAACTCACAACCAAAATATGCCGGAAAAACGAGTCACTGGCTCTTAAGTTATGTGTAAGCATCACGAAATATAGGCGTGCTTGGTCACCCAACTCACCTCCCCTGCTTTAGCCTTCTCATATCTCCCAGTCTATACTTCCATATCTCCCAGCGGACTAGGAAGTATTTCCTGAGCTAATAGCACTTCACCAAACATCTACCGCATTCCTGTTTAGCCCCGTAGTAACCAGGAGGAAAATTCGGAATTAGGTTTCCCGTATTGCAGAACCCAGGATTAACCTATAAGGACGAATTTGCCGCCGCCAACCAGAACGCCAATCAGTTTTATCCACTAGCCTTTGTATTCATCGGGTCAACGAAAACCTGGTTAACTTCATATTCGTGAAAGTTGCATTTTCTTGGTGTGAACAAATAAATTTGAAAACAAATATGCGAGCTAATTCGGTTTACCTAAACTGACTCTCTTTTAGCCAACAAAGCTCAGCTCACTGATCACCAGAACTTAATTCCGATCAAGCATTGGGCTGATATTCACTCATTTTACTGTCAGTCGGTCGAGGGAACTGAAACCCCTCAGAACACTAAGTGCTGACTGATCGACACGAGCGCTAGGCAACCCGAAATGATCAAGCATGACTGAAACCATTATGGTTTTACTGAATGACCAACACCCGCATTTCGAATAAACTCAAGTGCGATCGGTTGAAAACTTGAGAACGGCTTGTACCTTGGTGTAAAATACCTAATACTGGTGCTCGCCGTTATTCCATCACGCTTAGGGTAGCTGATATGTCTGGACAAATCTGTTTGCCCGTCCTTTTCGTTCCCTCGGATACACATCAATACCAGCCGCTTGCATCAAATACCATACAACCCCCCGCGAACCTCTTGTGGCTTACCTACTGTGTGTAGGCATCCAGCGGACCAAACACTGTTGACCATTAATCACAGCATATTGAATAACTCTATTAACTGCTAGACTGTAAAAATACGTAAAAAGTGCTTGCAATAGTAGACAAACGACTAAAATCCTCATCCTGCTTTGACGGCTAGAAGTCAAGTTTGGTAACCACCAGATGCCATCGTGAATGACTGAGTAGTTACACGCCTACTCATGAGTAGCCTTATCTCTAAGTCATTTTCAGGCATAGGCAAAACTAAGGCAACCGCCGAATGCTCAATGGTATGCAGCATCCTGGTGGTACGACAAAACTTCCGTGAGAGGCTTCGGTCCGCTTACAGGAAGAAATCTCCATCAAAGTGACCAACAATACAATAACAATTCAAACTAAGCGAATTACGTATTTCAAACAGGTGACGGACTCGGAGTCGCCACTGCAGAAGAATAGTGTGAACGCGCAATAGGGGGCACTCAGAATTCGCAACCGAATGTACACAGCTATAAAGGGGTGGAATGAAAACACGCGATGTGGGGGGTCATGTTACATATGATGGAGCTACAGAAGTGCGGAAACTCTTAGCAGTAAAAAAACCAGTCAGGTGACTCGGCGACATCAGTAGACGACTGAACGTTTCGAGTGGATGCTTTGCAACCGGATCAGGCAACCGCCACAAATTCGATGGTCCACAGCGCGAACAGAATGACCAGGGAAGCTTGCCCGTAAAAAGTTAAATTGCGATCAGTTCGTAACAACGTCTGCATTGTCCACCGACTTTAATTCCAAGCGACAATTTATTCACGAAGTCACTGTATTCCATCAAGTTAGCATTCTAGGACGGAAATGTATCCTATAACTCGTTTTTGACGAATGCGTGTTGCTCACTAGTAAATCCTAGGTAGAATGAAGCGACGACTTCCGAACCTTCTTGTTTACACATACCACGTAACTGAGCACGTGACACATGACAGTAAATTATGAATGCACTAGTAATATGTACATTCGCTTCAGCACTCACATTCACTGACACTTGAATTTCGATCCCCATTAAGAACCTGATAATTCCACCAAAAGGGCAATTGCGCCACGGTTCACAAACACCAACTTAAGGAGCCATCATCAAGGCAACCAGCGGAAAGATCATACTGCTGACGCCTCTCATCTTACACTCACTTTAGCCCAAGCACTAGGACTGACCGCTTTGTTGGCCGTGCATCACACTGAACTGCGGCTTCCGTGTGTCTGGCCTCAGTATGAAACCTAAGCACTTCGAAGCCCGTTTTGAAACACCAAATGCCGGCCTAGTTTTCCTTCCTTTAATGCTCGCGCACCGAAGTAAACAGGAAAACAAGTAGCACATACGCCGGATGCCTTCTGCACTGATACGCGTTGTCTGTCAGAAACAATGATACAACTACTGTAGTTAAACTGACTGCCTCTTCACTCTCTTCCAGGTCCCGGCTGCTCATCTCTGACGATGTAACTGGATATATCTGGGTGGATATAGTGTTGGGCGACTGAGCGGAAACGTCGCTGCTTGACTGGATACATGTTGACAGTCGCCTCTGCGCGATTCGTCTGGCAATGACTATAAAAGAATCCCGAGAAAAGGAAGTCCAACGTACCCGGTTTATTGTGTCCACTTACGCCCCGACGGACTTTAGCTCAGAATTTACTACAGTTTCAATGGCACTCTAGGTGATAAAATCTCATTGTAGCAGCTGCTGGTGACATGAACACCCAGGCAGGTATACTAAGCGTCGGTGAGGCCTAGCTGGGTGGCCGTATTGGTTTGGACACGGGGAGCACGAACGTAAATGTTCGGATGTTCGCCGATAAGACTGTTCCTCTGCAATATCAACTTCCGGATTATCAGTAATCTGTACCAAGGGGTACCCATCAACCAAACAGTCCCGAATCCACATCACCATTAGTTACCAGCGGGTCGATCACTACCTGCCGTTACTTCCGGAATACCAGTGTGGACCCCGACTATTCCCTCGTTCACTGCCATTTTTCACTGAGCTTTTCGGGTCTACGCAAAATACACAGACCTTGTCTATCCTCTGATCCAGAAAGCAAATGAAAATAGCAGGCTGTTCGAACCACCGCCGGGTGGCCCGATGTCAAACATTAATGGCCACTGAGAGAGCATCCAAAGCGCAACTCAATGACGGAAAATCGGTTTCCAGTACAAACCAGCCAACCTCATCCAAAAGATGGACCTCTGATAGAACCGTAGCTTTTCTGGAGGCCCGGCGAAAGATTTCTCCTGGCTGCAAAGACAACTCAACCCTTAGCCACGTGAAACTGACTGTACGTGCTTGGTGGACCCGAAAGGCCAGAATGGAAGACGTCGAAAATGTGGCTAACGTCCACGACCGGAGTGAATCGAAAATAGTGCCCATCTTCAAAATGGGTACTTGCGGTGAATGTAGTAATGACGGTGCTATCAGTATGACCTCCGTTGGAAAAGGGAGCCTGGCCTCACTGACTCGTTGTCCAATGGTGGGACGCGAATCCTTAACCCGTGAGGTTGATTTACACCGGAAAGGGGCTGTGTCGACTGCAACTTTGCACTCCGTTAGGTGTTACAACAACGTCATACGTAGAGATGACCCACAATATTGGTGCTTCCTGTGTTCAAACGTTCAAATAGATTTTGTCGATGTCACTCACACAGAAGGCTTTTCCACAGAAGTTTATGAACAGAATCCGGACCCCATAATCACATACTTGTGAGTGTGTGTACGGTGAGCTCTCTAAAAGCTTCCCGACAAAAGTGAAGTCAACGAGAATGTCCACTCTACGTTCTTGTTCCACTTCATTGTCAGTAAAATAATGAGAACCCTAGGTCTTCAAAACCCCGGTGTGCAAATCGTTGCTGGTGAGCATCTCGTCAATCTGGAGTACACAGACGATATCGTCCTCATCTTTGAGGATGAAGGGGAAGCACGAGCCCTGCTGAGTAGACCGACCACCAATACACCATTTTTTGGCACGCGTCTTGCAACGTCTTGCTTGAGAAGGTACAGTCTCTGAAGATATCCCTTAAAATTCAAGAAGAATCAGTGGAGCTTGTGGAGACAAACAACGTATGACCTGGCAGAAGGGTGTAAATGGCTATGAAGAGTTTGGGTATTTGGTGCCGTCAGTCTTCAAGGATGGAATGCTCGCAATCACTCCCGCGTTTGGCTGGAGACACTGCAAGAAATGGCAACTAATCAGTGTCAGTTTCCAGATTGTCTGAGCGTTTGGAGGTTCAGGAAGCCCGGACTGCTTGTGACAGGCCAGCACCGAGTCGCATCCCTCACCCACCTATTGTTTCCGTTCCATTAGGTTTTCAATACAGTTGGTTGTGCAGTAGTGAAGCAACAGTATCAACACTGATGTTGCTGTCTCTGATGCTGATTGTGTTCATGGATAGCCGATACAATACGTACGACAAAACTAAACGAAAATACTACTAGAGGAGTCCATGATATATGACTACGCAGTTCAAAGTATAAACATACCGGTTATCAGGAAACTGAGAATTTTCTAGAGGTCAGTCAGTTGCGACTGTGATATTAAGAGCCTGTTTACTCAGAATGACAAAACTTCAGTTACCTAGTCGTAAATTCTTCTGGGCATGTTGCATTTGGCAGTAACCCAGATAAAATAGACTGTGCTGGAGAAATTCATGTCTCTGAAGCAAAGATATTCATTAGTCAGTGTGATCCCTACAGGTTAGCCCTTAGAAGACAGACGTCTTTTGGAAGACTCACCCTCTACTGACTGTCCGAAAGTCAGTAATCAGTCCTGCACAGATGAATTCTACTGAGTTTTTTTATGTAATTTAGATTCGGGGTTGGGGTAAACTTAAACTCCCTAAGGGAACGCTACATTCGACTGCGCGGACAAACACCGGGTTGCAACCTCCTAAACCATCTACTACTGAGGAGACCATCTTCGATCATACGGTCACTGTAGAGGAGTTTCGACGCAACATCGGTCTCTATTTATGTATTACACAACTACGTTTCCAGGACCTAACCCAAACAGTGGGACAATTTGTGGAGTATCCTTAATGAAAAAATAACGAGATATGAAAAATACAGTTCGTTCGCAAACAAAAAACTATGGAGAGACAAGAGTAGAACTAACAAACACACTGAGAAGTATGGATAAGGAGGTGGGGTTGTGGTTTTTGGCGTAGCGGAAACATTTCAAACATAGCTAGCTGTCCATAGGATGTGCGTAAGCGTTTACCAAGTGAGAAGACAACATGAGGTGAGTACGTAAGAGGATGCTGATGGTCAAGATGATAAGAAAGTGACACGAAAGGCGACGGTGGTAGATTGGCGGGAAACTGGAGGCAGATCACAATAGAAGCCAGATTAAGGGAAAAATCTAACTAGGCCATCCGACGAACGTCTGGGACGCGAAAAGCACCATCAATCGACGACCAGTGCGTGGTTCTGTAGGTAGAAAATAATGTAAATATCAGGTGGGATTACGCCCGATAATTTGACAAGATATGAAAGACGGCGCGAAACTCACATATGAACAAAAACGATCACCTATAATTAGACGACAAGTTCACCCTAACGACCTGCATGGTATGGCCTTTGTCCCTAAAAACGTGTCCACGATGCCTTCCTACCTTGGGATTAAGACAGCTCGCTCTAAAGTGAACCTGACTGTCATGGCCGTCTACACTCCTACTCTTTCATATGACCTATCTGTTGAAAACCATTTCTACAAGATACAACGAGTGGTCAACCGTGCGATCAAATGCCATATCCTGATGGTGGCTGGTGACTGGGAGGCGAGAATAGGGGCTTCAAACGAAGCCATCTGCCACATCCACCATAAATTCGAATTAAGACAACTTTGCAAAAGTGGTGGTCGATTTTCGACTTCAGTCGACTCATAATATCTAACGCACACATCCGGCATCTCCATGGCATCTCCACTGCTTCTCAAAATAATTACACGCTGGTTACAGCCAGATGAGCATCTGCTATTGAAGACTGCAGATCCTACAGGAGAGCAGAAACCGAGAAGAAATACACAAGGTTAGGACCTCACCTTGCCGGGATCTACAACAGGAATCAATGTAATCCACTTCGAAAACCCCCAAGAGTACCTTCAACTCGCAGGTTTGATCACTAACTCACTTACCGCGAAGTCACCAATTCCTCGAATTCAATCAGCATTCGCCGAGGAGCCCTGTTCTGGCTCCATTGAAAGACATCTGTCCAGCATCCCGCCGCATCGCATCTCGAATTCACACTGCGACGTCACCAAAACTGAGTATCTGAAAAGACCATATCTCTCTCTCAGCATCCTGCGTAAATGTGTAGGGGTAACGTCTCCGTTTCCGAAACATACGTCCTAGGCCATCAGTTCGGACCCAAAAGATCGTGTAGACAGCTGGTCGGAAACGGCACTCAGCATGGAGATAGTGAACTCCTGCTACGATTCGCGACATTTTCGTCGCGCCTCAGGCCAGCAGTAAGGTCAATCGTCCTCGAGACGTTCACGAGTGAAGGGACGGTTTGGACATGATTCTACGAAATTCCCTAGGTTTGGACACATAGCCCGCAAACCTGTTGTGAATAATATGGTGAAAATCGCGCTGTTGTACTGGGAGATATTTGGAAACCTGCATATCAGCTAAGATCGAAGTCGAGCTAATGGGTTTGGGTGGTGAACAGACTGGACCCTATCATGGTGCGATGGCTTGGGTGCCTCAGTAAGCCAGTGACCCGTACTTGGGGTTGCTCGTTCAGCATGCAGTCCCTCCTATCAGGTTGGTGAATGAATATAGGCCTAACAAACGCAGTCTCCCTTCCTCTCCAGGTAAGGGGTTGAAAACAAGTGTGGAAATATGTTCCTTAGGATTTGGGCAACTTGTCTTAAAACAACCGCCGCTACCTTATGGTCAAGCTTTTGAGTCAAAGGATTCGGTTGAGGACCTTAATCGTCCTCCTGTTCAGGTTCGGGTACCCCGGCAGTCTCAGCCAAGACACAACCACGGGCTTTACAGACAAAAACGCCTTAATGCCACATCTGCCGTCATGTAGTGACATCGCTCGTAGCCATATTCGCCGCGGATAAGCGAAAACACGCGACTGCTGACGCCTCCTATCTTTCTTAACTGTTCCACCTCAACTACCGTCCTACCCAGTTGAGTCACTCTTATGTAGGTGCCAGCTGTAGGCATTTCAGTCAGGCACCTAAGGAACTTACAAATTGCACTAGGCCCACATCTACCGCTCGGCGCCCAATATTTAGACCTTATTCTTCTATTTTTATTGCAGCCTTTAACGTGAGAACTCTTAAACATACCGGCAAAGATGTTCTTCCATGTACTCCAGATACTTTGTCGAATGACGTCTTTCGCATCTCTGAAACTCGAATACAGGATCTGAATACAGTGTTTCAGCTTACGGCATCCCCTCTCTATCTGTATGCTACAGACTTCGAGCGGTGCCGAAGCCGTTGCAGCGGGTCACGCCGGTGCTGATATAGTCTCAACTTCTCGAGCCGGGGCTTCATTGCTCGACTGGATATCTGTAACCGGCCACGTCAATGCTTTCGGACTTTCAACTTCGATAAAAACTAGCACTGGTGGAAATACTGAACGCTTTTTGCTTATCGAACAGTATCCCAGATTGATTGAAAGACACTGTCTACAAAGAACTGACCACTCTAATGACAACCACGAAGAGCTCGGATATAGTCATAACAATGGGCGATCTCAGGTAGACATCAGTTGATTAGAAGCACGCCTCGGTGGTAACTTTAGTCAGAACGCAGAACACAATGATACCGGTGAAAGTCTTTTTGCAACTTCGTACTAATCACCAGATAATTTTCAGAAGTACTGGGCTAGGATGCAGTGAGCACCGCAGTTCAATCTGGCGTCCCCCTACTGACGAGCATCCTTCGGGTTCAACCGACTACTTCGCCATCAGTTACCGCTCGCGCGGTTCAATACCCCACTACCGAGCGTTCTGTAATGCGCAAGACTCAGATCACGCACTCGCTCGGTGCGGATTTTCACCAACCTTACTCCAGACATGACTTTCCCATTCAGCAGTAAAGCCTTGTGAGCCGCATGATAAAGAAGAAGCATACCAGAGCCTACTATGCAATGTATTCCAGGCGGCCTCCTTGGACGAAACTGACCGTAACTGGGATGAGATAACCACGACTATACGTGACGCCAGAAACTCTGCTTTCTAGTGCGTACACTGATTCTACGAGATCTCAGAATGCTTACTGTCACTTCTTCATTCTAGACGCTCTAGCCCTTCCGGTTCGGAATAAAATCCGGCTAAACGTCCGATTAGAAGAGACCTTTAACATTCTTGTATCGACAGAGAGGTGTGGTGGGAACAGAGCGTTCAAGAAATAGAAGAGGCCAGTGCCGCTGGGAATGCACGAAAGCTTTCGAGCACATCCACAAAACAGGACCGAAAAGCCTTGCACAAAAGAGTTGGTCAAAGATAATATTGAAAATCTAATGTATAATGAAGGATAGCGCCTAGATCGCTAGACAGTTTGGCTGGTCCTCTGCCAATGTACCGACATCTCTCACTCAACCCACTACTCACTTTGGAACCGGGGTCTGTGAATTTATGCGCCTCCTTAGTTGATGGAGTACTAGTATGCCCTTCCGCCTAGAGGCACTTTCGGAATGCTCTTCCCCCGCCGCTCTTCAAATGTGAAAGATAATCTGTGTTACGCTTTGGCTAGGTTGTTCGCACTTACTTGGGAACTAGAATGTGTCCCAGGGAGCTGGAGCCAATCACTGGCCCTACGCATGTTCAAAAAAGGCCCCCGAACCGAATGTTCCAAGCACAGGGGCATGGGCCTTGCGCCTATTGCAACACGACGAACTGGCTCCTCTTGCATTGCGACGCCTATGTACGGCAGGTGAGACGCAAGTCCGGGAGCACCAAGCAGGATTTCGAGCTGGCAGAGAATGCGTTGGTCATATGTTTACATTACTTCAAGTGGTTGAGCAGCGCCACTTATACCGCCGACCAACAATCATGGTTTTCTTTGACTTTTAAAGGAGGCTTTCGACTCTATTGATAAATTAGCTCTCCTAAGCATTCTTCGCTAGAGAGATGCCATTGAATTTTGTTAATACTCTTCAATTCCGTACCTCCAGTCGAGTTAGGGTGTTCAATGGGCTGTCCAGAAGCCTCCTGACAACTAGTGGAGCTTATTTTTGTTGCCTGACGATTAGTTGCTCATACAAAGTGCTTTAATCAAAAACATCGAAAGTGACCCCACGCTTTGGCATGCGTTTCGCATCTTCATAGTTCAAAATCCTACTTCAAGATTTCTCATTGCCTTGTGTTTCTCTGAAGCTTTACAATGAAGAGCTCGTGTTTGCTGATGCATAAACAGTGGCCGTACTGTAACAGATGAAGTCAATGCGCGCATAATCAAGACACGAGCAGCGTTCAACTACTTGCCTCATTTATGTCGTCAAAATCAATTTTTACTGAACCTAAGGGGCTATGTACACAGAGCAACTGCAAGAGCGGTCTTCTTGTACGATTGTGAGACTTAGCCCCATCGATCCAAGGATCTTGGACGCTTTAAGGTGTTTGAGCACCGATGTTAGGGTAGCGTAGGAGTTAGCTAGCTGCAGCCGATTCACAGTGAAATGAAGCGTAAGCGGGTACATTTTAGTAAATTCGACTCTTTAGAGCAGCAGATGAAACTTTCCAGGTTGACAGGGTTCAAGTATGTGCTACGTGAGCCCAACCAACGTCTACCGAAGGCAGCACTGTCTTCAGTTTCAGTTGATTGTTGGTCTGCGGGGGGTGGAGCCATGGTATGGCAAGGTGAAACGAAACCGGTTACTGTCGGATGGAATGCTGTAAGATATTCGCAACACTGTCTTCAGTTTCAGTTGATTGTTGGTTTGCGGGGGGAGAGCCATGGTATGGCAAGGTGAAACGAAAGCGGTTACTGTCGGACTGAATGCTGTAAGATATTCGTACCTTCCTTGGCGGGGTCCATGTGATCCTGCTCGCATGCGGTCGAAAACACTGCAGGACATGGCACGCAACCGATCTCAGTTGGTGCACATGCTGTCATTTCCTAGCCGAACTGCCAAGCCCAAGTTCGCCTACCGTCTTGCACTGGGCTTGAGCCGGGTAGGTTTTTAAAAGATGCTGGGCTCATCGATAGTCTATGGACCTGAACAATCGGCTACGTACTCGGACCTTGCTGGCGATTGATTCATGGGCGGCAGTTATTCAGAGTATCTTTTAAGCCAAATAATCCTTCTCCAGCGGATTCTTCGTAAATTAAAATGAAGACGAGTGTTTACCATGCCATAAGTGTCCATACAAAGATGGATGAGAGTGGTGAGGTTCCAAGGTGAGCAAGGTTGGTGGAACCCCGTATCTTTGCATGACGAACCTATCATCAGATGTCAGGATAAGCACAATATCAAGAGGGCTTAGTAAAAGCCCCCTAGGTTGAAGTAACAAGTGAGTGCCCAAGGCCCTCACAAAGTACTACAGAACTAGAAGAGTTCATCATTGTCCGGCAACTGTTAGTGCCCGTCACTGTGAAAAACGGGTGGGATGCTGCTGACATCACATAGATAAGGGATGGAGACGTCATGTGACAGGAGGTTCCACTATCAAGTGAGGTGCGAGAATTTTAGTGTCAGTGATAGCTTTCAGTTGGTATTCCTTACAGGCAAAACTTAGTTGTGCAGGATGTTTCGTTCTTGGATGAAACCACAGGCCTCTGTAATGAGATAAACAAGAAAAACTTTGGTTGCCGGTGGTGGTGATCACTTGCGATGGGTAAAGTTTTTAACTGATTACTCGTGGGAGGGTTGACATCTCAAGGTCATTTTACGCGAAACTCACTGAAACCAGTGGTCAGCATCTCGAATAAGGAGTTAGGTCTTGAAAATATACTACACGAACAGTCTAGACAGAAATCAGATTAAAAACGTCTCAATAGACAATATAAGCAAACAATCCTAACGAACTATGCCCGAGATACCACAAAAACTGATGACAATATGATATTGCAGACTTACGAAACATAGATTGGATACTAGTTTCGATCAACGACTGCGGTCAGATGAGAAGCGATATAAGCTAGAAGGTTGAACAAATTATTACATGGGAATATACGACATACAATTCAAACTGATCCTCTATACGAGACGGCGGCGGTGATATATATTCAGATAAGGATAGCGGCAATGAGGGTAGTGGTATGCTCAGGCTGCCCATGTTCATCAACTGAATGGAACTGATAAGGCAGTTAGCTGGTTGGTTTGGCATATTACACTCATACCGAGACTCGGGTACTTCACACACAATAGAACATGGCTTTGTACACATCTGTGCGTCTTCAACTGGGACGGAACGCAAACGTTCGACGCGCACATAACAGCCAGTTGCCTGATTTCGGTCCATTTTTATCGGTCGTCTGTGTGTGAAACACATCTTTCTCCGAAAGCGTCTGAGCAACACGAGCACCCTTCTTTGCGCTCGGATTCGCCGAAGGCTCATCTTCCGGGAGCCAGCGAGACTGTTCGACCCGCCGGCAGAAACTGAGGGTACGCATAAACTGCCAGTATCTCTCAAGGAACACGAGCTGCGGGTAATGAACGAAGATGCTGCAAACTTACCTTCTGGTCAGTACGACATGACAACCTTTTATTGGTAAATTCCGGGACTGCACCATTTAACGTAGACACGAAAGAAAAACACGGTGCTGACGACGTCGTCTCCGAGTTCAAAAGGCGGTGGTAGCCAACAGTCAAATAAATAACCACAGCCAAGTCCCGATAGAGGCGCCTTGGAGCTGCAGATTTAAATGAAAAAAGGTTACATATGGAGCAACCAATCCTCACTTGAATCACATGACGAAAGAAGCCAACCATGAGCGATGAACAAGAGAACGTGAAAAGCTGACACCTACAAAACGGAATGACTAAATAACTTATGGTCGTCAATGAACGAAGTCACTAAAGTGCACCTGACGCAGAAAATGCAGTTTGTCAGGCAACCCAGTCAAGTACCACAGTTTCCAGTACGAGTACGGCAGTGAAGCATCAGCGCCAATACTGATGTTGCTGTCTTTGATGATGATTGCAGTACGAAGAAATCAGTCATTTTACATCAGCAGAGGTACTAACAGAGGTGAGTTTCTTTTCGACAAAAGCATCTGACTTTAACTTTCAATGCAGCCGTTTCGAAACGCAAACCCTTAAGTAAACCAGCTCGGAGCTTTTGTTTTCGTGTTAGGATTAACTTTAATAGAGGAAATACATATTTATTGTGGAATATTTCCACGGATGATCACATCGCAATCCTTTGCTGATGGTGGGGCTGAAAACAAGCCTGTCAATCTTAATGGAATACATAAAACTCTGAAAAAGCACCTCAATATGCGAGTATTGCTTTCGGTAGACTAAAAGACTACAGTACGAAACGGAATCTGCCCAGCTACTTAACTCTGTCATAAACAAATATGTATATGAAGTAACTTTTAGCTTAGCAACTACCTCATTTCAAGTAATTTGGATCCCTCTTCTCTTGCATTCAGTGCAGCCAGTCATTCAGCAGTAGCGCCCTTTCGCTGCCTAGCTGCCATGCCACACCAAGGAGGCACGAGGGCTGGGATACTGCCAGGTGGCCCAAGCCTAGATAGGGGAAGTCGATTGGCAGAGGTTGGGTTCGAACCACGGACCTTCCAGTCAGTAAATTCGCACTCTAACCACTTGAACTATCTCGACCCTCCTCTTCTCTTGGCTAATGCGCATTGTACTTATACGTCTTAAATTACAACTCTAGCGTTCCAGAAACTCTAGGTCGAAGTACCGACTCCATCTAAATGGCTTCCTATCAACACATGCGGTACAACAAAACAGTGGAGTACATACCAATTGTTGGCAAGCTCTTTACTTCAAGGGATCAGTGCACTTTGCGAACAGGTAAGATTTAGAACTAGATAAGGTTTCATCCGGTAATAGCGGCACATTTTCAGCTTAGTTCACGTTCTGAGCCTCCCAACCTGGCGTTCCTGGCGACCACTAAAGGTACACAACTTATATCAACACCCGAAACCAGGGCGTACTAAAACGTATGCCGCGACAACATTCTGGAAATTCTGAAGCCTTCTGGATGAGCCAATGTCAACCGGCATTCGCCGAATGCTGGGTCATGATTGACTGTTGGGTCGACATTCGACCAATCAGAGCTCGCCTTGCTGCCAGACCGGCATACGGCCTGAACTTTTTGCGAATAACGTGCGGGATCGGCCTAACTGCAAACGGTTAAGCGGTATCGGTGTGGAATTCCACCTAAGATATCTGTTTAACCAAAGCCACCTGATATAATGGCGCGCAATCTACAAGCTACGTACCGTCCCGACTTCCTTGGATATCAGGAGCGCCCTCGACATGATTGAAAGCTCGCTGACACTGTCTACAAGTGGACCGCATTCGACTGAAATTGGCCAAAAGGAGCCCGAGATAGCTCAGTGGTAAAATCGCAAACTTACTCAACTCAGAATCCGTGGTTTGAACCCAATCTTGACATCTAAGCTGCCCCTGTCTAGACTTGAGCAACATGACAGAATCACCATAAACATCAACATTGAAAGCATGATATCAGTGTTATACACCGATGCTTCGCTGCCTACAACCATTATTTATTTGAAAGCCTTATTGTGAAGAGAAGAATAAAGGTGGGCGGGGAAGGGACTTAGTGCTGGCCTATTACAATCATTCCGAGGTGCTTACACCTCCAAACACTCATTCAGGCAACCTGGATAGAAACTGCTAACAAGATCACCATTGACATTCGTTAGAAGTCATATCTTGCAGCGTCTTCAACCAGGCGCAGTGAGGATCACATGGTCCTCATCCTGGAAGGCGAGTAGCACCGACAGTACCCAAACGTTCCGTGATTTCTTTCACACACTCTGCCAGGTCAAGGATCGGCCACCTCTCTGCTGCCGCCACTCTGAGTTGGGCAAGGAAAACAGCACTTTCTTCGTCAAACGATGGTTCGCCATGCGCAATACATGGCCTAACTAACACAGCTTCTGGTGCTGGACACATTCTTCAATGGAAGTACCCACTGAACAACCCAAAACTCGCTTTCCAACTGCCTCGTTACGGATACGCCGACACCAACCCACATGAAGTATCGGCCCTAGACAATGAGTGTCCAAACCTGAAGACGTCTCAGTTCCACTGCTCGCGAATAGGCCAAGTCTCACACCCACACAACAAAACGGTCCGTAGTGCAGCTTGACACATACGTCCCTTGAGATTCAGGGATACATCACTCTGATGCCATAGGTGTCTCAAATTAGCAAACGCATTGCAGATTCGTGCATTCACCTGATCCGCTACATTAGAGTTGGAACTCATACAACTTCCAAGATACGTAAAACGCTCCACAACTTCGAATGCCTCCCATAGATTGTAAGTGGCGTGATCAGTGACCGCATGTCCAGGACCATAACCTTACACTTTGTGGGTGCAAAGCGCATACCAAAGGACAGGATGACTTTGGTCAGTTCATCCAAGAATACTTGCGCCACCTCCTCCCTTTCGAAGATGAGAAAGATGTCGCCTGCATCATCCAGTTGTTCAGCTGTAGCACGCCTCGGCGCACGAGGGCTGGGAAACCTAGAGTCTAGGGAGAAAAAGTCGACAAGCAGAGGTCGAGTTCGAACCACGGACCTTCCGGTCAGTAAATTCGCGCTCTAACCAACTGGGCCATCTCGCCCCCTGCATATTCCAGGTGGACAACGTTTTTGTCACAAGCTGTTTGAACACCGAGGTTTCTCAGACCTTCCAGCGTTTGTCTCATGATTTCATCGATCACAAAGTTAAACAGGAATGGAGAGAGTGGGCATCCCTGACCGACACCACTTTGTGTACAAAAGCTTTTGGGGAGCCTGCCATATACTCTCACACATCCGGAAGTCTGGGAACACAATGAGCTTATTATGTTCACGAACTTCCGGGGCACTGTTTGGTAGGCAAGCGAGTCAAATGCGCCTTGGAAACCCAAAAACACTAGAATTGTGGGTCACTTGTGCGTATGACGCTGTTCTCGCACCTGACAAAATGTAAATATTTGGTCAACACAAACCCAACCAGGCTCTCGAGTCAGTGCCTCACAAGCCACCATGAGGCGACGAACAATTGACGCCAACATTCTCGTTACGACCGGGGTAAAGCTGATCCCCTTGTAGTTGCCACACTCATCGACTCTCCCCAGTTGTCTGGAACAGACTCCTTTTCCCAAATCAAGCGAACAGATCGGACAAGCGCCGACTGAGGACTTCACCCCCATCTTTGAACAATAAGGGCGGGAGGTCATCCGGACCTGAAGCTCGGTGGCGCTTGAGAGAACATGCAGCTATGAACCTCCGGGGCCGTAGGTGGTTCTACGTTCACCGTCCAGGGTTCTACGTCACCTACGGGTTCCAGACGAGTGCCAGCTGGTGGCCATGACAATAGTTGTTCGAAGTATTCGGCCAAACGGTTGGCGCGTTCTTGTTTATTCGAGATAGTTACTCCCTTCCGATCCTTGATGGTTTCACTCACAGGGGGTTTCCGGGGCCCGGTCGAACGGATCAACTGAAATAATCTTCGGGCATTACCGGCTTTCTGGGCCTCTTCCATTTCCTTGGCTTTCTATGTCCACCACACTTCACGGTTGGCTTGCACGCTCTCCTTCACTTGACGAATAATTCGTCGCATCAAGTTATGTTCCGGGCCGGCTGGGATATTTCTCCGAGATTTAAGCAGTGCCACCGTTCGGTCTGATATCCAGTACTTGAGTGCGCCTAGTGCTACCGGACCACAGGCTGAATTCCAAGTACTATGCAAAGAGGTGGTAATCTCGGTCGCCAAGCGATTGGCCCGCACCTTACGCAACCCAGGAAAGCATAGGGAAAGGCGACCCCGGACGAGCGCGTGGTAGGAATCCATAAATTTGTTCCAAAATGACCAGCAGTCAGCAATTGATCCACGCTATCGGTAGCTGATGACGATGTGGTCGATTTGAGCTTATGGCCTGCCTCCCGTTGGAGGGCACCAAGTGGCCAGACGACTTCGGCTGTTTCGGAAGTTCGTACTGCATAAAAACAGCCTGCGATCAGCACACACACATCGCTCACCGAGTCCAATCCATGTCGACCTCCTAATTGAGTCACAGATACGCTAGGCCTGCACACTTATGCATTCAAATCTCCGGCAAGCAACACGATGTCTGAGCTTTCAGCTCACCGCAACAGAGCATTCAAGGCGTCATAAAACCTGTCTTTGACGGCGTCGGAGCTACGGTTGGTTTGGGAGTAGGCAGGCACAATAAACAGACGTCTATCAACTTGTGAGACTCCTTCATAGACGTTGCCAGACAAACCGCACAGAGACGACTATCAGTAGGTATCCAGTCAAGTAAGGATATTTCCACCCGGTGACTTAGCACAATACCAACCACTGCACATCCCACCGCAGCAGCCTCTGGATCACCAGAGCTGCGCAGCCGGAAGAGAGTGGAGACTGACGAAGCGGTTAACTCAATCACTGTGATTGCATCTTGAATTCAGGTTTCTGAGACACAGCACACATCAATGCCAAGCGAGTCCAGTGTGAGTGCAAGAGCAGCTTGTTGTCCTGCTTGCTTCAGAGTGCGGACATTGAACGCGGCCAGATAGAGTGGGTGTCGAGGCTTGAAGATTGGTGTGGGGATACCTGAGGATGTCGGTGTCATGTGATGAGATGCTGCACGCAAAACCGATGCATGATGAACGGAGTCATCGGTCCTAATTGCTGGGCCTACAAGGAAGGAGTTATTGATGGGGTGGGAAGAAGGGGAGGAAAAATTATGTGAAAGAGAAAGAAGGGAGGCGCCAGCAGTAGCCTGTTTTCGTTCACCCGCCCAGTTGTATGCAGCAAGTAAGGCGATCCGGCTGATGGCACTACGCGACAGCCGATGTGGCGTGAGTTTACTTGTGTGTGCAGTTCATGGTTGCACGTGGGCTGGGTTACTGTCAGGGCACCCATACCTAGACAGGACGATTAGGGTCCTCAACCAAAGCCTTGGGCTCAAAAGCCTAACCGCAATGCAGCGGTGTTTGGTGGGAACTGCAAATGCGGAACAACTCGCCACATGTTCCAACCCCCAACCTGGAGAAGACTGTGTTCGTGAGACCTCTAGCCATTGACCAACCTGGTATGACAGACCCTGTGAGTGTCGAGGGGACAACCCCAGTATAGCTCAATGGGTCGATGAGGTGCGCACACCGTCACACCAAGGTAAGGTCCAGTCTATTCGTGACAGAGCTCGTCGTATACTCTCACACGTCCGGAAGTCTGGGAACACAAAGAGCATATCATGTTCACGAGCTTCCAGGACATTCTTTGGTGGGCAAGCGTGTCAAGAACAGACCGGGCAACTGAGTCAAATGCGCCTTGGAAACCCAGGAACACTAGAATTGTGGATCGCGCTGTTCTTGCACCTGGCGGGGTGTGAAGATTTGGCCAACAAAAACCCGAGCAGGTCGGAATCCCGCTGAGTCAGTTTCTCACGAGCCACCATAAGGCGACGAAGAACAATTGACGCCAACAGTCTCGCTACGACAGGGATCGAGCTGATCCCCCCTGTGGTCATCACAATCACTACGATCCCCTGTTTTAAAAAAAGGGCACCATCACTGTCCCCAGACTACTTCTCTCAAGTACACGCAAACAGATCAGATAAGGGCCAGCTGAGGACTTCGGCCCCATCTTTGAACAATGCATGTGGGAGGTCATCCGGACCAGAAGCCCGGTGGTGCTTGAGAGAACATGTACAGTCGTAAACCTCCGAGGTTGTAGAGGGCTCTGCTGCGAGAGTCGAGTAGTTCCAGGAGGAGATTAGAAGACAGAAGGGCGTAATGTGCGCTTCAATCGTATAAAAACTGCAGTATATGAGCTGAAAATATGGAGTGCGAATTACCAGTTAATTGTCTATGCAAAGGTATGGTTTATATAGAAACGACAGGCTCCGTGTTCACTGTCCAGAGTTCTACTTCAACCGTGTCCTCCAGATAAGTGGCAATAGGTGGTCACGATAGCTAGCGTTCAAAGTTTACGGCTCATGGATTGAGGTGTTCTTCTTTATTCAAAATGGTTACTCCCTTCTGATCCTTGACGGTTTCGCTCACAGGTTTCAGGGGATAAACTGAAATGATCTTCGGGCAGTACCGGCTTTCTGGGCCTCTTCCATTACTTTGGCTGAAGTATTTTTCCGATATTTAGGCAGTGCCACCGTTCGGTCTGATATCCAGTGCTTAAACGAGCCTGGTAACGCCATGCCGCAAGCAAAACTCTCAGCACTATGCAAGAATTGATGATCTCTTCTCAGTGGGAATTCACATCTGATGGTTGAGAATTTGGAAGAGACTCTGGAAGATAATTCTGGAAAGTTCGTCTAACAACCGGATCTGTCAGTCTCTCAGTCGCTAAGCGATTAGTCCGCACCTTACGCAACCCAGCAACGTCTCCAGCCAAGCTGGAGACACCCTGGGCGGGTGAGGGTGTATGGTGAGCTCTCCAAATGCTTCCCTGCAAAAAGTGATGTCAGACAAGGATGTCCACTCTCCCCATTCTTGTTCAACTTCGTCATCGATGAAATAATGAAGCGAACACTGGATGGTTTTGTTAAGAGGACTACCTGCAAACGAACAAATCCAATTAACTAACGATTTGTCTTGTATACTGAAACTTTCTTTTTATATTTCAGCCCCTCACTGACATCCTATTGGATTGTTAGCTCTTCTTACATGCTGGTTCAATTGAATTCCATACCACGGAACGATCCACATGTTTGAAGTACAACTTCCTCGAAAGTGTTTGTCTTCTCCATTCCGGTGATCTAACGTGTCTGGCTGATATAGCAACAAAAGGGATATAACAGGTTTTCAAAACACCGGTGTCCAAATTGTTGCTGGCGAGAGCCTTGTCGACCTGGAGTACGCAGATGACATCGCCCTCATCTTTGAGGACCATAGCGAAGCACAAGCCATGTTCAATCAACTGATCGTCACCATTCCATCTTTTGGCATGCGCCTTGCACCCTCAAAGTGCTTCAGAGCGTGCCATCTGCGAACATATCCCTTACAACTCAAGGAGAACCACTGGAGATTGTGGAAAACTTTACGTACCTCGGTAGTTGTATTAGCTCTGACGGAAGTGTGTCTGATGAAGTCAGTGCAAGAATCTCCAAAGCTTGAATCACGTTTGCTAATTTGCGTCACTTGTAGCGTCAAAAAGGCATCTCACTGGGTATTAAGGGTCGTGTGTACCAGGCTACAGTAAGGGCAGTGTTGTTGTATGGGTGCGAGATATGGCCCCTGCGGACAGATGATGTGAGGCGTTGTTGGGGATATCAATATCCCCCAAAAAAACTCTGTATTTTTATGTGATAGCGAACTTTCGACATCTTCAAGGTCAAACTACGAATATATATATGCATTGTCATTTTCTCCCATGATCGCTTGTTGGTCGCGTGTTGTTGGATCATAAAAGTTGTGTCCGAGGTTTTTCGTCGTCTTGCTATCCACCGCGCTAGGAGTCTGGATCAAGCAACATAGCTGGGGATAGAGTATTGCCACAATCCGCATATCATATTGTTTCGCTCGCAGTGTGATCGAAGCGTAACAGGCGTCTTCAGGTTTTCGACCACCAATGCCTCAGAAGCGTGGCTGGTTGTGGATGGCACCAGCGTGTCAGTAACGAGGCGATTAGAAAACAGGTATTTGGTTGTGCTG
>NW_008751790.1:1309602-1317250 GCF_000715545.1 Opisthorchis viverrini
ATATACATATGTATATATATTTATATAACTAGACAAACCTTATGGTTGTACGGTAGTGAAGCATCAGTGGCAACACTGATGTTGCTGGCCTTGATGATGATGATGATGATGATGATGATGATAATACGCAACCCAGGAAAGCGTAGGGAAAGGCGACCCCGGACGAGCGCGTGGTCGGAATCCACAATGGTGTTCCAAAACGACCGGCAGTCAGCTATTGATCCACGCCATCGGTAGCTGATGGCGATGTGGTCGATTTGAGCTTGTGGCCGGCTTCCCGTTGGAGGGCACCATGTGGCCAGGCGACTTCGGTTATTCCGGAAATTAGTACTGCATAAAAACAACCTGCAATCAGCACACTGCTGAAGCAACTGTTCGCCGTTGTCCGTACGTAACGAGTCCAATCCATGTCGACCTAATTGAGTCTCAGACGCAATAAGCCTGTGCTGTTATTAGGCCAGGAATCAACTGACCCAAGGGTTCTCGTTCGAACCCGACCTCCCCTGTCTAGGCCTGGGCAGAGACGTGGTCTCTACGCTCAGAGCACGTAGGAACGTTAGTAGTCGACGCTCATCATCGACTACGATGGCTCGGTCATGTGCTACGCATGCCAAAACACCGTCTACCGAAACGAGTGTTGTTCTCCGTGCCTCCTTCAGGATGGTGCAAACCGCGAGGTGGACAGCGCATGACTTGGCAAAAAGGCGTGAAAGAGATCACGAGGAGTGTGGGTGTTGTTGATGTTGTGCGCCTTCCAGAATAGGGTCCACGTGATCCTGTCTGTGCGTGGCTGGACACGTTGCAAGAAATGGCGGCTACTCGATGTCAGTGGCGTTCTTGCTGTCATTTTCCTTCCAGATTGTCTGATTGAGCGGTCGGAGGTGTAGGCACCTCAGAATGCTTGACATAGGCCAGCACTAGGTCCCCTCCCTCACCCACTCTTTTTCTCTTCTTTTCACCCTAGGGCTTTTAGTATAATTATATGTATATATATATATATAGACAAACCTTATGGTTGTACGACAGTGAAGCGTCAGTGCCAACACTGCTGTTACGCTACGCTCAGTGCCTCCGAAGAATTATTGGGTCGACGGATTAGCAATGCTGAGATACGCCAGATGATCTTAGGAAGGAACTCCGGATGATGATGATGATGAGTCGACGCTCAGTGCCTCCGAAGAATTGGTGGGTCGACGGATTAGCAATGCTGAGATACGCCAGATGATCTTAGGAAGGAACTCTCTTGCGATGGATGAGTTAGTCACACTTCATAGGTTACACTGATTAAGACATATACTCCGCATACCAGAAGGCCGTCTGCCTCGCAGAGCTCTTTTCGCCCAGCCCTATGCTGAACGGAAGCGATAGAGAGGTGGACAGTGTATGACCTGGTAACAAAGTATGAAAACACTAAGCAGCAAAATTTGTCGGGGAGACAACTGCTGCCTCCCCGTATGCGGACCCCGGGACTCAAATCACCAATGATTAATGACATTTGCGGAAATTGCCCAATCGCGCAGTGAGTGGCACCCGTGTATCAAAGCTATCGCATTCCATGCGTAGTTATCCAATTTCCGAAAAACCCGAACATGGCTTCGCCCTTAAAGCTTCACTGTATGTCCCACACCCTCGCTTTCCGATAATCGAAACCGTAGCAGCTGGAACCAATGCGCCCATAGTACACGGTTTATAGCTGATAAGTTGAAAGATTTATTTGAACCACTCTGCGTGAAGGTATTCTTATTCAGGCTGTGACGAACGCACCAAGGAGCGACTGTGTCAGTTTTGTTGGTGTGATTATCTTGGAGAATGACACCCAGATGATCAGCCTGCTCTGCCTCATTCGCCTGTCCACTAGAGACGCCGTGGCGGTCTTGATTGTCACCTCAGAAAGCTGGATAATTTCATTGGCCGCCAACGGACACGGAGCGGACAGCTCTCTGTACTCATTTAGGGAGGGAAGTACGTCACCGACTTTCGTCCACTCCACTTTGTTGTCTGTGTTTGTCTTCAAGGGCCATGGAAAAGTACCAGTATTTTTCCCGAGCATCACGAATAAAACGAAAAATTCGCACCGGCCCCTCTCATTCAGAAGTAGAGAATTGGTTGCGTTCTTAAGATTTGTCTTGGTTGTTGCGGAATGCGTAGCACACCTAAGGAAGAGGTAGCTGCCGCAAACAAGAGTCAGAAGCGGTAGATAGTTGGATTATCTAGTCTCACTGAAAACAAGCACATTTAAAAAACCACCAAGTCTGTCAGGCGTGACGTTCCATTTCAAGTCTAACATTCGATGAACACCTATATCGTCCACATCTCTTGTGGTCCACCGATAGCTATAGATGAGAGCAACTCCTAATGATCTGAGTCCTGATCGAAAGAGGTGCACTGCAAAAGTGGAGTGCAATCTGACAGAAATTTTCACACATATATTATATTAGAGTGAAAACATCAGTAGTACAGTACGTGTCAACACTGTAAAGAGATCCAACAGCGAATGAATGTCTCACAGACTTGCAGAGGCAAAAAGCGAAACCAAATTCGAACGTACCGCGCAGACGCCTAGTGAGATCACGGTTTCGAATCTGATCTCCGTCATCGGATCCATTTTCGTTTTTCACCCTTTGCACGTTTCTTCACAGAGCACACACTATCGGTGATAGTCAAACACGGCATAAAATATGATTAATCAAGATGAAAGCACCTTGAAGGAAGATCCTTCTTGGTTATGAGGTTAAGCTTATTTCGAGCTTTCCGAAAACACGGATGACGATTTCCTGCCATACTTATATTGAAGAAAGCGCCGCGAATTGCGCACAACGTGAATCGCTCACAACGGACGAAAGATGCAGATAGTTTTGCTGCTGAAGCAGTCCGCTGTGCTTGTTAGAGCCTATATTGTGCTCGTGGACAAGAAAATTCGAGGGTTTCATTCTTGTAGATAAATTTCGCATCTTACCCTTTGCCTAGTAAGATAAATACCACATTGTGAGTTCCGGGATATCGGGAACTGCCATTCCGAGGAGTCATAAGGGTAGGCACATTCCTTATATTCGGGCAACTCGTTCGAGGCTCGAAGAACTTTAGGCACATACGAGAAATACCTAGGCCCATAGGTCAGGTTTTGTGGTAAACTGTAGCAGATTTCCACATTGAAAGTGGCGGAACATACCAGGTTCGCCATAACTGCCCTCGAGGAAATTCCATATAGTTTGTGGATAGTGATGTAGACGTTGAACGATTTGGCATACCTCTTAGCATTGAGTCCTAACCTAAGGGAAGGGGGCTCTCGGAGGTTGCACAATACACCAGTTAGAACCCACAGAACACAAGGGTCAATATGTGACTAGGGCCTACGAAGCCTAATCAGCTGGCTGGATGTAACCTACATCAAATGACGGATGACCAGTTCATCAAGAACCAAAAGGCAGATCGTGGGTTGGCGAAAAATAGCTCAACATCATCATCATTTTCAGCTGTAATAACCGCGTACTCGTTGTACAGTGGTTGTAGCTGCCGCAGTTTCGTTCACTGATGATTTGGGGGGAGGGGGAGGTAGCTGCGCATTGCAGGCGGGAGCTGATAATTTGGTGCATAAATCCAGCACTGTCAGTGGGCTGTCAAGTGAAGAGGGTTGGAAAAGGAGCTATGCATTGAAGGCAATAGCTTGGATGCACGAGCGCCATTGAGGGCGCGACTGGGCCATGTCTGATAATATCTCTAGCCATTGATGTGGCCCGTCTCGGGGTCCTCATCCAGGAAGACGGCAGTGACCAGCGCAGCTGAGTTTGCTGGTAATGGCTTTCATACTTCGCTGCCAAGTCATTGTTTGACCGCCTCTGGCTCTCTTCCACCCTTCACATGGTTGGGCGAAAAGAGCCCTTCGAGGAAGTCGGTCGACTGGCATACGCAGCACGTGGCCAAGCCAGCGCAACCTGTGCAGTGTGATCAGTTCATCTATCGAGGGTGAGTTATTTCTCCCGAATACCATTCGACGTACTTCAGAATTGCTGATCCGGTGTTCCCACCAGATTCGGGCAATGCTCCGAAGACATCGATGGTCAAACACTGAAAGTCTTTTGACGTCCTCGGCGCGCAGCGGCCAGGTTTCTGATCCATATAGTAATACGGAGCGCACCGCAGCGTTGCAAACTCGACCCTTGACAGAGAAGCTGATGTCACGCCTACGCCATAGGTGACGTAAGCGAAACAATAGCTAGTATTATCCGGATCTGTATGCTAGTGCTATGATATATAAAAACCTGCTGTACGGTCCTATTCAAGCAAGCCATTCGTTGAGATATCTGTCGGCTGTCCGCAATGTCTATAACCAAAATACATGGATGATAAATGACACGTACGTGCTTTCTGATAGTTTTGCAAATGTGGAAACAGCCCATGTCACCACAGCCGAAAACCTCACTCGCCGCCCGCATTTGGGCTGCAGCTTTGTTCATGTTGAACGCATTTACTTGATGCCTTTCGCCCATCATCTCCCCGAACAGACAAAAGGGTTCACGCATGGGGGCAAAGATACACAAAACAGGACATCCAGTATCCATGCCAATTTTGACCAGGAGCGTGTAGAGCTTATCTACAGGTAAGAGGTTAGTTGCTTCAAAAGAGCCTACCAAAATTGGCTTTCCTTTGTGTTCGATCGGTATTTACTCCATCCTGAAAGCGTCGAAACAGCGGCGTCTGCAGACATCTAACGAAGAATATGTGGTTAATGTGACATTCCCATGGCTGCGACTCAATCACACTTCGAGTCTCGCGAAGATATTATGTGCCGCCATGAAAAGAACATCTATAGCTCACTTGCTCCACAGAGGTAGTCAACACTTCCGGAAACAGTCGTATATATCTTGAATGGTAATTAACTTGCCGCATTCTTCGATGGCAGATAGCGCACTTCACACGATGGTGTTCCGCACTTCACCAGGAACCAGCATATGCCCGACTCTTCGTTCAGCAGTCTATTTACCGGACGTCGATTGTATAAATACCTGGAAACCTCGTACTTTTGTCCGAGATAATAAGAGTTGACGCCCAGTTGGTTCCCTCGTCTCCTCAAAAAATATTGGAAAGCCGGTACTTCGCGTACTGCTTATCCATAGAAAAAGCGTTCATTTTGCTAGCCTCTTCGGATTCATTGATTTCCCTTTCGACCTCCGGCTATCTGCTGCATTTGTTGTACACTCAATCGCAATGCAAAACAGCGTTTATTCTTCGTTTACCCGCTACAAGCATAAAACTGTATAAATATCCTTTAAATGTTCTTTTAACACATATCACAAAGGATACATACACTGGAACAAATGCTGTAATTGGTAGGCCAGGCAGAATGTTTAGCTGGGTGACCACTTCTTTGGAGTTTGGCACGCATTTGTTAGCCTGAGATAGCCTTCATGATGTGCCACACGCTCGTTCGAGAAATAGTGGAGATTAAGTAAACTAAGGACAAGCAATTATTTTGAAACTGGAAGCTGTTGTACCGACATCGCGAACTTGGGCTAGGTTCCGCGGAAAGATCCGTGCGTGGGTGACTTGAGCGAATTAGTGCTGTCAGGATCAGCAGGTTTGGGGGAGCGAGTGCTAGTATAGTCTTGAATCCATCGAGGACGCAGTATGGTTTGCCGCTGCCACTCGGTAGGGCACCAGCTTAGCCATTTGCGCGTTCATAATCCCGGCAACAAATACTTTTGAGTTCTTGTTCCGCCGTAATAAATTTCTAGGAGCATCATAAAACCTGTCAATATGTATCGGAACTGGTCTGTTGCGGCGCACGCAGACAAGGTCAACAGGCAGTGATTATCGGCACGGTAATGGGGTGCTCCCAAACGAACGGCGTAGAGGCGATTATCAACAATTAGAGACGCTTCAGCTCGTTGACTCAAGACGGTACCGAACCCACAATAATAATGTTTGTTCCCGAACAGTGAGTGACACATTCGGGCATGATCATACTGTTACAGTCAGAATGAGAGCACAGCTGATAGGGTGTGTGGGTACCGGGAATTTCGTGGAACAGGGATGGTGACATAAAGAGTTGATACTGTTCGAAGCAGAATTTGTCATGCGTGAGCCGGCATGGGTAAGAAACCGAACTTACAATGGCTCTTACTTTCTTGTGGAGAACATATCGCATCAGACGAGGCCAGATCGTCAAGATTTGAAAGTGGTGGGTAAAAACGATAGGAAGAGGGCAAAAATAGGACTCCTGGCCGGCACGTGATAACGGAACTTCAAACTGCAGGAATTGTGGAACCAGAATACACGGCGAAAGCTGCCGAGAAGTTTAGATCGAGTAGAAATTTCAGCAGATTGGGATGAACGCCACCCGCGTGTGGCTGGGGCCGAATGGGGACTTCGCTTGTGGTTTACCGTTAGGGAAGGCGTGAGCGAGGGGGCGCAGTCAAAGTAGGAATTGAAAAGTTGCGGGTATGCTATCAAACTGGGTATGCCAGTGCCCTGCCGTCACTGCACAGAGATACTTCAGTTTCTGGACATACCCACGACGGATGTCGGGACTGTAGTAGCTGGGTTGGAATGTGAAGGTCTGTGATCAGCGGGATGTTGTGGGTTTGCCAGGAAATTCCACCTGGAGAGCAAAAATAATATAATATCGCAGGTCGTTTTTTGTCCGGTTGGGGATCCATTTAAGTGTAGTGCGGGATATAGTCAGACAGGATATAGTCCTTTAATAGGGAAAAAATGGACGTTTACCATCACGACAATAAGTGGTTAAACGAGACGGGATAAGGGTGGATCTGCACTCAGTAGTCTATTCATCAAAGTCAGGCTGAGGTTGCCAATATATGCTATTATACTACCTGAAATAGCGGACAGTTCGATGTTATTAGCCAGAGAGGCGGCGTGGGAAAGAAACCAACCACCTAAAGAGTGGCAGGAATGTAACTTCCAGGGGGTAAACGAGATACCCTAGGGGTTATTGGTGAGTTGGACAATACCACGAAAATCTAAGAGGGAAGATGAATGTAACGTGTATGGTCACCATTCCCCGAAACACTATTATCAGCACTAATCTATAAGGGATGCATGCTGGAAAAGACCTCCGATTCGAGCCCCCGTATACTGGCAGCGGAGTGTTTGAAGTCTCACTGTATGCATATTCCCAACTTGTGGGCGGCATACCATTAGGCATGATCATAATGTTAGTCATAAAAAAACATGGCTGACGAGGATTGTAGGCACGAGGAGATAGGTAAATGGACGGCATCCTTGGCGGCGGGCATTATCCGATGAAGGCGTGGCCACCATCAAACATGCATGGGCAGTGAAACAGAGTTACTATGGGCTTTTCGGAGAGCACATCGAGCAACACGGGATCGTTAAGGATTGAAAGCGGCGAGGGAGGGCAAAGCGAGAGGTTTTTTGTCTGACACATGAAAAGAAAAGTGTAACGGAGAAAAACGAGGAACCACAGCCTGGACCCAACATGTCGCTGCACCCACCAGACACCGCACAGGCCAACAACCATCCCTCTTGGATTTGGTCATCACCAACGAAAGACACTTCGTTGATCAGGTAACCATTAACGCTCCATTGGGACATAGCGACCACTGTGTGCTAACCTTTGATTTCATCTGCTATTGGGTCAGAAATCCCAAACCTCAAACGTGGTTTAGAG
>NW_008751790.1:1319180-1326019 GCF_000715545.1 Opisthorchis viverrini
TATTTATGCGAATCCTCGCGCTGGCGAGCATACTGCCCCGCGCTGAGAACATAAAGAGCAGTGCTACACCCTTTTTTCACTTGTGCCTTTCAGGTGAACGACAGCCACCGGCAGGCAAGAACAAAACCGACCCGGGAAACTTGGGCAAAAGCCTCGATCCTGTGTATCAATCCGTGAATCCGTGAATCTGGTGAGCAGAGTTTGTGTATCAATCCGTGAATCCGTGAATCTGGTGGAGCAGCAGAGTTTGCGTCATCCGGCCGGTCACACCGAACTTAAAACTAAGACCACCGAGGCCTCGTGGCCTTGGAATTTTGAGCTCATGGCCAGAGTCACAAGAGCGTGCGTGGGGATGAAGAAGTGGAGGGATTACCAATCCGAATAAGTGTTAACAGGAATCTCAGAAACATGGTGTACAGTGAAACTGTGGAGAATCACTGGTGTCGCTGTTGCCTAATCGGGCATAATAACTTCTCCGAAGAGTGGGATGATGACAACACGCGAGCCGGAACACGAAGTGTATAGAAAATTGCTGAATTTTGGGGGGAACATGGACACACACACGCAAATAGTTACATTTGAACTAAATTTTCAGTAGATTGGGGCGAACATTTCATGGAGGCAGCTGGAGGCAGGTGGGGGACTTGTTCGTATTTGCAGTTAATGGAATGAGTGGGCAAAAGGTACTGTGGAGAGAAGAAAGAGAATAGTTGCAGATGTGCTATCAAACTAGGTAGAAAAGTGCCGTAGCATCATTTACGTGGCGAACTTTGGCTTTTGAACAGCTCCGTAACGGGCGCCACATTCAAGGTGATTGTGCCTGGATGAGCAATTCTTTGAGCAGCAGGATTCACTTCAGGCTGGCAAAGGAAACAAGGCAGAACGAAGCCGATACAGGATCTTAGGTTTTTCTGTCCATTTAGGGATCCTTTTGAGGTAGATCATAGGTCAGGTGGATTGGATAACAGCCAACCAGGTAGTCCAAACCGGGTATTGCTGAAGTTCAGAGCTTGGAAAGATGAGGGGATGGAATGAGATTGGCAAAGCATGGTGAGTTTGAAGAGACACCAAATGGGATAACGTGCATTAAAATGCATGGAAAGAAAAACCTGACTTCTACTGCGATTGTAGTGATGACAACAAGTGACTATACGGGATAGGATAGGAATGGATTTGTACTTAGTAGGCTAGCCACCCAGGGTTGTGTTTGTTAACATACGATATTAAAGTACGAGGGGTGCGGTGAAAACTTATGTAAGCGCGCAGAGTGGTGGTGTGGTTGGGGAAATCAGATGTATAACGGATGATGGGAGTGAACCTCCGAGGTGATGGACTGGTTAATCTGGCATTTATTACGTGAATCACACGGTACCAGGAGAGAACGTTAGTGTAAGAGAAATGGTCAGGGGTGCGTTCCATACAATCCACCGTCTTAGTGAATAAATACCCTGCAAGTTAGTACTGAAAGAAGATTTCGGTAGCTCTCCTGATACAGTTTCTAATTAGGTTGTATACATGACTTCCCGGAGACTTGGGTACACTTGGGTAGTGGGCGCAAATCAGATCAGGGGTTGAGGTCCGTGATTCTAAACGAACCCGGGCATCTTGACCGTTCCTGTATAGTCCCGGGTCGGTGGGACATATTTCAGCTCCAGTTATTCCCCCATGTAACATAGGATCTGGAAGGCCTCAATAAAAAGACAGGTATAGCTGCGAAATTACTTTAGTGTTGTTATTATTGTAGTGGATCTATCCTGGGTGCATCCCTCTCCTCTTTATTTCACCACTTTAAGGACTTCAAATAAGTTCTGGTGTTGGTGACGGCTTCCTGGTATTGAAGATTATTACAGCACCATCAAGGTTGCAGTACTTCCAAAATCTCTCTCGAAACAGATACCACCAGGATCTTAGTGATAATATCAGCGTGTGAATTGGATGATTCGACGCATTCGACCGTTCACTGACAATCTCTTTACATCTACCGAAGAAATGCTTGCAAGGTAATTGCTAAGCTCGGAAAGTGGGTTAATCGCCATGCAATTAACAATCAACGAACGAAGTGATATTCGCAAAAATGCCCAGTCAGTCTCACGAGTCAGCGAGTGTGTAATAACGGTATTTTTTCAGCTTATCCTTCCGTCTGAACATCCCAAGCTAGCGTTCTCGACAAACAACCAGCAAAGTTACCGAACGTTTACCAATGCCCAAAACCGGGTCAGAACACGTAAAAGGCGTAGTACATAAAGTAAACAGGGCGACGTTATTCTAAAAATTCTGACGCCTTACGAATATGACATTGGAAGCCTGTATTCGGGGAACCCTAGTTCATGATTGGCCGTTGGGTCCAAACTTCCAACCATTCGGAGTTTGCCCAGGTTTCGGACTGGCAAGAAGCCCGTCTTCTGGCCAGTCGCGTGCGTAACAGGCTCCTTGGTCCCAACAGTGCCTAGTTGCCATTGGTAAGGTTTTATCTCCATGTAATTCCGCCCAACAAAATGAGAGACAATTCATTAACGAAAGCTCACACCATGCAGGCATTTATATTAACAACCCTTCAGCCATAACCCCTTCTGTGCCCGGCCGCCAGGCCCCCAGGGGGAAGCAAAATGGCTGAAAGACTTCAGGTTTTTTTGAGCCCGTTCTTCGGTTTTTGTTGTGATTTGATGGACGATCCTGCAACTCTATCTGTCTCTTGGCTTCCTGCACCGCCCACTATGGCATATCAAAAGGCACTGCAGCTCTACACAGCCCTTCATGGTGACAAAGGAAACTTATTACAACTGCAATTGTAGAGTAACCGCAGTGTTCCACAAGGTCGTGTTAGAATCTCCTTGAGGAAGCGAGAGGTGTCCAGTCGAAGGTACTCGATCCGGATTGGCTGGCATTCTTACCAATCAGGACATGCCTTGGTATGTGCTGCACGTGACATCCGTCCAGATGATGTGACGTTCGGCTATGTAATATGCACGCTCTGGAAGCACCAGGGGACAGTGATTCTCCGAAGACAGGTGTTCACGACAATTTCTGTGGATGGAAAACAGAAACAAAGCTCATGAGCCAAAGCCCAGTAAACAAGGTTGTACATCACCAATACTTAATATGAATCGATCAAAATGACAGACACTGTATACTACAGCTATTAGGGAGCGCTTGGCCTCCGGACACCTCCCCTTTGAGAAGGCTGTTCAACCGACTGCTGCTTTGGACTCCACTGTGACGACTCATGGAGGTCCTTCCCTTGGGCTGCGAGCATGCTGATCTGGGATCTGGTACCTCCATTTGGGAGGTATGTCACGTTTGTCGTTTGAAGTTGAATCCACTGATGTGGCCGTGCTTATGATCTTACTTGTGCCTCGTGTTTGATATGATTGACCCTGCGTCCACCGTGGAGAGCATTCCTCAAATCCCGGAATCAGTATCTGACCTCTGTGTAATCGTTTTGGCGTCCCTTCTGCCGCCCCCCTTTCTTAACTTTCCGGATAGCAGTAGAACGATCCGCATGAGTCTGCGACTGTAAACCGAAGGGTTCATTCGCGGGTGCAACATTGCAGGCTGCTGGCAGGATTCACCAAACTAGGTTGAAGCGAGAGGGTCGCCTTGCTGAACGCCAGGAGCTGAATAGCCGCTGCATCAAGTATACTCATTTTGGTCTCCGGTTTGGTTGTAACCGTGGCGACCACGAACTTGTCAGGACGTAGTGTTTTCGTGAACGTATCGGAGTCATTTGCAGTTGTTTCGTTACAAACGGCATTGAGGGGTTGATCCAAGAGTTGAGGCTCATTAATCCAATCCAGGCCCAAGAGATCAAGGCCTGTATAGTTCGTGAGGTTGCGTGTACCATTGAGTTAATTCCCCTTGAACGTTAGGGGACAGTTAAACTTACCAGTCAGTTTGAGGTTCCCACCACATGCATCACGAAGGGTGCACTTTGTTTATTCTAAAAATTCTGACGCCTTACGATTATGACGTTGGAAGCCTGTATTCGGGGAACCCTAGTTCATGATTGGCCGTTGGGTCCAAACTTCCAACCATTCGGAGTTTGCCCAGGTTTCGGACTGGCAAGAAGCCCGTCTTCTGGCCAGTCGCGTGCGTAACAGGCTCCTTGGTCCCAACAGTGCCTAGTTGCCATTGGTAAGGTTTTATCTCCATGTAATTCCGCCCAACAAAATGAGAGACAATTCATTAACGAAAGCTCACACCATGCAGGCATTTATATTAACAACCCTTCAGCCATAACCCCTTCTGTGCCCGGCCGCCAGGCCCCCAGGGGGAAGCGAAATGGATGAAAGACTTCAGGTTTTTTTGAGCCCGTTCTTCGGTTTTTGTTGTGATTTGATGGACGATCCTGCAACTCTATCTGTCTCTTGGCTTCCTGCACCGCCCACTATGGCATATCAAAAGGCACTGCAGCTCTACACAGCCCTTCATGGTGACAAAGGAAACTTATTACAACTGCAATTGTAGAGTAACCGCAGTGTTCCACAAGGTCGTGTTAGAATCTCCTTGAGGAAGCGAGGTGTCCAGTCGAAGGTACTCGATCCGGATTGGCTGGCATTCTTACCAATCAGGACATGCCTTGGTATGTGCTGCACGTGACATCCGTCCAGATGATGTGACGTTCGGCTATGTAATATGCACGCTCTGGAAGCACCAGGGGACAGTGATTCTCCGAAGACAGGTGTTCACGACAATTTCTGTGGATGGAAAACAGAAACAAAGCTCATGAGCCAAAGCCCAGTAAACAAGGTTGTACATCACCAATACTTAATATGAATCGATCAAAATGACAGACACTGTATACTACAGCTATTAGGGAGCGCTTGGCCTCCGGACACCTCCCCTTTGCGAAGGCTGTTCAACCGACTGCTGCTTTGGACTCCACTGTGACGACTCATGGAGGTCCTTCCCTTGGGCTGCGAGCATGCTAATCTGGGATCTGGTACCCTCCATTTGGGAGGTATGTCACGTTTGTCGTTTGAAGTTGAATCCACTGATGTGGCCGTGCTTATGATCTTACTTGTGCCTCGTGTTTGATATGATTGACCCTGCGTCCACCGTGGAGAGCATTCCTCAAATCCCGGAATCAGTATCTGACCTCTGTGTAATCGTTTTGGCGTCCCTTCTGCCGCCCCCCTTTCTTAACTTTCCGGATAGCAGTAGAACGATCCGCATGAGTCTGCGACTGTAAACCGAAGGGTTCATTCGCGGGTGCAACATTGCAGGCTGCTGGCAGGATTCACCAAACTAGGTTGAAGCGAGAGGGTCGCCTTGCTGAACGCCAGGAGCTGAATAGCCGCTGCATCAAGTATACTCATTTTGGTCTCCGGTTTGGTTGTAACCGTGGCGACCACGAACTTGTCAGGACGTAGTGTTTTCGTGAACGTATCGGAGTCATTTGCAGTTGTTTCGTTACAAACGGCATTGAGGGGTTGATCCAAGAGTTGAGGCTCATTAATCCAATCCAGGCCCAAGAGATCAAGGCCTGTATAGTTCGTGACTTAGCGAGTACCACTGAGTTGATTCCCCTTGAACGTGGCAGAAGAGTTCAGATTTCCGGTCAGTTTGAGGCTTCCACTAGATGCATTGTAAACGGTGCGCTTTGTGGGTTCCACTGGTGGCCTTCCAATTACATCCCAGGTTCGTTTTAAAATCAGAGTGAGGTCAGAACCTGTGCTCATTCTGAGGGTAACTGGTGGAGGGTAATGTGCGTGCCATTGATACATGTGACGAATTTACGTCGACCGGGTGATTTCGTTCTGTAGGGGCGGTCATATCCTCTGCCTGCGTCCTTTTGTCGGGTCGGTGTTTGCGCGAGCTCTTGCAACATTCTTCTTTGTGACCCTTTCGACTGCACATACTGCACTTGTGGTTTCGGTAGGGGCAGTGGCGTGAATATTGCCATTCTTCACAAAACCAACAGGCCGTGGTTCAGTGCTGCCTGCCGACCACATGACCACTGGATGTCGTCTCCGTAGTTATCCATGATTGATGCCAGGAAAGCCATACCAGCAGGCAACGAGTACGACGGCGCACGCAAATCCCTCGAATGCCAAATAGTGAAGTGTCTAAGGAAAGACCGAGAGCTCTGGTGGACATCGAAAGCTCGGGAGATGGAGAAGGCTTTTGCTACGGGAAACAGCCGTGCCCTTTATCAACTGATACGATCGACTGGCCCTAGGAAAGCAACGGTCAGCGAAACGATAAGTGAAAAAGATGGCTCATTAATTCCCTCGCAAAAGCGTCGACTGGAGAGATGAGCCTAACACTTCGGAGAGCAGTTCAGCTGGCCTCCTGCAACACAGCCAGTGGAGGTAATGCATACGGGCGAATGGAATGTAAACCTTGATCGCCCTTCAGAAGAAGAAATAAGGTATCGAATAGCCGTATTGAAACGTGAGAAGGCACCAGGACCGGACGGTCTGTATCCAGCCCTCTTCAAAGAAGGCGGAAAATCTCTGGTGACTCACCTGACAAAGCTTATTGATGCTATATAGGACGAAGAGAAAGTGCCTACAGAATGGGGCATGTCGACGTTTATCCTCATCTTCAAAAATGGTAGGCGGACGCTATGTGAAAACCACCGTGGCCTGTTAGTTGTGACATCGAAGGTGCTCTCTGACCTTATTCTTCGAAGGTTGACTTGAACACAGAGAGGGGCAGATCCATGGAAACCAAGCTGGGTTCCGTCCTGCAAAAGGTTGCATCGATCATATCTCCACCCTCCGACAGATTCTGGAACAGCGACACTGCTTCCAGCAACCAACAATGGTTGTTTTTCTTGAGCTGAAAGCGGTCTTGGACTCTGTGGACCGCCAAGCACTATGACAGTGTCTGCGGAG
>NW_008751790.1:1327010-1338192 GCF_000715545.1 Opisthorchis viverrini
ACTTGACAGCCCACTGACAGTGCTGTATTTATGCACCAATTTATCAGCTCCCACCTGCAATGCGCAGTCACCTCCCCCCTCCCCCCCAAATCATCAGTGAACGAAACTGCGGCAGCTACAACCACTGTACAACGAGTACGCGGTTATTACAGCTGAAAATGATGATGATGATGAACAGGGTGTGTTCGGTTTTCCTGGTGTTCGCTTAGAATTTGACTTCCTTTTGGAAGTTACTTTGCATACCATATCCACCTGAGAGAATTTGGAATGTCCAATCATTGCAGCATCAGCCTTGAGACTGATGAGATTTTGACATTCGGTGGCAAGCTTCTGAAGCGTCAACTCTGGATCCCGTTCAATTGGATTTAGCAGCCGGGTCCGAATAACTGCATTATGTGGCCATTGAAGACCAGCCATGAAGATGAGACACTTGAATTGATCCTAGGTCATAGAGCTGAGCAAAAAGCGCTCGCATTCTCTGTTGACCACACCGGCATGAGTGATGAATTATTCAGTATCCCTTTTGGTAATCTTGAGACACTGATAGCGAATACTGAACAATAATTTTGCTCACCGAATATTTGGGCCAAGATTTTGACAGCATCTGCGAAACCAAGGTCACGAGGGAGTTTGGGGAGTATGAAATTTGTGCACCGCTCGTGTTCAGCTGTCCCCAGTTTCCTCAGCAACAGTCGAACCTTCCATACATCATCAAACTGTGCAAAGTCGGTTTGAAACGTCCTCATAGTCCTTGAATCAACTTTCGAAAGTTCGCCCAGATTCAGCATCGAAATTGAATTCATTAATCGCGCTGACAGCAGCATCTGTGGAAGAAGACGGAGGCTCAACCGTTTTTGTCGCATTCACCGACATACTGCGCATCAGAGTCAACAAGCCTCATTTGAGCTTCTTCGAACTGCTTCTGTTGTTGCTGTAAAATTAAATGGGACTGTTTTGCAAAAACTGACATCGTGGGTTCGGGTTGTCGCCAGTTGTTTTTAACTTTTAAGTGAAGTCTCCAGACTTCAGAGTTATATACTGACGTTGTGTTAAACTGTTTACTTGCTATTCTTCTGACATCGCAGTGAAGCGTGGTTGGACAATAACATCCTCTAAGAGCGCCATCTCGGTGGCTTCAACGAATTTATCATGTGCTACTAGCGTTCATCTTTATGCTGCCCTACTGTACAAAAGCACGCGATATGAAGGTGTCAAGCTTTCGCTCTTGTTCAATTTGTGTTCAGTCGTCATCCTTGGATTGAATTTTCTCAGCCAACACCAAAGTGTCATCATACTATTCACGGGTAAACGCCCCTCATTCGCCATATGCACACTGAAAGTAGCCAAAGTCAATTTTCCCTCTTTGTTTGATAATTTAGCCCCTGGGTGTACTCCAATTTCTACAATATCTCATCGCTTCTCTCGTTTGGATACGGTATTTATCGAAACGGAGATTCAGAAGCTACTAGCTGACAACATTATTGAGCCGTCCAACTCTCCTTGGCGCGCTCAGGTTCTCGTTACTGCAAATGAAAGGCATAAGAAGCGCATGGTCATCGGTTACAGTCAAACCACAAACCCCTTTATTTACCTTGATGGGTATCCTCTGCCGAAGGTGGACGAACTTGTAGAGGTATCCTATTACAGTGTTTAGCACACTAGACCCATTGTTGACAAAGACAAGCCACATACTGCATTCGAGGCATGTGGTAAACTGTTTCAATTTCGCTGCATTCTGTTCGGAGTTACTAATGGTGTGGCCTGCTTTCAACACACCATAGACAACATCATACGCGAAGAGGGTCTGCTCGATACATTCGCATATGTTGACAATGTTACCGTGTGTGGTCGCCATGCCCAGGAACATGATCGAAATTAGAAGAAATTCCTAGAGGCATCAAAAGACCACGGTATTACATTTAACCAGGATACGAAATATCTCACCGTGTGATAAAACCGGATCCTGAACGTTTTGGAGCCCCACGGGAGTTGCCCAATTCATGTGACATCCGTTCACAACAAAGATTGGTCGGAATGGTGGCATACTACGGACACTGGATCCCGTGTTTCTCAGATAAGATTAATCAAATCGTCCGCAATCAGATCTTCCCGATTCCAGATAGCGTACAAGCGGCACTGAATAGGCTCAAACACGATTTGGAAAAGGCAGCCGTCGCCCACCATAGACTACGCTCGCTCAGCCGTCGTGGAGGCTGATGCTTCCGACATCGCCATTGCGGCCACTCTCAATCAAGACGGGCGGCCGGCGGTTTTCTTTTCACGCACTCTGTCACAAGTGAGCGTCATTCAGCAACCGAGAAAGAAGCGTACGCGATTGTTGAAGCACTGAGAAAACGGAGACACTACTCGATCGAAAATAACTTCACACTTGTCACTGATCAACTATCAGTCGCCTTCATGTACGACAAACAACACAGGTAAACTGAAAACGACAAAATCCAGAGATGGAGACTTGAACTGTCCTGTTTTCATTACGATGTTCATTACCGTCCAGGTAATCAAACTAAAGCCACTGACGCACTCTCGCGGACTTATAACATATCTGCGATGTCACACGTGGATCTCAACCACCTTCATAACACGGTATGTCACCCCGGCATCACGCGGATGCTTCATTTCGTTTTCTCAAAAAAATTGCCGTTGTCGATCGGGGATGTTAAGGTGATCACAAGTCAACGTAGTATTTCTTCAGAGTTAAGGTCTCGTTTCCTCAATCACCCTTTTGGCAATCTCACTAAAGCTGCACAACCATTTGAACGCGTCAGCATCGACTTTAAAGGCCCACTTCCATCGACCTCCCACAACAAATACCTTCTAACAATGATCGATGAGTACTTCCGTTTCCCATTCGCCTTCGCGTGTATGGATGTGTCCTCATCCAACGTGATCAAGTGTTTTAATCAGTTGTTCTCTTCGTTTGGAATGCCCTCGTACGTCCATTCTGATCGTGGTGGAGCTTTCATATCAGGTGAAGTACAAACGTTTCTTCACGACAAGGGTGTGGCAACCAGTCGAACTACCCCATACAATCCACGCGGTAACGGACAAGTTGAACGACTTACCGGTACTGTTCGGAAGTCTATCACTCTGGCGTTGAAGACCCAACAACGGGACATTGTTAAATGGGAATGCATGCTTTCAGATGCTTTGCTCTCTGTTCGCTCCTTATTATGCACATCTACTAACACAACACAACACGAAAAATTTCTTTACTTCCACCGAAAATCAACGTACGACACCTATCTTCCGACTGGGTTATCGACTCCAGGCTCCGTTCTGTCAAAAAGATATTACGTTCTTCCAAATCCGTTAGTGGAAGATGTGGAACTTGTTAACCGCAACTCGCAGCATGCCTGTGTTTGTTTCCCGAACGGAAAGGAAGAAACTGTTTCTCTTAGACATCTGGCACCCAAATCACAAAACATCTCAGATGTCTATTTAACTGAATCGATCGAAAGTGTAGCGACTCCGCCAGGCGAGACCGAATCACACTCGCTTGATCCTCCTGGAGGCGAAACGGCATCACCAGAACAACCCAGTGAAATTCCAGTGAATGTCCAACCGTACATCACAGACCAACAACTTGTTCGACCGTATAATCTTCGAAACCGCGAAGCTAATTTATATTCTCCTGACAATAACCCCTCCGGCGGGGAAGAATGTTATATACTTGGGTTGTGTTAAACTGTTTACTCGCTATTCGTCAAACTAATCGTGTTTCCTAATGTTTTAGCTGGTGTACTATAGCTCTTAGAAGATTAAAGCCAATCATTCGGCAATCCTCCTCTATTTCTGGCACAATTATTCGAGTGCGCAACACCCTCTGATTCGGCACTTTCATACACGAAAAATATCTGTCTCTTCCTCAGATTCGGCAATTGGCAGTCATATAACTGAAGTCAAGGAAAGTTTTGTGCACAATTATTCGACATGGAATGTACATGGAATGTACATGGCCTTAGACAAATGTATTGTAGTATCGACTTAGAAATATTCAAGATACAGTTAAAGAAAAAGTCGTTCTCTAAGACAGCCCTCTGAAGAAGCTAGATCGCCTTCAACTCACCAGGGTTCCAGTATCTTACCTGATGTTTTATTATTCCATCCGCTTTAGAGATTCGATGCATGTTTGCTAATCACTTGTCATCAGCCGGTTTCCAACACTTACTGCTTTCCGCGCAATCGCCATCATAATTGGCCATGGTTTTCATTCAGGTTCTGATCTATGGAATGTAAGTTCAAGTTTCAATCTCGATCTAGTGATTTAGGTTCATGCTGAAATTTTTATATTACGTCTGACTTCCAGCTCGAGCCCTCACCAGGGTTCCAGTATCTTACCTGATGTTTTATTATTCCATCCGCTTTAGAGATTCGATGCATGTTTGCTAATCACTTGTCATCAGCCGGTTTCCAACACTTACTGCTTTCCGCGCAATCGCCATCATAATTGGCCATGGTTTTCATTCAGGTTCTGATCTATGGAATGTAAGTTCAAGTTTCAATCTCGATCTAGTGATTTAGGTTCATGCTGAAATTTTTATATTACGTCTGACTTCCAGCTCGAGCCCTGTTGGACTTGGAATAATATGTCGGAACCGCCATCATGTAATTTTTATCGTTTCCACCAAACCAATGGATTTATTAGGCGTGGCTTCCCTACTGTCAACCCCTACGTCGGAATCCCTTGGTGGTGCCAGGGAAGAAATGGTAAATATTCGGTTTTATCCGAGTTTAAACTCTTGTCTACTCGCACTTAATGGCTTTCTGCTTTTGCTTACGCCGAACTAAAAACTAGGAAAAAATCACACAGTTGCTAGACTGCATGGGACGACCTTCCGTCATTCTCAATATGCGGCTGGAGCTATGTCGATAGGACATTATAATATCCTTAGAAGTTTTTTCATCACGATCATTACTAGACTCACTTGGTCAGGCGGATACAAATTCATTGTGTTGTACAATAATCTTATAACATCTTGCCACCTCGTCAAACGTTTGCAAAAGTCAGTACCAAACCGTTGTTGTATGTCAGCCGTTGTAGTGGAGAATTAGGATAACCATTGAAGATAAACCTGACTGACCATTGAGCTGTGTCATTTTTTCGTCCGTTTTCAGTACTGATCATTTAAGTGTTATGCTCAATTCGAGAACATACTTTGCTGCACAGTGCTCGTGATATGTCAGATTCTGATTCTCTGGCACCGGACTGGCTTCTATGTCCTATTCTTTTAGTATAACAGAGTTCAGTTAGCCATTGAAAAGCTGATTACCATGTGTATTCACTTATATTGAACAGGCCAGTTATTTTATACAAGCTATTTTTCTCCTACCTAGTTGACGTCCACAACGTTCTCAACCATATCCGCTCAAGAATTCGGTGAGTCTACCGTGCTTGGTGAACTATCTGCCCATTTCAGTCAAGCAGATACGCTATGCGGTGTCAGTCGGCGACTCAGAGGCTGTTCATAGACTACTTCGGACACCGAAACTTCCACCGGTTGAATTAAAGACCGACTCTAAGCTGATCTGTCTCGCAGCCAGCAAAGGTATTTAAATTTATATTTGCGTGTACTTTTCGTTCAACTCTGTGCTTGCCTCCATTTAGGTACATCAATTCTGGTCTAACTTTTTCTATGCAATCTTCAATTTCGAGCAAATAACTTGTCATGCCTCGATTGGATTCTTTACTTTGAGAATCTACCAGAAAACGTGTATGCATCTACCAATCGGCTCATAAGGAAGCATGTGTACGGTGCTTATCCGGTTTCAAATTCAATGTAAAAGATGCAAACGGTATGAACCATGTTTGATTTAATGAGCGACGACTCGTGGATGCTGCATCAAAATCCACGTGGTTTCTAGGATAGGATATGTGAGCGGTTATTCTGCACTAAATCCCGTTACCCAACAACCCTCAAGTTTCCATTTGAACACTGGCGGTGTTCCTAAACCCTCCACCTTACAGATATTCCTCGCTATCTGTTACCTACTTGTCTTTGCCCTACATCAGCTTTTCGGTTTTTTTGGTAAATTTATCGTTGGCTGAGTAATCCGTCCGCAATAACCATCTCTGGTTACGTGACTTCCTTTAACTCCTGAAAAGTTGCGGTTCATAGAAGACAAATTGATCAGTTAAGTGACTGACCAAACGTTGAACATGCTCACGGATTATCGCTTTTCCCGTAACCTTACCAAGCAGTTGACCGAATATTTTGCACTTCTTCATTGCCTTTCATTACGGACACTTGTGGTGCCCTCTAACCCCATCCTCATGAAGAACCTGAGATCCTAGTTGCACCAAACCCCAACTTCTGTTTGTCACCTGCCACACCTCTTCATACTGTATTTGTCCGCTCTAAAATAACCTCCAAAATACCGCCATCTAGACTGGTAGCGTACATCAGTTTATCCTTTCCCTCAGTACTCCTAAACCTCCTGTTTTTGATGGTATTTCCCCCATTACACTCCGGCAGTTTTATGATCGTTATGGCCATTGGCAGCGTTACTTTGAATTGGTGCATAACCGCCATGCAGCTATGAGGAAATCAAAGTAATAGTACTAAGAAAAGGAAAGAGCTTGAACATAGTGCCAAAAACCTGAGAGGAATGTTGACAAACTTCACCCCTTTCCAAAGAGTTATACGTAGAAGAGCCAGTCTGTTCACGTGGTCGAAGGTACTTTTAAAATGACGTGCGGGTTGAGGCCATTTGCATCTACTCATCATCCTTGAGCCATCCAGAGGAAGATAATGCGACTCAATGACGTCCCATCCCATATAACAGCCTTCAACTCCTTTTGCTCTATCGAGCTGATGCACCCCTCCTTATTTCATCGTTACTGCCCACAAACCCTCGCATGTTTCATCCACCTCTATTCGTCCAGTTGCCTTCTATCAAGTTGTGTTCAGTGGTGGATTGATCTCTTCGTTTCTTAACTCAAAGAGCTGTACTCCTAAGTGCCATACTGCCCACTACATCCCCGAATTTTCCACCTAGCTTTTTAAGGTTAGCGTTGACACCCTTCTCTGGTGGCCTCAGTCTCCGTCTTTTTGTTTGTTGGATTATCGTATGCTTTATTTACAAGGAATCCGTGGTAACAAGGTTACCCTCGGTCTGCAAGCCACACACTGCACAATGGAAATTTCACCAGAATGGTTGAAAGTTGAAGTTTGTGTCAGTTTGGTTTGAGAATGCCTTTTGAAGCATCCAGAACTCACGAGTACTTATCGGTATTAGTCCTTCAGTTTCCCCATTGATTTGCCTTAGTGAAACAAAGCGAATCGTTGGCAATATGTACAACCAGACCATCCTATGAAGTGATTTTTATTATTTAACCTGAAATAATCACATGATACCAATTAGTCCGAATTTGTCACTTTACAACATCCATATATTTCTTCTCCGTCCTGTAGGTTACGTGGACATTGTTGGACTGCTTCTCAGGCATGGTGCAGACGTAAATGCTCGCTCATCAGAAGATTCAACCCCTTTGATCTGTGCAGCTGACGGTGTATGTCTCCCAAACACACAAGAGTTTATCAATTCCCGTGTTTAAATAGTTGCTAGCTATGGGCTTTGCATTGCTATTTTTATAGCAAGTAGGGGGCCTCGTTCAATGCACACGGCCACTAAATCTCGTCTAGTGATATTTCCCATACCAAACCTTGCTTCCAAAAAAAACAGTATGACACATTTTTGTGTCATAACTTTCAAGTACTTTATAGTTACGTCTCGGCGATCATTCATTTTGTTAACCCTATCTTTCTTCTATTGCTTTCATCTTTAGCAGATGCCTGTTAACTATCTCGGTACAGTGTAGCCGTTCCGACACCCCACGCTTCCCGCAACAGCGCTTTTTACCTGCACCCTTAATTTTCTTGTATATCAATGACCGACTGCTTATCGCCGAATAGTCAAGTATTCAAAATACTAACCGGGAGGTCTCAGGTTCGAGACTTCCTGAACTTCCTTGAGATACGCATTACTGATTATTCCCAATAAGGATAATAGAACATTCAGCCGTAACACCCTTTCGGTGCCTAACTGCCATGCCACCAGAAGGAAGCACGAGGGTTGGGATACCGCCAGGTTGCCCAAGTCTAGAAGGGGAAGTCAAAGACAGGGGTCGGTTTCGAACCACGGACCTTCCGACCACTAAATTCGCGCTCTAACCACTTGAGCCATCTCGCCCCCAATAACGGTGAAACATCTTTATGGTGATTCTCGGCTTTTTCGAACAGATTGACTTCATTTGCAGGATGAAATTCCAATGGAAAATCCCCAAATATCACCTTACCAGCAAAATATAAGTCAGTTGTATTGGGTTGATTGGCAATAAGTTATATCTCGTAACTCTTGAAGTGTGCTCAATAGCGAACACGGAAGGTCAGAGTACGGTCGCCGTGACTGACTTGCCAGGGCTGCATCTGCTTTCATTACCTTACACTCAGTTGAAAAAGTGGTTGAGATTGTGGTTATGGTTATGTCTGTCAACTTGTTCATTTTTATACTGAGTTCTCGGAACTATGTATGTCTGAGTCAGCTGGTAGATTGAGAACAAGTCACCTCTCATTAGCTGTTCGTTTCGTAAGACTTTATCAAGTTTGGGTTCGCTAGTGTCTTTTATTGATGTTCTGGCCAATGATGCTGGTATATGCACATGGTCCAGTAAGGTTAAACGTGTCCTCTACCATTCTGATTTCTTAGTCGCCTTTTCGTCTTTCAGGGATATCTCAACGTATTGGCATTGCTTTTAAACGCTGGAGCCAGAATGGATTTACTAAACCACAACGGTGAAACTGCATTGGCTCGCGTAAGTTTTGAATATTTGACGGGACATTTTGATTAAGCGATCCGTCACGTCATGCCTCCTGGCGTTAGTTCGGTTGTCCATTACCAGCTATAGTACCAAATATGGAATATTTTCGCATTGGTTCCCAAAATTGTGACTGTGCAGTAGGCTTGCACATTCACATAACTGTCGTTTTAACAGTACTTCTCCTTGTGAGTCCACATCAAAGGGGGATGCACTGGACTCGAATTTCGCTCTTATTAGAGCTCATCAGCGGTATATTTCCTACGGCTGTATCGGGGGTTGAACTCTGGACATCTGACATGCGAGGCGAGCGTATTACCACTACTTCCCCACCAGCGCACGCTGGACGCATCGGAATTTCCACGTCTGAACAGGTGGACGTCTTCACACTTGGTCGATATGATTGGCATGTCTGACTCCTCGAACGACGACCCGGTAGCTGTGTGAGTTGTGACGATCAATCGACCAACCTGTCAGATAGCGTCAGAACACCCAAAATCTGATAGACAACCTTTTGATCAGTTGTGGGACAATTCAAACGGGAGTGATGTTGTGCATTGTGCAAATCCCACAACCACCTACAACTAAGCAATAAGTTGAACCTTTGAGCCTCAGGGTCATTGCCTTCATGACTACCTGCAGTGGTCACTTGAAGTATATCTCTTGAATGATTTTCCCAGCTCTCCGCAGTGTGGCTATTTACCAGACTGTGTGTTGTTTTGCGCTCTTGCTTCTATACCTTCCTCTGAGAGAAACTATATACCAAACTGCGTCTACGCTAGGAAACCAAGCAGTGGTGGGCGAAGTAGCTTACTCTGGTTTCTTATGGAAGTTACAAAACATTATTTTTCTTTTCCGTGACGCTGTTTTTAATCCCACATCAACTTTAGACAATCTTAATGTACGCGCACTGTATTTATGTGGCACCGAAGAGACAGACTATTCTTTCTGGATGTCGGACAAAGAAAGATACTTTCCAAAAACCAATATGGACCCGACAGTATACGCATTTCAACAGTTTCGTGGCACCTGAACTAAGGCGAAGCGTGGCACTCAATTCAATCTATCAGCTATAAGCCATGTACCATGGATACATGGTTTATAGCTGATACATTCTTTCCAGCTGCTATATTTTCCATCACTTGATAGTGAATTTCGAGTTTATTTGCTTTTCCTGACTGCTTTTATTCCGTCTCCCTTCATTCCAGGCTACTAGAAAAGGTTGGGCACATTGTGCACGACTGTTACTAACGTACGGTGCTAATCCACAGCCCATGGCCACTGATGGTCATCCGTTGGTAGTGTCTCCCCTGCACTTGGCGCGCCAGATGCATCAGACAGCCATTGAGAAGGACATACTAACCAGATCTGTTGCGTAAGTTGCCTTTGTCCGTTAATTTTCCGATCTTATTTCTTTCCTCAAAATGTTGCACAAACCCTTCTTCCCGGTTCATGTCATTTAACGTGTCCAAACGTTTACCATAGATCGTTGAATGCCTCAACTTTCTTTGAGCATTCACATTAGTATCTTAGTGGACCGGTCGGTCTAATGAACGATCTCATTGTTGTTCAGAATCTTTATGCGCCTTGTTGAGTTAAAGGGTCCGTACTTATCTTTGAGTCGCGTCACATTTAGCTTATGAATCATAGTGAACAGGATGCTAGTTTCCGACCAACAGTTCATCTTTGTCACTTTTAGATAGCTGTTGTCCAGACTTGGGTGATTTCGCAATATCTTAGCTGTCGTGTACCATAGGGAACGTATGACATTACAAGGCAACTTTGCATCTGCGCTATCAGTTAACCAAGCACACCAAACTTATTCGACTGATTGTACCTTCCAAAAAATAGTCCACCGTAGTTGTTGTGAGATTTGTATACGATGCTTAAGTCTGACTGAGAAATGCACTGAGGGATCCCGGTACCGTTCATACAATATTCTATTTTCCTCTCCTCTACCACTTTTGTTTAGCATGGAGAACCGAATGCTGGAAATTGTGAAGGCCACCATCCCAAAACATATTTCTCTGCTTGAGCCAGGACATTTGGTGGACACAAAGACGTCGAGCTTTTTCCCAATTCAACTCGTATCTGAAGAACAATTGTCCCGATTTGTACTCTACTTCAAAACACCCCCAGGCTATGAGATGGTTGATGTGAACAATAGTCTCGGAGTTAAGGGATCCTCCTCGTCGGACGAATTGATTCTTGTGTATGTCGTCCGTGTACAGCTACTGGTTAGTGGATTCAGCGTTGAGTGAATGGCCTTCCGTTGGCTGTATTTTCTGTGCACAACAACAGGCATACTAATCACTTTTCGTATATTATCATATTATTATGTATTAT
>NW_008751790.1:1338217-1365891 GCF_000715545.1 Opisthorchis viverrini
TATATATATATATATGTATATATATATATATATATATATATGATGAACAAAGGAAAATGTTACATCCCTACATAGGCGCTGAGTGTGAAGAAGTTGGGGAGTGCCTTTTCGAGGTTCACATTACCTCAGAAGATCGTAGCGTATGCAAGCAACTCGCCCCTACAACTTTCTGCGCCCACCCAACCTTTACACCCTCCAGCAATTCTAGTTCAGCCCAGCTTCGTATGCACCCAGTATTTGGCCGTTCTGGTTTTGAATACTAAGATCATTTTACTTTGCACAATGGGTCAAACTTGAACTAGTTTCGTGTGTGAATAGAGTGTACGAACATTGGCCATAACCTTATTCGAGTATTCCTGTGGCCTCTCCCGGTAAATGCAGCCAGCAAATCAGTAGAAACTTTTTTGTAGTCTATCGTTCAGTCAGCAGATAGATTTTTCGCGGATAGAGTGAGGCCCCGCCAGCCTGGGTGTTCCTATTGCTGATGATTTCTCACGCCAACTTCATTGGCGTAACCCACTCATTCTTCCGAGATGACCTGAGCTTGGTTTGATCTATTATTCAAATTGGTGCGCCATTATGTACGCTACCACGTTCAATTGGGTGCTGGGTTATGGTCAGTTTGAAGTTCACTTCCTCGTTGTAACTCGTCATTAATCTCCTCCGCCGGATGATATGCATAGGAGGCATTCGCATTTAGCCGTCATCGCACTTAGCTGTCATTCGGCAGCCTAACATCAATGTTCAGCACTGATGCTGGACTACCACACACTGTAGGTCTCGTGGTTGTACAGGGTTCGGATACTGACAGAGTGTCCAGACCTGGACAGGAGGACGATTAGTATCCTAGATTAAGGCATTTGGTCCGAAAACCTGACCTCAAGGCAGTGATGTTTGGCAAAAATGTCAGTGCATTACCGTTTTTAGAGAACAAGCCGCTATTCATGTTCCAACCTCCAACCTGGAGAGCCAGATGACCGTGTTGGCCAGACCTTTAACCATTGACCAACCTGGCATGACAGTGTCCGTGCGAGTATCGGACGGACAACCCCAGTATAGCTCAATTGGTCAGGGAGGCACACAAACCGTCAAACCATGTATAGGTCCAGTTTCTTCTTAACGGATTTAGCTAACGGTTCTTCCTATCCTATTGGTATTGTTATGTTAAGCAGAATCTAGGAAATGAATGTTAGAAACCTCAAAACCATCCGGTCGAGCCAAATCTAAGGCGCATTATTCTCTAAGATGGATCTCCTTGTATGAATGAAACTAACTGTGCACTAATAAATTAAGATTCACCCTTTTTCCTTTGTGAAACTCAATAAATCGATGCAGGATTTACCTCTGGAGCACCTTCCAAAAATTTTGAGACTCGAACTAAAATATGTTCGCACTGATGACTGGATCCCTCGAAACGGGTCAGAATGGTCCTTCTTGCTTTTTATCTTTCATATGCCTACTTTTGACTCTTCGCCACAAATGTCCTTTGCTGGAAACGATCCGTTCAGAAAGGCTTCTTGGATTCCCATTAAGTCTGAACAGTTGTAGGACCGTACAGCTCATCTGATAAAGGGGATTGGCAACACTTATATATTTTGTATACCAACATCATGTAGAACTCTCAAACACTTGGTAAGCAGTTGTGTGGTGTCGCGAACACGTTTATGGTCAGGGTAGTAGAGTAAGGGATACTAGTTGTTGTCTTTTGTCTCCTACTCAGTTAATGGTAGGCTAATATATTAGTCATTCTCTCTATCAGTGACAAATATGTACAGCTATCCGCAGTAGCATGGGTGAAGAGGTCTTTAGCTGTCTGTGGCTCTGAGTTCAAGAATGTTTTCGTGTCAGGCCAACCTTGCTTTCACATTTAAATGTCAGTCAGGCGAACACAAGATTCCTATCCCATTTTCGTGTACTTGACACCAGGACGGCCATATCCGACACTGGTTAACAGGTCCAGGGTTTGATACAGTCCGCCTCAGCTTCAACGGGACTCGCCGTCATTGCACCAGAATGCCTGGTTGTACTGATTACCCCGGATTGTGTGTCTATTCCGTGGCGTCAGCGATCAAGAGCGGTGGTCTGAATACACTCTGCTTGGACTCGTCTTCTTCAACATGGAAGCATGGATCCATAGACACTCAGTCATCTGTGAGTTAAATATTACTGTGTGCCTTCTCTACCCTGAACCTCCCCCTATGCTTTATCCCTGGTTCCGTTTGTCCGTCTGCCAAACAGACCATCAGATAAATGTCAGGTAAACAAACGAAGGACGAAGTCATCCGTTTTTGACAAATTCCAGGACTTTGTTCTCATACTTCCCTCAGTTTACACCATAGCTTCTCCGTACTTTACTGCTATCCCTGATTGTGTGGCATGAACATTTATGGCGAAATTCACTGCAGAGAGTTAAATCCTTCAGGCTCATTTGAGTATCTACAGGAGAGTGAAGTAAAAATCGAACTTGTACGTGCTTACATGCCTCGCGCGTAAACCCTTCAGTCTGCATACCGTTACATAAACGTCGGTGTGATCCACAGAAATCAAACGACCAGCTAAATTCGGGTCGCCACTGGAAGCCGAACGCTAACCACGAGCAGACTTGTGAGGTTGATCCATTTGATGAAAAAGTTTATTATTCATTCCCATCATAACAGGATCAGTGCCACCGAAGTAAGAAACCTATGTGAACCGTGTGCTATAAAAATTTCTAGAGTACCCCACTCGTATGGCATTAGACCAATGAGTTTCCTGAACCAAATTCTAGTGATTCATAGGGTTTTCGTCAGTTTTTGTTACTTCCAAACAGCGGGCATACAAGGATTAACAAAATTTTGATCATGTTAACCTTGTTTGGGGTTCTGCTCTGACGAGTACCGCTCAGCAGCAAAGCCAGCAGCAAGTGCTCATGCAATTTTAGAATCTAAAATCATTATGGTGCGGTACTATTTCCGGAAAACATAAGTATAATACGCACACAGGTGCTCACATTCTGAACGGTATCGAGCGCCACTGGTCCATTCAGTGTTGAAGTAACATCATAGTTGCACTGAGTCGGTCCAGGTAACTAAATTCACATAGCACCTATTCAATCCGCTTATAATGAGTGACAAATAACCGCTGAATCATTTTAAGGTATTTTACTGGATTCATGTACTGATGTTTCTCGGTCACCCACTCACAAAATGTTCGTTAATAACTTTGTGGGTTGTGTGGGATGTGCAGTTTAGAGAGATTAAGCGGGCCCGAATAGACTATAGACACCAGCCCGTCGTGAACAACAGGAACCCGGCGTGTGATATCAATCCTCCAACGCTTCAAGGCACCTGGCCCGGACAGTCTGCACCCCGCTTTCCTCAAAGAAATTGGTGAGGTCCTAGTGAACAGTCTGATAACCATACTGCAGAAGATTCCGAACGAAAACAATCAGTCGCATGGAGTGGCATCCTAGTGTTCAAAAATGGCACAAGAACGTCATGGGAAAATCATCGTAGCATCAGCCTGCACAGACTCGTGAGAATGAATCTGGCTGAGAATGCATTGACCATACCTTTATCTTGAGACAGATTCTTGAATAGCGCCATCCCTTCAGGCGTCCACGTTGATAGTTTTTCTTCATCTGAAAGCTGCGTTTGACTCCGTTGATTGTGAGAAAATTTGGTAGTGTTTGGTGATCAGAAGTGTCCCTCCCAAATTTATATCCCTTATGAGGGCACTGTATGCGAATTCCTGTGGGGGTGTACGAGTGTACGGCAAGCTTTCGCCTGAGTTCACCACCTCGAGTAGTGTAAGACAAGACTCCCCTCTCTCACCTTTCCTCTTCAACTTTGTTATTGATGTGATGCTTGAAATTTCACCGCGTACCTATGACACTTCAGGGGCCAAAAACTCTCGGGACGTACCCTCACAGACGCTGAGTATGCAGACGATATTGCTCTCCTTGGTTCAGACCTTTCCTTAATGAAAGCCATTTTAAATAACCTAAATAACTCTGCGGCACGGTTCGGCATGAGATTCGCACCTGCTGAGTGTAAAGTGCTGCTGCAAGACTGGATAGGATCAAACCCAAGCATCATGCTTACATATGAGCCAATCGATGTGGTAGATAAATTTGTTTACCCGGGCAGTTGTATAAGTTCTGGTGAACTGGCCAGAGATGAGCTCTCGAATCCGGAAGGCTGGAGCAGCTTTTGCCAACCTCCGACACCTATGGCGCTGACGTGACGTCCGTTTATCTGTCAAGGGCAGAGTTTACACTGCGGCAGGGCCAATCATACCGGCTTATGGACCAGAGACGTGGTCTCTACACGCACGCGCCATACGGAAAACATCAGTGTTTGATCATCGGTGTCTCCGGTCTGGTGGAGGACCGGGTTATGAATGTTGAGGTACGCCGGAGGGTCTTAGGAAGAAAGAACTCTTCCGCGATGGATGAATTACTCACGCTTTCTAGGCTACGCACTCCGCGTGTCAGAGATCCGTCTGCCTTGCAGAGCTCTTTTCGCCCAGCCTTCTGCTGAGTGCAGCCGACCGGGAAGTGAGCTGTGTATGACCTGGCAAAGAATTATGAAAACACTAACCAGTAAACTGAGTTAGGCTGATAACTGCCGCCTCCATTGTTGGGGACCCCCGGGACTCAACTCACCAGTGGTTGATGACACTTGGCGTAAATGGCCCAGTCGCACAGTCAGTGGCGCTCGTGCATCAGAGCTATCGCCTTCAATGCGTAGCTACCTAGTTTCCGAACTAACCTACCATGCCATCGCCTCCAAGGCTTGGCTGGATATCCCACACTCTCCAACTTTCTGGTAATCGAAACTTTAGCAGTTGGGACCATTGTGTCTGTGGTATACAGTAAATGGCTGGTAGAATGATTGATTGATTAAACTTTAAAGTCAGAAGGATATATTGACGGAGCGCTCGACGCCACTTTTCTTTTTTTGTCAACCAATCGAACCAAGATGATAGAATACTTTCCTGAGACCCGATTCAAGCGTATGTTGTTGAGACTAACAGTAAATTTGTCAGTTTTTCGCAGTGGACAGTGGTGTTCCTTGGTAACTTGTAATAGGTCACATAAGAGGGAACAGCTCTTAATTTACCAAATTTCACTGCGGAAAATATTTGAGTTTGAGTGATCGAACAATATCAGGGTAACTGACTGATCTTGGGGCATGGGCAGTGTTGCAAGATGAACGGGATATCGTCTATAAATAACTTGTCGATTGTAGCACAGAAAACTAATGTGTTTGATTCATGCACACGAGTGAATATCACAAATTACAGCGTGCGTTATTGGTTTGTTTATTGATCTTAGGCCTGTTACGAAGCCGCATGATAATGGCACCGTTAATCTCGCTTGCAGCTGGTGAAAAAACGACGGCAATTAGAGCAAGAAATTGCTCAAACATTTCTCACATAGGGAAGACAGTACGATAGGATTATTTGACGAGCCAGGGGATGCAACATAGGCGTTCAGCTATAGCACCCTTCTGGTGCCTAGCTGCCATGCCATCCGAAGGAAGCACGAGGACTGAGATACTGCCAGGTTGCCCAAGCCTAGACAGGGGAAGTCGAGTGGCGCAGGTCGTATTCGAACCACGGACCTTCCGGTCAGTAAATTTGCGCTCTAACCACCTGGGCCATCTCGATGCAACATAGACTTCGTGCATTACTTATGTGGGATTTGGACAATCTGACTATATTGGCATCCCGGGAAAATGAATGACTCGTATTTTCGGGTCATTCATTCCTCTCTACTCGGTATGAGTGCGTCTAGGTTCTGCAGTGTCGACTGTAGACTTTATGAAATTCCATACCACCCTGTCCGTAAAAGGTACGCAGCCTTCTTATCGGTACATGGCTAAACGCCAACCGGGAGCTAAAGCGTTGCACTGTTTGAGATAAGTGGAGCGCTGGTAATTTGTTGAACTATTGGTAGCTCGGGTGAGTTTATTGGTTGTTGATCAGGTGGCTGTTGATCTGTTCGCCGAGCTTGGAAGCTCGGCGAACAGATCAACAGCCACCTGATCAACAACCAATAAGTGGAGCGCACTTGACTCACATTCATTTGCGCTGGAATAACAAATCGACCAACGAATGTAGGATGCTATAAGGTAGGTGTGTACCACCTTTCTCGTATCACTATTTACTACATTTTATCCTTCAAATGATACCGCTTCGATCCCTAGGGATATCAAAATACCGCAATTTGTCATGTGGATGTAACTTTCCGGCAGTAAGGCCTCTTCGGTTGAAATATCAAATACCGAGTTCTTTTAATCCATTTCATTCGAACGGAAAGAGGACCCACTACGGAATTCAGTCACTTAGGTAACATTCTTCAGCAGCGTACAATTACGCAGGCAAAGAATGATGTGGGCTCGTACAAGCAGTACTCTTTGAAAGATATACGTTATAATAACGAAGTAAAACGCCAACCGCTAGTTATGTTCAGGATAAACCCAGCATTTGAGCCAGCGTCTTTTCGAAGCATGAATTTGGTTGCGATATCTAGGTCCACTAAATTTATCACCTGCCGTGTTAGTGATGGGGCTGACAAGTGCTTTTTTGCTGGCTCACGTTTTCCATCGAATTTCCCGGTATGACAACTGTTTGCGGATTCCTTGACGTAGAGACCGGTCAGTTCCGCCTGTACGCTGGTCGCTGCTGCTCCGGGTGGGCTCATATGTAACGTGTGAGGCAGAGTTCGCCTACGGATCGCGTCTTATGTCGTTGAACCGAATACCATCTGCAGTCGGTAACTGACATATCCATGCAGTTGGGTACGTGCGTGATATCCCTTGACTAGTCTTTCTGGCACTTCGTTAGTAAGGAGGTCTCTAAAGAGCAGTTTAAGAATAACATCACTTTCCGCGTTACAGCACGTCACGTGTACGTAGCTACAATTTTTCAGGTACCCATTAGGTACCAAGGTTTCGGTTATGAATTGTTCATCTCTTTTTGACAACCTTCAGCATATTTACGGCGTGCTTTGTGGTCTAGGACGTCTACCAAACCGCCCGTACACAATCGCCGCACTACTCGAACATTGTAGTTATTACCCATTTGGTGTTGTCCATTCGGGGTGGCTGTCCTTGTGAGCAAAATACCTGAAAACATCAGTAAATTGGTACAATCTGCTTCACTAGTCACTATTAATTCTGGGTGCGGTTAATTCGTCACTTTTGAGAAAAAGCAAATAGAAGTTGATTAGTTAGGCAGCAAGCGTAAAGAGTCCACATATTTGTCAAGGAAAACACCGGCCAAAGTCTGGTCCAACGGTTGCTCATAGTCAGCAGCGTTTACGCAGGGGAACGTGAGGCCCAGTTTGTTTATATGCCAACCAAGAGTTATTGGTAAACCGAATAATGAATAGAGAGGATTGAATTTAGATTGTGTGCTTTTGTGCTCATTGTAGTGGATTGCTTTAGCGTTCTTCCCGTGATAGGACCATGCAGGAACAAGTTTCACAGTTTTGTTAATGTGGAAACAGCTTGCACAAAACGCGTTATTTCCAATGACCATTGTGACATAGAAACGAATACTTCTAGTTGGGATATTTTAACCGATGGAAATCAAATTGAATATATGAATGCAACACTACCTTTGCCTGTTTTTCAGCCCCGCTGCTCTACTCCGTCGATGGTACTCATTGGTGCATACCGTGTTCGGATCGATGTGACTTCCTTGATACAGGCCTCCGCTGGACTTACTTTCGGTGGACCCAACAAACCGACAATTTATATCCCGCGATCAGTTAGCTGATTTCTGTTTGTCTTCCCTCTACCACAATTTGATCAGATTTAATATGACTGCATTTACTAACTCACTGGATTTCCAGCCGGTTTTCTGTCGATTAATACAGCTTCGTACGGAGCGAATGTGTCGTGTCTAAAAAGACTGGGAGAGGCTGTGACTGTTGATGGGCGAAGTCTTAGTTCTCTGCTCACCGCTCCTAATATTCACTTGCCACGTGTGTCATAGGACCACCAATGTTTGTATTCCCCAGCGCTAAGCCTTTTAGTATGTAGTCAGAGGAATTCGAAGTTCCAAATGTGGATTCCAGCCTGTAAATGAAGCGAACCTATGCTGAGCTTCTCTACATGAATCTGTGAGATTGGAATTCCGAATAAAAGTGACGAAATGGTTGCACGATGTTTATTGGCTTTTTAGCTGCGGGGTGAAATTCACGGCTAAAACTTGGAGATCTTGCCGCCAGCTCAAGCATCAACTTATCACGTAAGCCTTCTGTTTGCGAAGTCACTCGACGTGTTAGCCAACACTACCACTTGATGTACTGTGCAAGTAAAGGGCAGGCGACGCTGAAAGTGCAGGTTAACCACTGCTGCTTAGTTGCCCGTAATTTAATGAAAGCGCTAGGCCTCCAACTGAAAAGTTGTGGTCTGAATCAGCAGGAGATCAGTGAAATGCGCATCGCTGGCGATTCCGCCTGAAGATATCTACTAGAGAGTGCTTTGCTGTTCTTCACGCATACTGAAATCCACATCTGAATCTTAAACCTTATTTTAGTGTAGCGCGTACCCTCAAAGTGGTCATAAAATTGCAGCAGTTTCCATGCTCCGGTTCTACCTAGTGGAGGGCTACTTTTGAATCGGACTCTCCTGACTTTATTCTTGTCACTGTCTCGGTAAAGTTCGTATGTCCTTCCAAAACAAAACAAAAAATGAGAGGTTTGTCCCCAAGAGAGATCTGAAGTCCAGCTTTTCAAAATCCCTGGGCGAATGTCATTAATTACCAAATGTGGTTCTGTATGATGCGGGTGGCCTTATCTATCGAGCGCAAATTCTGCATATCAAAAGAATAGAAATGTGAGGGCACAGTTTAACACTTGTATTGGTAGCCTAGAAAGTTGGTTACTATACCTCCAACTTTTGATTCTCTCACCCGACAAGTCCTCGGGCGTTGTTCTTGTTAAACGTGTATTATGATGCAATATCATTTAATAGACAAAAGTTCACTGTGGAAAGCATATAGTCTGATAATATCCAGAAGCCCACTGAACGACCTACATCGCGAGGGCTTCACATAATAAGGGCGTATTACGACAGCGAACACCAAAGGTTCCAATGCACCACGGATGTACGAAATGATTAAGGGCATTCTTGCTAGACCCGCTCTGTTGAAGACAAGTGCTCTTGAGGTCCATTGTACAAAGATATGACTTGAACAGTACCGTGTACGATCGGAGCTAAATTATCTGATACATCGCTTCATTCCGATGTAACTACTCGACCATGAGGTGAAGCTAATGAAGACCTGATAGCGAATCCTCACTGCCAGGTCTCCTCTTGGTGTGCCACTCAAATTGCTTGGGTGCACGTGACCTCCTTCCCGGATTACCCACTATTGGTAAGTGTCCAGCGAAGCCAGATCTTTCCTAGAGCTTTTTATGACGATCACCGTGGCCATCAGGTAATTCTTATAGGGTGTTGCGTTTGGATCGTTCGCGGTCGACAGGGTTCTCGCACAGACGCAGTGGATTTGTGCGCAAGCGAATGCTAATCGGAATTTCGAGGGGCGGTCCCATCCAACATTAATAACGCAATTACGCGACATGTGGGCAGTTGTCCCATGGGCAGCCCGGAAAACGCAGATGGTACTTGTTCAGTGTTGACTCGAGGGGATGGATTGTATTTTCTCACGATATGGCCACCCATTCTCATGTACGTACCAGTTCAATGATTTATTGCCATAAAATAAATCACATTGTCGTCCTTGCACCCCAAGTCTAATAAACTTTGGTGCCCATAAAATCCTTCCCCGAAGTGACAGATAAAACAAGGCTTTACTCAATATCCCAACTGGTCGGTTATGTCAACAGCTGTCAAGCAACCCCTCATTGGGGGTTTACCTACATAATGCCTATTGCATGGGGCTAATCGGGACACCAGAACGAACGTGTTCTGAGATCCTGTGTAATACAAACTCATGGGGCTAATCGGGACACCAGAACGAACGCGTTCTGAGATCCTGCGTAATACAAGGTGGCCTAGCTGACGTCCTTGTAGAAACCGACAGCTACATTATCGTGTGACTTGCACAGTTTCCATGATAATCCACCTGAGCGCACCTTTGGGCAACTGGTGTTTCACACAGATGCGTCTAACGCTCGAGGACTACGCATGCGTGGGAAAGCATTCTGTGATGGGCCAGTCGTGCCGATCTGATTTATCACTTAGCCTCAGATACTCCAGCGATTGAGGGGTTACTAGCCGATTTAAATCAGAACGTGCACTCGAAGGACAGTTGCTTCACTAGGGATGCTGTCTGAGAATGGTAGCCATAATCCACATTAACAGGGACACCACAGGAGAGCACTGGTGCTCCATTGTCTTACGGTCATCACAGTTTATTTGAATACAGCGTCATAATAAATAGAAAAATGGAACACTTGAATTGACCTACGGCTGGCCTACCACAAGCATACGATGTCTGCACCTCCAGCATTCTGCCAGAATCTAGGGTGCCATTGTGGACGATACCAACGCCGGTAAGTCGCCATATGCTCTATCCAGGAGGGATGACGACACCCAAACGTAACATCTTTGATTTCCTTCTACCATGTTGAATTCTGTCCACCTCTACGTTTGCGCCACTCCACATTGGGCTAGGGGAACAGCGCTCGTCTACGAATGCTTAACACATGCCCCAGCGACAACTTGCAGTGTTAGATGCATTCTCTGAGTGAAGTACTTAGGTGAATCAACCTACGATTTAATCTCTCATCACCTAATTCGAATTCGCTGGTTCCAACCGATTCCTGCTAAACTTCTGAGGCATCGATGGTCAAAGATGTGAGGTCTCAAGCCATCCACCCGAAGGTGGCCAGTTATCGTAGCCGTACAGCACCCCAACCCACAATGTAGTCTGATTACGCGTTCTCTGAGGTCAAGTGATGTCTTTTTGATGATACAAGTGGCGCAGGTTGACAAAAGCATTCTCGATATTTGATATTCATGCATTGAATTCGTCCGTAACACCACCGTCAGAGTTATTGCAGTTCCAAAGATATGTAGTGTTCCACAAGCTCCAATGTCATCCCTTGAATTCTCAGGATTCCCAATGACTAACCTACGGCAAGGATTCGTACTTTGTTCGCACAAGGCACATGTTGAATAACTGGATGACCCTGCTCAGCTTTCTACGTGACACTTGGCTTCCGGTTTTTTTTCGAAAACAAGGACGATATTGTCCGCGTTTCCCAGGTCCACAACAACCCGCTGAGAGGGATTTGAACGGCGAGGTTTCGGAGACATTTCATAGGTCACACGATCACTACATCAATGATATAACTCCGCAAAATTGAAGAAAGCGTATACCACAGTCGGCAACACTGCTTGTGGGTAAGCTTTTGGAGAGCCCCACGTTGACCCTAACGCGCCCACAAGTTACAGTATTGTAATTACCCTGTTGCACAAGTGTTGAGAACTAACTGATCAACAGAATAGAACGCACCGATGGCGTCAACGAATACCGAGATTGCAGGGTGTCTATAGGCATGCCATTGCTGAGACACTTGACGAGGTGAGGATGTAACCCATAAGCATCTTCCTGGCCAAAATCCTGCCTACCGTTCTCGGATCGCGTCTTCATGCGATCTCGTAAAAGAGGCCAGGGGTTTCAAGGCAATTTATATGTGATGGCCACAATCACCACAAGCTGAAACAATTCACGAATATTCACAGCTTCTCGCCTCTCCAAGTTTGTGGACCTACCAATCTTCTCGATTCGAGCATATGCCATTCTTCGTCTGAAGTCTAGCATTTCGTCGAGTGATTTTGTACTCTATACCAGAATGAATGCGTGTCCGAATTTGGAGTAATTAAGTGTTGTTTGAGCTCGTGCCTAGATCTATTTGGCTGCGCCGTTCCACAAGCGGAGTGCCCAGCGTCTTGCACGGACTTTCCAGTAAGTCATCAGAAAGCCTTGTCCGAATGGGGCTTTAGTAGATAGTTTTGTTTCGTTAGGTTGCAGGAGCTTCCAGAGGACCGGGCTAGGTGCGCGCATCTTGTTTGCACCCGAAAATTGCAACGAAAACAAGGTCAAAGGACAAGCGCGTGCTCTGAGTCCACATAGTTGATCCAGAACGAGCGAATTCGGGAAATGGCCCAAGCAACCCATCGGTGATAGCGATGTGGTCTACTCACGTTTGAGCTTGGCCTACACGCACCATGTGACCATGCGGCTCTGGTTGTTCGGGAAGTGGGAAACAGCTGTCTTTTATGGTCTCTAGGCTGATGCTTTCAACACTTTAGCTATCGATGGTAGAACTGACCTACCTCTACTGTGAAAATGCACGTTGTGACATGGACAGTCGGTTGACCGAAGGTCAAGAACAGCGGGAAAGTGGTCAGTCTGCACGTGAGTAGAACGGGCGCAATGGTCCACATCTATCTGGTAAGTCAGTAACCGAATACCCAGAACTTCGCGCTGATCTGGTTGTCACTGGCCGACTTAACTATAAACTATCCCACAACGTTCTTTATCAACGGTAAAGATCACTTGTCTAGATTGCTCATAAGCAAAGTCAGAAGTCAAAAAGTGCTATGGCCTCATCAATAGTTTTGAAAAAAATCATCAACGGCCAAACCAGCTTTGATGGACCAGCGACGGGAAAGGTAGGCTTGCAAATCACTCCCTCTGAAGACCGTTACTTCGAGAGAAGGGAGCTATTACAATCACCAAAAGTAAATGTCCGATCATTATTGCTTGGTGTGAAACAGCCTTATTGATATAACTCCACCAGCCACCTTGAGGCAAAAGCCCTGTTTGTGGAATTGTTTTAATGATCGATTTACAGGGAGTTGTAACACATGTGAAAACTTCAAAAAAGTACAAAGCAAAAGAAATAATGATCATTTGACGGCAGGTGTCGGACCCGCTGTCTGTTGCTTGCTGAGCTTGATACCACGCTGCCGAACACACATAAGCAGATTCTGAGCAGTCACCGGATACATGATACTTTCGATAATCGCTGGATATGAAAGGAACGGTAAGGAAGGCAGATACGAGGTTAATGAAAAGAAACATCCATGAGTACATCAAACGGTGACACTATATGGATACAGGTGCAAACCATCGAATCCATACAACTGAAGGAAATATCCAATCTGTTGTGGCTATAACTACCTGGGATAAAGCACACAACGTAATGACTACGATATTCCCTTCTACGCGTGCCGGTTATCCGAAAGTACGATTCAATTCCCCCTTTTAGTCATTTTAGCAGTCGATTTCCTCTATTTTCTGCGATTTCTATAATAGGGCTTGACTGTTCCCCGGGGGTCGCTATATGCGGTCGATTTCTCTAGATTCAGTTTAATGTACTAGGCATGAATCAATGTACACCAATGTACCAAAGCTGGTAAAAAATGACAGAATGAGGGCAGCGGAACGGAACAGTGTTCCTCAGGAGTAGGAGGGATGGAGAGACGTCGCGAGAGTCGGTGGCTGCATTGCAGGAACGCTACTACGCAAAATAGCATCTATTTCATTGAGCAACAAATACAGCGTCCTACAACGGAAAACTGATAAGTACAATGTGTTAAATTTGGTGAAATCAGAGTTCCTAGGTGAGTAAACATGCTTTGCTGACTGACCTTGGACTGTTTCCAATCGACAGACGGTTGATGGGAAAGGATTCCGCAACCATGTCTTAGTAGTCACTAGGTCAACCAGTGTAACCTACGGAATCCCACAGACCTTCCAGTTCACAAAATCATAAGTGCCCGAGGATTATTAAGTCGGTGTTTCCAGCTGGGGACTTTTCCAAAAAGGGACGGATTTAGTGCAACCTCTAATTGTTTTAGAATCAAATATTTATAAGAAATATAACCGTATTCATATGTCCAAAGCCATATCCAGCACCCCAGCTAACAAATGACAGATAAATTCAATAGGTCACGTTCCGTGGCAGTCAACAGCCTGATTGTCAAGTGCATTCATATGTTTTGCTGCAATCGATTCGATAAGAGAATTAACATACCCACACCAGATTTGTGGTAGTTGGGTTCAGTTTTGTCTGTCCGAATTCGAAGCACTCTCCAGCCAACCCCGGGAACCAGCGAGCATTCGACAATCTTACCATCGAGGTGCTTATCCTTCGGACCGACGTGGGCGAGTTTTGCCGAAGGGACGTTCAAGCCACCGAGGTAAAGTTGACCTACATAACCAGGAATCTCACTGGCGGCGGAGGAGGAACAATCAATGAGTAAAGGATGTTAGAATTGTACTGAGGGTGACACAACAAAAGAGGCGATGACAAAAGGCAAACTTCAAGACAGATACATACATTTTAGTGAATAGATAGGTGATTTTACTGAGATACCAAATATTAATGACTTTGAACAAAGTCTAACTTGAGGAAACCCAACCCATATTGATTGCCGCGTGATGCCAACAGCTCGGTGGCCTTGCTGCATACAGCAGAGCGGGTAAGCGAAAACATGCTACTGCTGATGCCTATAATCTCACAAGTTCAGGTATTCCATCTTCTACCCCAAACCTCTCTTTCCAAGTCCCAGCACTAGGGCCAACCGATTTATTCGCCAAGCGTCGCACACAGCTGCAGCTTCTGTGCGTCCAAATTCACTAGCAACTCGAAGTATGTTTCCAAACCCTAAAATCCGGCCTATTTAGCCGTCTTTAATGTCATCACACAAAAGCAAGCAGGTCAACAAGTGGCTCTTGCTCGTACACTGCATTGATGTACTGTCAGAAACCAGGATACAGAACACAAACATTGTAATCGAACCGACTCCCCCTTGGCTGTCTGCCAAGTCCCGGCTGCGCATCTGTGGTGGCGCAGTGGCCGCTGTAGCTGGATTTGCAGGAGTGGCTATCGTATTGACCCATCCAATGGAAGCGTAACTACTTGAAAGAATACCAGTTGAGAGTCACCCCTGTACGGTTCGTTTAGAAACGTCTGTGAAGAAACTTCGAGAAGCTCATTTCCACCGCACCATGTTTATTGTGTTTGCCTCGCCCCCACAGACCGTAGCTCTGTACCTGTCAAAAAGTTTCTATTACGCTCTAGATGCTCCTTTACAACGAACTAAAAGCTTAGCAGGTGACATGAATGCTCAGGTTGGTAGACTAAGCGCTGTTGAGGTACAACTGGGTGGTCGTCGTGGGCTAGATTCTAAACACAAAGACAACGGAGGATGCCTGCTTCGGATGTATGCCGATTTCAGACTGTTCTCATGAAGGACCAGTTTCCCGAAGAGCGAAAATCGCTTGACGTGGTGCTTGACAAACCATCATTGACTCTAAACAGACCTCACTGCATCAGTTACCGATGGCTGTTCCTCATTCTGGAATACTATCGTGGATACCCGACTATGCTGCTAGTGAAGCTAGTGAACCCAGAAGTCAAACGAAACTTTCAGAACCAAATCCTCGAACGCCTGCCGGACGGTTGGATGTCGGATATTAATGACCACTGGGAACAGATACCTACAGTGCCACTTGAAGCCGGAACTTCCGTGTGCAGTACAACCCACCCAGCCTCATCCAAACCTTGGATCTCCGATAAAACAATGGCTTTACTGGAGGCCGGGCGACAGATTTCTCCTGGCCCTAACCACAACTCAACCCGACAGACATATCATCCGACGACAGGTGGAACTGAGTATCCGTGCAGGCCGCGAAACCTGGTGGACCCGATGGCCCAAGAAATGGAAGAGGCGAAAATGCTGAAAACGGCCACAGGCTGATCCACTTGATTCGTTAGACTGTTCCGTGGAAGCCTCTTGCCAGCGAAACTACCAGGGTCCAGAATGGCTCTCTAATATCCAGCAAAGGACTTTGGTTCCGCTGGGGACAACACTTCGGACAACAAATCATTTGGTCATCTGCGATCTTCAATTCGTAATGCCTATCTTCCGTAGCAAAGTGAATTGTGAACATGAAACCCCTTTCAGCCTCAAAAGGAACTGAGTGGATACTCAAGCGTCATCAAGCTGCTGGTCCTGACGACCTTCCATCTACTCTGTACACGGATGGCGCTTAATTCCTCAGTCAGTGTCTGTCTAGCCTACTTGTATCTATCTAGGAGTGAGACACCATCCCAGACAACTGGGTTGAATCGACAACAGTGCCCATTTTAAAAAAGGATACTCACAGTGAATGTAGTAAACACAGGGGTGTTAGTTTGAGCCCTGTTATAGCAGTGCTTCTGGTGTCACTGATTCGTCGGCGTCTTACGGATGCACTCGAATCCTTGACCCGTGAGCACCAAGCTGGATTTCAACCGGGCAGGGACTGCGCCGACCACATCTTCACACTGTCAGGTGTTAGAGCAACACCACATGTACAGACAATCTACAGTGATGGTGTGTTCGATTCTGTCTACCGATCAGTGCCGTTAACCACGCTTGCTCAACAGGGCATGTCCCAGAATTTTGTTAACATAATCCAGTCATCATATTCATATGCTTCTGGGAGTATGAGAACGTATCACGAACTCTTCAACAGCTTCCCTACGAGAAGGGGGGACGTCAAGGATGCCCACCCTCTCTGTTCCTGTTTAGGCGCTACCTTAATTATTTCTCAGTTACTCCCTTTTGACAAAAATATTCCTCTGAATTTTCGAAATTATACTCAGACTATAGTGGTCAAAAAATTTACGTCAGCACTAAATTTCGCATCTTCAAACCTGTCTCTGAGGGAATTTCACGGTATTTCTTCAGAGATAAGATGCTAAACATATAATTTAACAGAGCACAAAATTTTGCACTAAAAAGTATACCTATGTAAGGTTGAAACGCAAAATGATAATCACTTTTATATCCCGGTAAAATTGACTCGGAATGTTGTACAGACACATACGACCATCGAAACTGCTTGGATTTCGTATCATATACGCTTCTACCAACCGCGGAGGATAGCATGAACTTTCATGCAAACCAAGATCACAGAGTGCGAAATCCGAAAAACGGGTCAAAATGACTGGATTGCGGTTGAAATTTGCATAGGACAATACTGATGGGGATTTTGAGGCAAAATGGTTTCAACCATAATCACTCTCGACCAGAAGATATAACCAATTGATTCTATGATTAGTAATAACAATAACCTTGGAAACGCTAGGATTGCTTTATGCTGATATCTGTCATTGGCTGATTCGAAATCATTCAATTCCCTCTACCGGGAATGAATTTGAGTCGCATTGCATCAGGGTACCAGCTTTAAATGTTTCCGATCAGATATCCGGCGACAGTTGCGCGTCAGGTTCCCCTCCATAAAACACTCAGTTATTTCGAGCTCGTTTCTTTTCCCCATTCAAAGTAGAATCTTTATGTTCCACATTTGCAATCCCAACTCAGTAAATACTGATAGACTCTGTTTCACGCACACTGTGCTCAGAAAAAATGAATTCGTACCCAAGTTTGCTCTCATGCACGATTTTGCACCGAAAATCGATGGTATTCAGGTGAGGCGGTTTCCACTTCAACGTCTGTGGACAGGTCCCCAGGATGTAGAATTCGTCAGGACCACAGGGTTGGAAAATCAACCCGTCTGTTATATGGTCAAGGTGCTGAGCGAATTCGGGCTTTAGGAGCTGTGTGAATGGAAAAAAAACAGACGCCCCGGTTGTAAAACAGAGATTTCAAATGGATTCAATGCACTTCAAACAAATAAAAATATATTATTTTACCCAATTATCCAGAGGCTGGGGGCGAGATAGCCCGAGTGGTTAGGGCGCCAATTTACTGACCGGAAGGTCCGTGGTTCGAATCCGACCTCCGCCACTCGACTGTCCCTGTCTAGGCTTGGGCAACCTGGCATTATCCCAACCTCGTTCAACCTTCGGGTGGCATGGCAGGCACCGGAAGGGTGCTACAGCTGAACGCTCTCTTTTTTCTCTTTCTATCTAGAGGCTGAGAAGGTCAGGTTCAAAGTCCCCGATACTGCATCATTTTTTAGCTTAATTGATAGCTCCTAATGTCACTTTGGACATCCAGGCACTCGCTGTAATGAGTCCTCGACTGCACATAATGGCAGTTCTTACGAGTCATACAGAGAAAGTTATCGAGCATAAAGACTAGTTTTTCCTACCTACGTATGCATGTGCACACTGTGGGTTTTAGGTGAATGTACATCAACTGGTGCCTACACAATACAAACACTTGTGCACACACTGAAGGCTCGTATTGTCGGATGACTATTGGCGATAGAACCGTCAGAAAAAAGCGCAAAGGCGCAAAGGATGTGAATAATGTGAGTGGTAAAAAATCGTCCGTTGTCCTTTACATATATCTTCGTTCTGCTCATCGTTACAATCGACAACAAAACTTGGTAAATACTGACGCTCAGCTACTACACAATCATGAGAAAGAATGATCCAGTAAAGAACGGAAAGGAGGAGTGATGACTTGATACGAACAGCTTAATGTCCCTACAGAAAACGATCAAGGACAGCGCACAAAAAAGGAAGGAGAAAAAGATACCTGGGCATCATACAGATTACGCCATCAGTGAGAGTGCTCCAACATGAGTCCAGAATACAGCGACACAGACATTAGCTGGGAAGTCTAGATGTGACCCATTACGTCCTGTACAGTTTCCAAATACGTAGGACAGTCACGTGGATCCCAAACACGGAGCAACAAAGATATCCCAGCACTCAGTCACCTGCGTTCCACGTTGCCAAGGCATAGCCTTTCCCCCTGAAAGTTCGTCGCTAACGGTAGTTGGGATTAGAAAACAGTGATCTCTTCGGTAGACGGTGAGTGGGTATGCAAAGTACATAACCAAGACACCTTAACCTGATAAGGCTTATTTATTAACGTAGTGATTCTGATTCCTAGCCAAGTATTCGCTCGAACACCGATTCACTGTGAACACGCTGCAGCCAGCTAACGCCTGTTGAACTGCGAAGGAATTGGGGATCAAGCGTTTGAATCCATATACTATCATCGAACCTGAAGGGCCAAGTTTCACACCCACCACTTCTTGTACGCATGCCCCTGAAGCTTCGATGAAATTAGTCTCAGGAAGTGAACTTTGCCAATGCAGCTAGCGCCGCGCTAATGTGTACATTCGCATCCGTCACCGTCTATTTACCTGCCCAGATAAATAAAACCCAAAACAAACATAGCTTCTTCTCTAAGGGAATTCAGAGAAATACATGGAGACAGAAAACCTGAAACAACAATTTGCACGCTGAAGGAGCAGCACGCATATCGAAACAAGGGGGAACTTCTGAAATTCCGTTCAAAGTGGACTGCGCGAAATGAATATGCTCAAACAAAAAGACAACGTCATCTGCACAGCTCCAGTCCATCAGTCTTTCTCTAGATGTAATTTCGATACCAATATACTCGATCCCCTGAAGTGGACATTCCACGATGACATCGACAGCAAAACTGAACACAAATGTAGAGTGAAGGCAGCTTTGCTGGACTTCATTAGTTGAAGGAAAATTTTCTAGCAGTTCACGACCAACTATTGGACGACCGGAAGGTCGCGAGTATGCGAACAAACTTTAGAGTCAACAATACATAGAACTGGGGCGAGATGGCCCAAGTGGTTAGAGGGCAATTTTACTGACCGGAAGGTCCGTGGTTCGAATCCGACCTCCGCCACTCGACTGCCCCTGTCTAGGCTTGGGCAACCTGGCAGTATCCCAGCCCTCGTGCTTCCTTCGGATGGCATGGCAGCTAGGCACCAGAAGGGTGCTACAGCTGAACGCTTTTTCACATAGAGCTGACTCACCTACAGTGAATACCTCTATAGTTAGAATACGGGCTCCGTGTACCTTTTCTGAATACATGTATGACGACTGATTGGTTCTAGGTGTCTGGAACGCGTTCTTTTTACTAAATTGGCTCAAACAACCTAAACAGAGACGAATACAGGAATCCACCGTCTTCAAATATGGCTGGTGAAAGGCCACTTGGCCCAGCAAACCCAAATACGTTTCAAGGTAGAGGCATATTGGAACTTAACAAACTGAGGAAGGATATAAACTCACAGAACATGGCATGAGTTAAACGAGTCGCATGCAGGCAAAAACACCCACGTCAAACTGAACTGTCCAGTGATCTAGCCACTGGCGTTTATTGTACATTATATTTTCAATCTTATCTCTAATTGACTCGCTAAGAGACAGTACCGTTTTGCGGATTAACTGGAGAAGCTTCTGTGCATGCACTCGCTTGCTCCATTTCTTCCGCTTCCTGGTTACACCAAGCTTCCCTATCCACAAACAGGGTTTGTCTGATTGGAGTCTAACATACGGTTTGGTCGAAATATGCTGGTTACAGAAAGGATACGACTCCTCATATCAAGTGACAATGACCTCTCCAAGATCCAGTGGTTGGTGTGTGCGTGAGCCAAAACACAATACGCGGAATTTCTAGTGTCGTGTATTACGGCCATAGTTCATTCCTGGTTACTAGTAATGTCTCCTGAAAGGGTAGCTTTCAAAAGTACCACAAAGTACGTTCTGGTGTTTCCTTAACTCGCGGTTAAGATATCTTACCCTTCGTCAAATGGGATTTTGTTTCTTGTAGTTACTCTGGAAGATCAGTGGAACCATAGTCAGACAAAAGTATTACCTGAATCAAAATATGTAGGGGGCTACTGCAACGCACCAGTACCATACCTAGATAGTTTCTCCAGAGAAGCTAATAATATCGGGAAATAGGCTGTGTCCAACGTCCATCGCAGACGTAATTTTACACAACTTACTGCAGAAGGGCTTAGTTAGGGACAATAAACCATCGATTTGTTGCCACAAATGATATTTAATCCTCCCGTCTGCAACCAAGCAAGTGAGGACTTTTAACAAACGCCACGCTCATATTCAGCTTCTAGCGGGGTGGAGTTCACATGGGATATTCCAGGATGGTATGCTAAAATCGAACGCCGTTGGGACAAAACTCCTGTTAGGACAAACAAGTTTACAAGACCACAGAGCGTGATTCACAGGCTCATGAAGATATCGTTATACAAATTGTTTGACGCCCAGACTGAAGTATTTTCCGTCAAAATAGGCATAACTCGACTTCAGCGCGTTAGTAAAATGGCATCAATGTGGCGAAACACGGTCTTCTTTGGCAGTGTACGAATTTGAGCGTGCCTGGGTTTGGACTCCGGACATTTAGCATGTGAGTTCAGCGTGTTACTATCGATTCACGAGCGTAGTTGGATGCACTAGTGTCGAGGTTTAACGACAGTGAATATTGAGCATACCCTGTGATGTAGATTAAATAGAATGGCCGCGTTAGGATACGAGAATTGTTCTAACCAGAATAATGTGGAAACAGAGTTTACAAATCCCGTAACTACGCAATTCAATGCAAGAGGATTCTCTTGGCATACAAAGAAACAGAAGTGTTTGTCTCCGCAATGGCCGCATTTGCGGGCACGACGGTTCGCATTTGGTGAGAACTCCCTTAAGAGAAATATTCTACGGAGGGGGGACAATCTTCTCTGGTCCCTTTCGAGAGAATAACCTACATGAGAGGACGCTCGACCAGTCAGCATGTGCACATAATACTTCCTTTGAAGTGTTTTGGTCACTCAAGTTCGTTCAGCTGTAGCACCCTTTCGGTGCCTAGCTGCCATGCCAGCCGAAGGTTGCTCGAGGGCTGAGATACTGCCAGGTTGCTCAAGCCTAAACAGGGGAGTGGCAGAGGTCGTGTTCAAACCACGGACCTTCCGGTCAGTAAATTCGCGCTCTAAACACTTGGGCCATCTCTCCCCCGGTCACTCAAGTTGTGCAAGCATGGTTAATATGGTCAAATAGACATAACATCAGCTGCAGAGCCCACGATGAGGTTCAATCAACAGTCAGTCGGAGTACAAAGATACCGGCAGGAAGGCCCATAGTGTTAAAGTAACCCTTGATTCTCGATCGTAACTGTACAGTCTAAACGACAGATAACTTAAGTGTAGTCTTTTCTGAAAACCGATCTGCATAAGGGAATGCTACAATGCCTACTTGATTAAGGCCTGTTGGGTCAACACACCCCTACCTTTTTTACTATGATGAACTTCATTTCATTAAGTCACGGTACATCGATCTAAGTTGATGAGTATGAGAACGTAAACCGAACGAACAGAAAACATGCGGGACACCGAATACGGTAAAACAAACCTCTTCCGTTTGATTTAGCGGGCGGAACGGCTTTCGCCTGATGGAGAAAGACTGTGCACTGAAGTCAACTAGGCCCATATGTCCAGCAGTATTTCTGGGCCAGATAATTTGCTTATCAATGGCAGCGTAGCGCTCAAAGAAGGGGGTACGACCGATTGGTTGACCGTTCACAGTAACTGCATCGTAGATAAGAAAACGTGGCGTACCGTTGGCCGCATTTTCGTGCATATACGCTTCCGATTTCGATGGATCATGACACATAACCATCTCACCATCCAGCAAAGTATTGAACAAGTGTCCGTCGGGACAAGTAAGAAATGCCGAGGTGGACTGTACCTGGCCTCCAGACTGCTGCATGTTTTTGACCCAAGAAACTGTTGGAAAGTGGAGAACATCGGGTTTGTAGACGAAATTTGCTCGGTCGATAAGGTATACTTTATTTGGTCCACTAATTAAGAGGAAGTAGCGACAGCCATCAGCCTTGTAGGAAACACAATAGTCATAGTTGACGAGTGACTCCATATTGCGGACGGATATGGAGACGGGCTGACTGCCTCGAAAGCGCAAAGGGTGTTTCGATCGTTTGTTAGTTTCCTCGAGACGGTCGGAGTTCGGAGGGACAGAACTTTCCGATTCGCTGTTGGAGGACTGGCCGTCAGCGAAAACCAATTGCCCGTCGGAATAAATAAAGGCGCCAATCTTGCACAATCTGTCAGCCAACTCTCTAGCTTCGTGTGCCTCGACAGAATCCTGGTCGAGAGTAGCCACGCGGAGAACACCTTCCATGAATTTCGGTGTACCCTTTGGAGGCGGTCGAACAACACGGCTTCGGGCATTATCCACGCCATGGAGGCTGTCCAGTGTTACATCATGTCGGGCTACTTTAGCAGTGCCGCTCTGCGTCCCCTCATCGTCGACGTCCCAACCGTTAGGAATGCTCCTTTTCTGTGAACTGGATGAATCTAGTAAACCGTCTTCTGTAGGTTGGAAATTGCAATCAAATTACTTAGGACGAGTTCGATGTACCCCAAAAAATATATATTGACAATTAGTCACCTCGCGATTAGTAAAACGAGACAATCGTATAGTTACATATTTCGTCTTCCCATCCTTAGTTCTAAATGTATGTGATACACCTTCTGTCACCTCTGTGAAAATAGTAAAACCGAGCGACAGAGATCACCACAAAGAAAAGCTTTTGGCCATTTTTTCCACCGCTGAAATACTAACGAGGGTGAATTTTCACGAGGCCACAACTAAGGATGCAAGAAGACTTCCAAACAGTAATCGCTGCACGGAGTAGTGGCTAAATGGCCGAATGGGTAAAAGGAATTTCTGTTAAAGTCATATATGGGACTTTTCGTGCGACGATCGAGCACCTGTGTGCTCATGATTACTGCTCAACGATAGGCAGTGAATTCAATGAACTCAACTGGTGGTACTCAATTTTTCCACATGGGAACAGGCTAACTGAGTAGGAGGAGCAAACGATATCAGGAGTGATGGATGGACGCGCTGACGGTGCTGACTGCCTCGTATATGATGTTAAAGCTACTCAAATGGGGTAGAATGGGAACAACGGTAAAATAAAGATGGGAGACAGAAATGAGAAATATAGTGTCTTATGGTATATATTAGGAACCCAATCCTAACCTTTGGGAAAGTTGTACTCATCCTATAAAATATGAACAAAACGATAAAACGTTGAGTTGTATCCGTTATACTGTTGAGCCGAGTAACCACGAATGATAATGAAGTCAGTACAAGAATCTCAAAGGCTCGAATCACGTTTGCTAATTTGCGTCACCTGTGGCGGAAAAAGGCACCTCACTGGGTCTTAAAGGTCGTGTGTGCCAGCCTACAGTAAGGGCAGTGTTGTTGTATGGGTGCGAGACACAGCCTCTGCGGGTAGAGGATGTGAGGCGTCTTCAGGTTTTCGACCACCAATGCCTCAGAAGCGTGGCTGGTTGTGGATGGCATCAGCGTATCAGTAACGAGGCGATTAGAAAACGGGTATTTGGTTGTGCTGCAGGCACCTCAAACCGGGAAAACATCCAGCATCATCGACTACGATGGTACGCATGCCGAAACACCGTCTACCGAGACCAGTGTTGTTCTCCGTGCCTCCTTCAGGATGGCGCAAACCGCGAGGTGGATAGCACATGAATTGGCAGAAAGGCGTCAGAGAGATCACGAAGAGTTCGGGTGTTGTTGGTGTTGTCCGACTTCCAGGAAGGGGTCCCCGTGACCCCGTCTGTGCTTGGCTGGAGACGTTGCAAGAAATGGCGGCTAATCGGTGTCAGTGGCGTTCGTCCTGTCAGTTTCTAGATTGTCTAATTGGGCGGTTGGAGGTGTAGGCACCTCAGAATGCTTGACACAGGTCCCCTATCTTCCTCCCTCATCCACTCTTTTTCTCTTCTTTTCACTCTGGGCTTTAAATATAATTGGACGAAATTCATGGTTGTCCGGCAGTGAAACATCAGTACTAAATCTGTGCGTGGCTGTTCAAAGTGAGCAGGTTTCAGTGGTACGCATATGAAGGCGGTTACATGAAAGTTGGGAAACTAGCTCGTGTGGGTTACCACAATGGACGAAATTGGCCGACTCCACAGAGATGACTAAATGAAGCGAAGTTCGTAAACAATAATGTAGTGTCTAGCTAAACGTCAGGCCACTCAACGAAAGTGGGAGTGTCTGTATTAGGCAAAAGAAATCGGAGTACTTATTTCGCATCTAGCCCTACTCCGTGGTGTGTTAGTATGCACACCAAAAACTGATGTCGGAAATCTTTTCAGTTTCCAGACGTGCAATCTTAACAAGATGACCGGTAGAAAAAATTATTCCCATGAGTGCTTCGTGAACTCAACAATGACAGGGACAAACCAAGTACCGGCAAACTCACCTACACACCAATCAGGCAAAGGTGGGGCAGGTGGACAATCTTCCGGGGAGCCATATCTTTCAAACAGTTCCTGCAAATAGTCCGGTTTGTAAATCCCAGGGGGGCGAGCGTCGGCAAAAATTTGTACAGCGATCTCTACACTGAAACGGGAAAATACCATTCAGTAATGATAAACCACTGACTCACCCGTAATTCAGCTCCTCAACTAAATAAGCGACAATCAAAAAACCAGTTCGATTGAATCCGTGCGTGCAGTGGACTCCTGGGCACAAGGTAAGAGACATGTTGCGTTATACACAGACCTACCAACTTTCTGCTCTCCTGGATTGTTATCGAGAAACTGGTTGACAACTTTGATGAACAAGTCCACTTGCTCTGGCGTGGGTCTTTCTTCATTGCCCTTACATTCTATTTTGAGATACTTACAGTTACTATCGGTGATTTCACGACGGTTATAGAAACGCTTAGATTTTGTGAGGTCCACAACTAGACCCAATTTATACTGTGAGCAATCAGAGTTGCATGTTTATCAGTTCGCGACCTACCGGTTCCGCTGTCTGAAAGACGTGATCCACATGAAACAACTGCTCTGGTTGGATAAAGTTGTCAAACTTGGAGTCCAACGGTGTTTTAAACGGAATGAATATATCCAGAATCATGTCACCCATTCGAGGGCAATTGAGCCACCGGGGTGGAAGCATGGGTATACCCTTTGGGTTCATTCTTCAGCTGAAACCAATCACAAGCGTAGAAAATACTGTTGAATTTGATATGACACCTACATCAATTTCAACAGAACTAGCGTATTACTGTTAAAGCCCGAAACGTAATCGAGGAGAATAACGTTAGGTTTCACATGAATCTCAGGATCGGCACAGTGTGGAATTACTAAGTGCAGTACTATTAGAGACAACCGATGACGAAATTGAAAAAAATGGAAGGGGTGGGCATACAAGGTAGAGCGCTGAAGGTAATGGGGAATTTCACACACAATAGCTCTGAAGGAAGTGTCTCACGAGATCGGTGCAAGAATATTAAAGGATGGAAACACCTATGCCCATTTATGCTACCTTCACGTCAATGAGACATCATCGTCAGCACGGGTGTCTCCGCTTGTAATGATGATGGTCCTCGAAGCCAAAATACTGGGATTGTATGCTGTCTGCATGTCACGACTATATAACCCATACCTTTGCATAACCCATTAACTCGTGATTCTCGCTCTATTTTCAGATCATGTACTACGGTTAATAGACGATTAAAGCGTACATTACGTTTTTCTATTCTGTCTCCTTTCTAATCCCGTCTTGGAACTACTTGACTCTCGCAACACTGCACACATAGCGTTGATGTAACACCCGGCTGTAGTATGGTGTGGCCGGTACAGTCTCTACGCGATCGAAAGTTCGCTTGGTCCTCCAGGCTCAGGGATTCGCGTATCTCTGCACGATGACGAAGAATCAGTGACGCCAGAAATCTCGTCGCAATCAATAGTTGCCACCTTCACGTGGTGGTCACGCTTAAGTGCTGCAGCGACTTCATGGACTAAACTGGATGATTCGGCCGAAACAGAAAAACAAAAGTGAAGCAGTTGGACAAATAGCAAATGGCTCTCGAATTACGAATAACCGCATTATGAGACGGCCCGGTACGTCAGAAAAAAGTGTGAAGGTAGTAAGGTGTTTCCCTCAGAAAACAATGACGTCCATAATTGTCGAAGCAGTGATTCCGCCTCTTCCGAAGAAGGATGGGTTGGAACAGGAACCGCACACTTATTTCGTTGACTGTGACGTTGGCGCACTAGGCAATACAACAAAACCACATCTTCTCCAACTACATGGTAGGCCAAGCCTATAATGCACATCCAGTTTCTTTAAAAATCAATGTGCTGCGTCTCCGAAACACGCACAAAAGACCTTACTAAGGCAAAACCTCTGAAAACGGTTTAAAACATTAAAATATTCACGGATTAAAATCCGGATGTAGGCTGACACACGGCTGTTATCCCCTGGTTTAAATGGTGCGAATTTTGTGTTGAAATTGAGAGTTGAAGATGTTCTATTTGACGGGTCTAGCCTATTTGGGTCTGTCTGGGAGAAGGAGACCGACCCAGACAACTGGGGTGAATCGATAGTGGTACCCATTCTCAAAAAGGGTACTCGCAGTGAACGCAGCAACCACAGCGCTGTTAGCTTGACGCCTGCTGTGACAAGGCTTCTGGCGTCACTGATTCTCCGTCGTCTTATGGCGGCACGCGAAGTCTTGACTCGTGAGAATCAAGCGGGATTTCGACCGGGTAGAGGCTGCGCTGACCACATTTTCACACTCCGTCAGGTGTTAGAGCAACGCCACATGTACAGACGACCCGCAATCCTGGTATTCTTTGACTTCAAAGGTGCGTACGATTCCGTTGATCGATCAGTTCTGTTAACTACACTTGCTCAACAGGGTACGCCCCAGAAGTTTGTAAACATAATCCGATTCCTATATTCACATACTTCTGGGCGGGTGAGGGTGTATGGTGAGCTCTCCAAAAGCTTCCCTACAAAAAGTGGTGTCAGACAAGGATGTCCACTCTCCCCATTCTTGTTCAACTTCGCCATCGATGAAATAATGAGGCGAACACTGGACGGTTTTCAAAAC
>NW_008751790.1:1368595-1378732 GCF_000715545.1 Opisthorchis viverrini
GTTGCTGTCTTTGAGGATGATGATGATGATGATCTATTTGACGGAACACTGGTGAAAATTTAACCGTACGCAGTCAAACTGGTCACCATAACCAACAAAAACGCCATCACCATAAGACATAACAACACCAGTGTTGACACTGATAACTCACTACCGAGCAACCACTAAGTTCGCCTAATTATATTTCAAACCTTGAAATAAAAAGAGTGGATGAGGCAGGGGACCTGGCAACGGCCTAAGACAAGGATTCTGAGGTGCACGCAGTTCCGCGCGCTCAGTCAAATAATCTGGAAAGAAACTGATAACATTAACCCAACTGACACCGATCAGCCGCCATTTGTTGCAATGTCTCCAAGCGCAGGAAGGGTCAAGTGGGCCGCATCCTGGAAGACGCACTGCACGAACACCTTCGTTGTTTCTTGGACACCCTTCTGACAAGCTATACGTTGTCCACATCGCAATCTTCGCGATTCTGAAGTAGTAACACAGAATAACATTCGTCTCGGTGGAGGGCGTTTCGGCATTCGGAGTACATGGCCGAGCACCGCAGCTGATAGTGATGGACGTCATGCGCGGTTGAAGTACTGGTTGTGCGACCAAATACACGTCCTCTAATAACCTCGTTGAAAACTTTTTAGAGCCATCCAAAATCAGCAAAGCTTGAGACATGGGGGTCAAAAACCTGAAGCCGCCTCACAGTATCTGTCAGCAGAAGCCGTTTCGTAACTACACAACAATACAGCACATACTGTAGCTTGGTACACGCGATCCTTGAGAATAAATGATAGACCGTTTTGACGCCACAGGTGAGGTAAATTGAAAAATGTCTCATGCCTTCGACATTCGTGTATTGACTTCATCCGAAACACTTTCGCCAGAGCTTATAAAACTACTGATGTCCGTGAAGCCTCTAGTGATTCTACTTGAAACGTAACAGATATGTTCAAATTCTGCACGTTCTTAAACATGAATTGGCAGTTTGAAGGTGCGAGGTGCAGACTAAAAGACGGTATGACGGTGGTTAGTCTCATCGACCAGACTTATGCTTCTCGTTAGTCCTCATGGACGAGGACGATATTGTCTGTGCACTCCAGATTGAAAAGAATCTTACCAGCAACGACTTGATTTTGAAGACCTTTGAGGGAGACGAACAACCTGGACCTTACCGTGGTGTGACGGTTTGTGTACCTCGGCAACCCACTGAGCTATAATGGGAGGGTATTCGCGCGACACATGCAGTCCCTCGTACCAGGTTGGTCAATGGTTCGAGTTCTGACGAATAAAGCCTCCTAGTCCTGCAGGCTAGGGGTAGCAAAATGTGTTGCGACGCGTTCCGTAAAAATGGCAATGCATTTCTCGACACATACTGCTGACTTGTGGTCTTTGGATGAGGACCTTAATCATCCTCCTGTCTATGGGGCAAGATGGCTTAGTGGACAGAGTGCGCATTCACTGACCGGAAGGTTCATGGTTCGAATACGACCTCTGCATCTCAACATCCTCAGTCTTGTATAGGGTAACCTGAGGTATTCCAGTCCTCATGCTTCCTTTGGGTGGCACGGTAGCTGGGCACCGAAAGGATGTTACAGCTGAACGATCATCAGTATCTTATTCTGTCTAGGCGTGAGCATCCTAGCAGCACCCTAGCCCACATACAACCATGAACTGCACATATTCAAATAAATTCATAACACATCGGCCGCCGCGTGTTACCATCAGCCGGGTGGCCACACTCGCTGCACACAGTAGAGCGAGTGAGCCAAAACAGACTACTGATGACGCCTCCCTCATTTCTATTTCACGGAGTTTTTGTTCCCCCCTCTCCTCACACTATTAATAACCCTCTTATCGTCGGTCTTACAACCAACATCTGCGCGCCATCCGGCGCCGATATCCTCAGGCGCTTCGAAATTAATATTCGTCTCAACGCCGTTAGTCTGACCGCCACCAATGTCTACACTCTGAAGCATGCAAGACAACAAGCTGCTCTTGATCTCACAATGGACTCGCTTGGCACTGATGTGTGTTGTATATCAGAGATAAGAAATCAAGATGCAAGCACAGTGGTTGAGCTAAGCGTCCCACCAGTCTCCACTCGCTTCCAGTTGCGCACCTCTGGCGATCCAGAGGCTATTGGGGCAGGATGTGCAGGGGTTGATATCGTCCTAAGTCACCGGGCGGGAGGATCCTTGCTTGACTGGACTCGCTGATGGTCGCTTTTAAGCGGTTCATCTTGCAACGTCTGTGAAGGGGTCTTAGGGGAAGGGTAGTTGATCAATGTTTGTTTGTCGTGTATACGTGTAACTCTGACACCATTAAAAACAAGTTTTATGACGCCCTGAATGCCTTGTAGCAACGAGCTAAAAGCTCAGATATAGCTGTGGTTGCCGGACATCTCAATGTACAAGTGTGCAGGCTTAGCGCATCTGAGACTCCGTTAGGTGGTCTACATGGACTGGACTCGGTACGTGCGGACAATGGTTAACGATTGCTTCAGCTGTGATGATGATGAGCAGTCGCCTCACTGTTTCACCGACGGAGAAGTTGAACAAGAGCGAAGAGAAGGATATCCTTGTCGGACGCTACTTTCTGTACCGAAACTTTTCGAAAGCTCACCAACCTCACGCCTACAAACATGTGGACCGGATAATGCTTACAAAATTCAGGGGCATGCCCTGTTGAGCAAGCGCGGTTAACAGCACTGACCGATGGACAGAATCAAACTCGTACAGCTTTAGCACCCTTTCGGTACCTAACTGCCATGCCACCCGAAGGAAGCACGAGGGCTGGGATATTGTCAGGTTGCCCGAGCCTAGGCAGGGGAAGTCGAGAGGCAGAGGCAGGGTTCGAACCCCGAACCTTCCGATCACTAAATTCGCGCTCTAACCACTTGGACCATCTCAAACGCAGATTTGAGGTCAAGGAATACCAATATTGTGGGCCATCTGTACATTTGTCGTTGCTGTAACACTTAACGGAGTGTGGAGTTTCGGTCGACGTACGCTCTATACGGTCGGAATCCAGTTGGGCGCTCACGGGTCGAGGATTCGAGTGCCACCAAAAGACGCCGGAAGATCAGTGACGCCAGAAGCCTTGTTACGATGGGAAACAAATTACATATCTGTGGTTACTACATTCACTGCGAGTGTTCTTTTTGAAGGTAGACAATGCTATCGACTCAGTCCAGTTGTTTGTGGCGGTCTTTCTCCAAGATAAGCATAAAGCTAAACAGACATTGGTTGAAAAATTCAGTGACATCTGCGGACAGAGCAGGTGGAAGATCGTCAGCACCAGCAGCTTGATGACGCTTGAGTATCTACTCGGACACTTCTGTGGCTGTAGGGGGTTCATATTCACAATTCACCTTTCTGTGGATGGCAGGCATTCCGGATCAAGGATCGCAGGTGATCAAATGACTTGTTGTCCGAAGTTTCCCCAGCGCTGCAAACATCTTCCTTTGTTGGATATTAAAGAGCTATTCTGGACCCCAGTACTTTCGCTGGTAAAAAGCATCCGAGGAACAGCGTAGCGAATCAAGTGGAACAGCCTGCGGCCGTTTTCAGCATTTTCGCCTCTTCCATTTCTCCGGCCTTTCGGGTCCACCAGGTTTCGCGGCCTGAACGGATACCCAGTTCCGCCTGTCGTCGGATGATCTGCCCGTCGAGCTGAGTTAGGGTTGCCGCCAGGAGGAATCCGTCACCTGGCCACCAGTAAAGCCACTGTTTTATTAAAGAACCAAGGTTTGGATGAGGCTGAGTGGGTTGTACTGCACACGGTCTTTCACATCCTACATCAACGGTCTAGCAGGCGATCAGGGAGCCGGTTTTTGAAAGTTTTGTTTAACTTCTAGGTTCACTAGCTTCTTAATGGTTAGGTGAGATGTGCCCCTTTTGCGCAGACCTGAAAATGGCAATGAAAAATAACAGCACACAAGTGCGTGATCATACTCTAGGATGGTATTCCAAAATGAGCGGCACGCCCTCGCCATCGGTAAGTGACGGCGACGGGGTCTATTTAGATCTGGGGCCAGCAACCACAACGATTTAGTTTGTTGTCAATTAGCACCAAGTTTAGAGCTAATCCATCGGGGCGTAAGCGGATCTGATGAATATGGTGGAATTGACATCACTTTTGTGAGATTCTTTTGCAGACATTTCCAAACGAACAGCGCAGGGGCGACTATCATCAGATATTTATTTAATTAGAGATACTTCCGCTCGATCCTTAGACGCAATGTCTAGAGCAAGAGCCACATGTTGCCCTGTTTTTCTTCTGTGTGCAAACATCAAAGACGGATAAGCAGGCCGGTTTTCGGAGTTTAAAAACATACTTCGAAGTGTTTATGATCTTTGCCGATGTCAGACATAGGAGTCGTACCTGAGTGTCGCACGGAAAACAAACCGATCAGTTCTAGTGTTGGGGCCTGTGCAGAGGATACGCACAGTGGAATGCTTTAGGGCAGAAGATGGAGCAAATAGAGGTTTGATAAGATGTCGGCTCTGACATGTTTTCGTCAACCCGAACTGATGTAGCAGCGAGTAGGACTGGTGACACCACACGACGGTCGATGGGACATGAGAGTATTGCTAGCTGGTGGTATGATGATTTCACATTATATCGTACATTGACATCACTATTGTACATGGGTCGGGGATACAGCCAGAGCGCGCAGACCTACACAGGGCACTGACTAGGATCCTCGACCAAACCCTTTGGTCCAGGAGCCTGACCAAAAGGCAGCCTGTTTGGCGGAAAATAAGATTGCATTGCCATCCTCATGGGACGATTAGTCACATCCTTCCAAATCCCAGATTATGGAGTCAAGATACTGTGTTGGGCAGTACCCTAACCATCGATCAAATACTAGGTGGAATTCAACGCGGATGTACTATGCACGCTATGGAAGCACCAGGGGACAGTGATTCTCCGAAGATTCTCCGATTCCACACTGATAACAGCCTATGGCTCTCTGTTGGGCGCTGTGACAGCCGAAAAGCCCATCTCGCACAAGATTGGTCGAAAAATGGAGCCACTGCCGGTCCGGGGCAAAGGAGAGTTCTGATTGGTTACAAGAGCCAATCGCCACCCAGTATCCGCCGGATCATCAGCATCAGCATCAGAATCGACAGCATGACATCAGCGTTCAACATTGATGCTTCACTGCCGTACAACCATGATTTATTTGAAAGCCTTATTGTAAAGAAAAGAGTAAAGGTGGACGGGGAAGGGACTTAGTGCTAGCTTACAACAACCATTNCACCTCCAGACATTCACTCAGGCAATCTGGATAGAAACTGACAACAAGAACGCCACTGACATCGATTGGCAGCCATATCTTGTAGTGTCTCCAACCAGGCACAGTGAGAATCACGCGGTCCCCACCCTGGAAGGCGAGTAGAACCGACAGCACCCAAGCGCTTCATGATCTCCTTCAATTCGCCGAATGTATGTTACCAACTGAGCATCTGCGCGTCGTAACTTCCAGAAGGTTATCGTTGTGCTGGTCCGATACTCTCCTTCTCAGTGTGGTCTACCGTAGCTCCTTGAGCCCCCTGAAGATGACCAATCCCTCATACGAACCCTTGAGCAACTCTCCTTCAGCTACCACCTCACTCATCTCCTGCTGGTAGACGCACCAAACGCCTCCTGGATTGAGCTCCGGTGCGTCGGATCAAGCGGACTGCTGGTTGAAGTCGTTCAACAGAGCGCTTTGAATCAACATGTCGTTGAACCCACCGGGTACCGTGCAAGCCAACTACAATCCCCCCTGGATTTGATCATCCTCAACGAGAGACAGTTAATTGATCGGGAGGAAAATAATCCCGCACTATAACATGGTGATTAGTGCGTGCTGACCTTCGATTTAATCTGCTACTGGACCAGAAAAACCGAACCTCAAACGGGGATTCGAAGCTTCTGCCATGCACACTTTTCAAGAATGCGCATCTTTCTTGAGCACGAGAAACTGGTACCAGCTTCAGCGGACGACTTATGTAGAACCATCGTCCAGAAAGCTCTCGAGGCTGACGCGTTGCTTGTCTCAAAGATCAGCTAGCATTTAAATGGACCACCAGCTTCCTAAGACGATTCAGCGTCTTCTGGAAAAGAGGTTTCAACTATTTTTCACAAACTTGACCACAACAGACACGGGCTCAGCTGGCGTTTTGGAAAAATCAAAACCGCTGTAAATCAGAAATCAGTCAAAAGGGCATACGAAAACAAGCCATGATATTGGAACTCGCCTGGGAGAACAAAATAAATTGTTTAAGTACACGAGACACTGCTTATAAATTAAGTCAACCGCCTTCTCCTTAACAGACAGAAACGGGGAATCCACCGGTGTCCTAATAGTGGTATCTGAAGTCTAAACAAAACACCATGAGGTCTACAATCAGCCCCAGTGTCCTTGTCACATCCAAACTTGTCAAGGCATAAATATGTACGGTCTGCAACCGACTTGTTTTTCATGGTGGAGGACATTCCTCAAATCTTGCAAAAAATCAACCCGTTCTGCGCGTTGGTGCCCAGTGGCTTTTACCCAAGGAGCCTGAAGGAAATGCCTTTCACTCTGGCAAATAATTTCTACCGGATGTTTCGTCAGTCATCTGACGGAGGCCAATTTCCCTGTGCATGAAAGGAAGAGATTCTCACGCCAATCAACAACAGCTGGTGACCGACTATAGCCAGGAGGCTGCAGGCCTATCAGCCTCACTAGCGTGCCGTTCAAGGTGATGAAACGCATTCTGAAGTAAGCAATCCCAAATCACTTACTACCAACAACTTTATATCTCCAGTTCAACACGGATTTCTCCCAAACCGTTCCTGCCTAACAAACGTGCTTGTATTTATGGAGAGTTGAACTCGAGCCAAGGACGAGGGTATCATTTGGGATGGCATATTTTTCGACCTCTCAATAGCATTCGATCAAGTCACACGCTTCTCGCCGCTTCACAACCTGAGTCTCGCGGAATTACAGGGAAAATTCTACACTGTGCCAAGGCCTTCCTATCAAACAGAAGATCTCGAGTGAAGTATGCCTGACTCACTCCTCTCGGGCACCCGTCTTCACTGTAGATCCTCAAAGCTCGGTCCTGGGACAGCTTTTTTTTCTGATATACGTTAACGACCTCCTGGACCTTCTTTAAAGTACACTTTTACTGCTTGCAGACGATTTGAAATCATGAAGTTTAAGCACCAGTGTCTTTAACCGGATGCAGGTGCTGCAAGGCACTGAGCGTTTGATCTGCACCTTCCTCTATATGTCGTTCGAGGAGGAATCAGTGAACGCCTTTTAACATGCATGCTGAGAATGGATCAGAAGGCATCATGAGGACAGATGCCATAATCGATTTGGGCATCTGACTTTCTTCCAACAAGTCCTTCTCACTGCACCACGAGAAACTCGTCCAAAAGTCTCTATCCGTTCTACAGATGATTCAGGCACCTACCCCGTGTTACTCGCATGCCTTCCGAAGACACTATGGGGCCCACGTCAGGCCACTGCTTAATGTGCTAACCAAGTTGTCTATTGGGGACGCTCGGAAAAGATAATTCTTATTGAATGTGTCCACCGAGTTGCTACGAAAATGGTTGCCAGCCTCAAAACCGTGGGCCGTGAAACGCTCCGCGTTAGTCTGGACTAACTTCACCGGGGGCACCATTGCCTCTGATGAGGCTCTATTCTTACTCCCTGCCTGAACAAAGTTTGGCCGACACGTTTTTCACCGCTGAACCAATAAGCAAACAGGGGATCATGGTGAGAATATTTTCAAAATCAGACCTCACACTTTCATTCGGCAAATTTCCTTCATTTTTGGTGGTTGTCGCGTGAAATAACCGTAGTCCGACGGTTGTGCACGTTTGATCTAGAACTCAATTCAAAGTATTATTAGGCACTTTTTATGCGAGTACTTGCTCTGGTAACCTCACCTCCTCGCACTTGTGTCATAAGAGTAATGCGCCACCTTTTTGCGTGTGCCTTTCAAGTGAACAGTGGTCGTTCACCAGAAATAACAAAACCGACTCGGTAAACTTGGGTGAAGGCCTCGGTCCTGTGTAGCAATCAATGAATCCACGATACAATTTATCTACGAGTAGATGCACGAGTGACTGTGATGTAATTCGGAGCGTAAATTTACATGGCGCAAATTAGGTGGTTCTTGTGAGAGAAACGCCAGTTTGGGAGTTTCAGACCGAGAACTAAGCTCATGAAAATACCGTTGCTACGCAAACTTGGCATGAGATCTCCGTAAACCACCCAGGACAGCTCAGTGGGTAACGGTTTCACAAGAATCGTCGCACCGCGGTAATATCCGGTCTCTCTGGTGATCGGCCAATTGATAACTAGCTCAATATTCGGAACTATTTGAATTTTCCGTACGATAATATGCATCCCGGAACTGAGCTAGGACGCAGGTTAAGTTGTAACTCACGTTGAGGACAAGAGGTGAGTGCTGCGAAATCTCAGAATGAGGCAAAACTGTTGCAAAGCATTTGGCGAGTGAATAAGTATCAGAAAATCAACAAAGAGATCCAATAATGAGAATCCTTTAAGGGGGCAGAGTATGCGGCTGATACTGCGCCCCTTGGGTTGGACTACATTCAGATAAGGAAAACTAAACGGTCCAAACAATGCTCCTATACCATTTGTCTTGTGATTCACATCTTCAAAGCGCACTCACAGGACTGGACGTGCGTCCCGGTGCCGCTCATCAAGGATAATCATCATTCGCAGCAAAGTCAGAGGACACTGGCTTTTAATTTCCGCGCGACCACAGAACAAATTACACAGCCCTACAGTTTGCCTAACACAAACATCTGGGCACACATCCAGCGCTGGGGGAGGCAGCCTGGAATCACTGATATAGGCTGGCCGCCATATATTTTGATTCATGCATCCACACAGATAGAGGGCCATGTGGACCATATTCCGGCAGGCGAATAACACAAATGCGCCAAAAATGCTTTATTGCATCCACTCTTCTAGGACGCGACATGTCTCTTTCAGCGGCAACTTTGCAAGTGGAATGAAAATTTACGCCAGAAACGTTGCATTTTGTTTCACATTTGCTCAGACATAAAATCAACCCAATCTGGCATCATTTCTTGCGATTCGTTTTAATGAATCTCCTCTCTAACTTTCTGGCGCGCATTTGACCTTAGACTTGCTGTGACACGGCTTCAGAATTGGCTTCAGAAATATCTTTTGTGGAATTGGGGGCTGAGTCCTTCTACTGCTTCACGGCATTTGAGCAGGCAGCAAATGATTACTTGGAGGGTAATTGTCTCTGTGTTCATCCAGTAATCGAAGCACGAACGCTGTTTTTGCGTCGCGAAATTGTGCGCTACAAACACAGTAGGCGACCAGAAAGAAAACCATAACATTAAGGAACCTGAAAAAACTGGACGGCCCAGCGCGTTTCTGATCAAAACAGCACGCAGAGCACCGACCGTCCAGTGCGGTTTTGTTTATGGTGGCAGGGGAACGATCTCGCTGTCGTCTCATATTATCTTGAATACAACCATAAGGTTTCTAAAATTTTGTACGACCGGCTTCCGGTAAATCGACTGCAGGTCGAAGATGAGTCGTTCGTCTGCATGGACCTGCTGAAGTATAAGGTGCCGTCGAGTGAAATGTGGAGGTATGTGGCCGATGCTTTCGGCAAGATCCTTACGACAGCTACCGCCGGAAGGGTCGACCAGCTCTGTTGAGTAGCTGCTGAATAGTTGTGTTTTATTGTGGCGGATGAAACGCATTTCGTCTATGCAAAACTTCTGGAGACCGGACGCGCGCTCGTGCTGCACTCAGAGTAAGGTCACTAGAGCCGCGTGTGCTTCTCCAGATGACGGCGTATATGGTCGTTTTGATGCTTTCCATATGTAATAAATGTCGATCGAATGTACGCGAAAAACTGTTTTGGGTAACTTTTTCAAATCAGCTAATATCAGGCCCGATCATGCTAGCTGTGTACTTTTTTATCACGGATGTTATGGATACTGGGAGCCCGGTCATTTACGCCTTCGTGCAAGGGGAACAGTATATTCTCATGCGTAAATTGTTTGACTCATTCAGGGAAATGGTGGGGAGAGGCAACAAGTGGGGACTTTCGTCATGGACAGGTTAGATGCATGAATGCG
>NW_008751791.1:0-4412 GCF_000715545.1 Opisthorchis viverrini
AGCATTTCTTTATCGGACACTATTCCTCCAATTTCATCAAGGGAACTAATGTGAGTTATAAAAGGAAACCATTTTGATAAATCTTCAATATCCACCTCTATATAGTTAACCCGATTGGGTTACAAACGGTTACATCGTGTGGATCTTTCAGTATAGCCAGTTGGGTAGTGACAATATGTGCTTGAAATGGTGCAGCAGATATAGATAAACTGCTCTGTCTTTCAAAAGCCCACGAGGACTGTGGACTACGTTTTCACAGCAATCACAGAAACGAATATGGAGACCGAAACTACATAAAGTAATGACATCATTTAAGTAGAGAGAAGCCCAAATGTATGTTTATTTTCAGAAGTACAGTCTTATTCCAGAAGAAAGTCATGGTGTGAAAACGGCTCCCTTTAGTTATCAGTAGGTGAGAAGGAATACCATCCACTCTAAAGAAACAAAATCATACAATTACGAGAGCTGCTATCTGGAAACGAAAATTGCTTCTGCCATGCCATTTGAAATATAGTTAGTTATTTAGCACATTCGTCACTTATCAAAACATCTCGGCAAACGTAATATCTCCTTTGTTCATTTTGTTCGATCATGCTGCAACAAGAAATGGAAGTTATCGAAACTAGGGTTCTGAAGACCAATTTTTCCTACTCCAATAATGAGTGCCATTACAATGATTATAATCATTTATGTTGTAAGCAGCTTGCGTTTTCCTTTTTCTCGTATAAAGTGGTATCACCGAAATTACCCATTTATTGCTACGACAAAAGCGGATGACGCAGTCTGACACTGAACCCTGTCATCAGCAGCCGCTGAGGAAACCTTTTGAAAACAGTCGCTTCCCAGAGGTTGGTGATGGAGTCGCCGTTATCTTGCACTTGTCCACAAGTTCGATTATTTATTTATTTACTCTCCAAATCCAGGAAAAAAAACGGCATTGTTTTTCACGTTGTTAAGCTTTTGCACGCAGAATGGTCGAAAAATATTTTTCAGATGTATTTGAATGAATGACAGGCCGATGAATAAACAATCAGTAATCAACTTCGCTGCTGAAGGTGACACTGTTTGCACGATTCACTCACCGCGGCAAAACATTCCATAGCATAATTAATGGATCTGCCTAAACACTCCAACGCTTGCAGTATGGTTTGATTAAATCAGTTGTCTGAATAAAAAACATGGGGACATGTTGACATCCGGCATAATCTTGTCGTAAGGAGAACATCACATTGATCTACTCATTTGAGCTTTTGTTTATAGTTGTTCGCAGTTCCCAAATACGATGCTTTTCAATGGGCAACCTAGTCGTTTTTCTTAATCGCGCCATTGGACCATCAAATCATAATGAACCGCCTTACACCGCTAATTCAATATGATCATTCAAGTGTCCTAATCACGGTGTATCAAAACCAGAATGTTTACAAAATCCATGGCTATATGTAGAAGCGTAATGTACGTCACTAGCCCAACTGTCAAACACAGTTAACATTTCAATGAGTCTTTCAGACCACTGACTAATTACTATTCAGAGGAGTAAATGCGGAAACGTAAAATCTCATCGGGTTGGGAACAAAGTTTTACGGTTTGTTTGGGTGCTAATCTATGACGGCAACAAAACATCATGTACCTGATGCCTTTCTAAAGTGGGAATGTTACCTGACGCGGTTGTCGTTGTTACAACCGACTTTCAAAGATTCAGATAAAGTATACGATGGGTTAAAGCAACAGGAAAAGCTTAACTGGTTGAAAAATTAGGGATTCTATTATGTGGGATAAGTTGTTGCACCCTGAAGTGCACCTGCGAACGATCTACCAGCGACAAAATTTGTACAAAGATCGCAATTCGTCAACACCCAACGCTTTTCTCAACAGGGGAAAATCATCCAAAGAGGTGCCGTAATCTAGAAAGAACAAAATACCCCTCTCCTTGTCTTTCAGGAGACCGTCTTCCTTTTCAAATATGTGAGGCAACGGCATAAGGGAGGTAGACTTCATCTGGCTGCTTCAGCTAAAACAAATTCGTGAATAACGGGTCGTGATCCATCTGGCAGTCCCTGGGCGGCTAAATAAGTTGAATCCTTCGAAATTATCTTTGGAACCATTTGCACAGATTACCTTAAATGAAGACATTCACTTAAACAGAGATCTTAACTGAGGACGCAGATAACATATAAAGGCTTGTCCACATGGTTCACGGACGACAAAAAGTAAATATGTATCAAGTGGGAAAACACAAAGGAATTGAATATTTCGTACAATATACAAAAAGTATATATAATATATAGACGTAATATATCATACATGGAAATATTATACAATGAATTTAGGAACTGAACCGTGCTGATATTGTTGGGTTCTTGCGGATGGGTTGAAAGGCCGGTGAAGGGGTTGTTTCCAAAATATTATGATAGTTTTGACCGTGCCTTTATTAAATAAGATGTCATCCACCAAAGTGCCGCTCGAAAATACGGAAGGCAACCCATCTCGAGCGAATTGCCGGTTTATTTATACGAATTACATTAGAAACACATTAAAGCCTATCACTTCGCCACCACACACGTGTGAAAACCTATTTTCATGATTACTACAGGTGTACACCTACAAAAGTCATTGACCGGACACTCCTAATGGAGTTCTGCTCAAATACCCCAAATATGTGACTCAGCACGGTGTACATGTGCACTTGAGGAAATTGTTTTGTTGATTTGTATGGTAACAATGACAATTTCGTAGGAAATTTACCCTCTGGGGAGTCCACGACATGGTTGATGTCAGCCAAGAATTGTCTTGGAATTCTGTCCAGCAAAAGCGTGCCGTTAAACCGACCAGAAATATTCTACCCTTTATCTTACCTTTCAAAGGGAACAAGGAGAGTAATTGCATCATGTGTTTCTGAAACTAGGATATTCTGAATAGCGACAAAACAACAGTTGACGTTCATTTGCTACTTAAAGCCCTAACTCCGGCCAATCCATCAGAAAACACACTGTCACCATTTTGGAGATGTGGTAGCCGTAACTAGTGAAGGTAGGGGCTTGCTGGACGAAGCGGATTATTACCAGTGTCAATGCCATACTTTTGGAAGGATATTTAAAGACCTGTGAAAACCCACCGTAATTATTCTGTCATCCGGTGCAGCCTAACAAAGTTTTGGAATTCAGAACTCCGGGATAACCAACCGATGTAATAAATGCCCCTAACTTGTATAAATATTTACTTACTTGCCAGTACGTCATTAACGTACCTTTACAAGCATTTTCAAAAGTGCGATTACCTGACATGTAATCCAAAAATCCCGTTTGTCGTTGCTTCGATAGAGGAGTTATTATCAAATTTTAATATTGTTGAACAAATTTACGTAAGCTAATATGAAGTTGTAAACATCTGTGAGTCTGCTAGGTGAATAGCAGAGATGAACAACTCAACAGAGGATGAGTAAGAGCTTTGCAAATCATCGAGTTAATTGACCGCCCTAAAGTGGAATTTCTAAAGGTCCTCTTGTCGTTTGGATATACTAATATTGATCGGTGGATACATCTACGAAGGTCATGTGGTAATTTCCAATCCTTCCTGAATCTGTAGCGAAGAAAATGATAGTGACCTCAGCGGAGAATCCTCACAAAGAAATTCTATAATAAAGTGGCCGCTGGCTGCACAGCCAACATATTAAATGGAACCAACTGCCGTTTCGGTCGCCAAGGATGACTACTTAAGTGTGAAAAGACTAGCTATCACACGCTGGCTGACTGGCATTTTAAGTTATTCTGTGTTCTGACTAAAGTTAGCATCCGGATAGCCACTACCTATAGAACAATAGACGTTAATTGATTAGACTATCTTCTTGGCCGTTCAAAACGGTCGTAATTCACGGACTTTTCTCCTTCAGTTTGCTAATAATTGGGGAGGGAACGAAAATGGTTATCGACCACATGTCAGTGGACACTGGACTACAGAAACAAAACAGAACCTGCAGTTAAAACATCGAGTATGGTTTCCTCCTTTTGAAATGCTACTCTTATATTTGCCATGTTTATGCTTAGGATATTCCTGATTCCGCTCTGGTTGGTGACACGGGTGTTAGTACACTTTTTAACTAGTGGTGCACCAAATTAGCCGGATATTCCTTATCTTGAAGTCTGATCTCTATTCAGTTTGTGCAGCTGTCCAATCTACTACACCTGCACACAGCGACGTTACTCGGTTAAGCATTTATAAGGCAGTAGTAGCGCATACCAATCTATTATGAGTGGACGGGTGATTTAAAACCGCCCTAGTGTCAGTCGGCTTCTTGTACATTGTGAGTTTTCGTATTGCACCAAACCAATGTGTTATACAGGCCACTAAGGTTAGTGTGGCAGAATATGACTCTATCTCCATACTAAATTAGATTTGTCTGTTCGGGTCATTCGAGT
>NW_008751791.1:4427-16653 GCF_000715545.1 Opisthorchis viverrini
GTGGAGCTCTGAATTAACTGCCAATTTTCAGGTGGCAAATTGATGAGAAGTGATTCTAGGTTATCCCGAGGAAATCACCAAAAACAAAAAACATTTGGAACATGATTTCATTCCTTCGGGTATACACTTGATTTGGAGCTGATTAAATACCATATTAACCGGAAAAACGAGCACCTGTACTCAGATGACAGTCGATGTGTTTCAAAAATTGGGGATGGTTATCCAATTTTGCTGGGGTTATTCTCGTTGTTCTCTCGGGAAAATCCCGTAAAATAGCATTTCTTTATCGGACACTATTCCTCCAATTTCATCAAGGGAACTAATGTGAGTTATAAAAGGAAACCATTTTGATAAATCTTCAATATCCACCTCTATATAGTTAACCCGATTGGGTTACAAACGGTTACATCGTGTGGATCTTTCAGTATAGCCAGTTGGGTAGTGACAATATGTGCTTGAAATGGTGCAGCAGATATAGATAAACTGCTCTGTCTTTCAAAAGCCCACGAGGACTGTGGACTACGTTTTCACAGCAATCACAGAAACGAATATGGAGACCGAAACTACATAAAGTAATGACATCATTTAAGTAGAGAGAAGCCCAAATGTATGTTTATTTTCAGAAGTACAGTCTTATTCCAGAAGAAAGTCATGGTGTGAAAACGGCTCCCTTTAGTTATCAGTAGGTGAGAAGGAATACCATCCACTCTAAAGAAACAAAATCATACAATTACGAGAGCTGCTATCTGGAAACGAAAATTGCTTCTGCCATGCCATTTGAAATATAGTTAGTTATTTAGCACATTCGTCACTTATCAAAACATCTCGGCAAACGTAATATCTCCTTTGTTCATTTTGTTCGATCATGCTGCAACAAGAAATGGAAGTTATCGAAACTAGGGTTCTGAAGACCAATTTTTCCTACTCCAATAATGAGTGCCATTACAATGATTATAATCATTTATGTTGTAAGCAGCTTGCGTTTTCCTTTTTCTCGTATAAAGTGGTATCACCGAAATTACCCATTTATTGCTACGACAAAAGCGGATGACGCAGTCTGACACTGAACCCTGTCATCAGCAGCCGCTGAGGAAACCTTTTGAAAACAGTCGCTTCCCAGAGATTGGTGATGGAATCGCCGTCATCTTCCACTTGTCCACAAGTTCGATTATTTATTTATTTACTCTCCAAATCCAGGAAAAAAAACGGCATTGTTTTTCACGTTGTTAAGCTTTTGCACGCAGAATGGTCGAAAAATATTTTTCAGATGTATTTGAATGAATGACAGGCCGATGAATAAACAATCAGTAATCAACTTCGCTGCTGAAGGTGACACTGTTTGCACGATTCACTCACCGCGGCAAAACATTCCATAGCATAATTAATGGATCTGCCTAAACACTCCAACGCTTGCAGTATGGTTTGATTAAATCAGTTGTCTGAATAAAAAACATGGGGACATGTTGACATCCGGCATAATCTTGTCGTAAGGAGAACATCACATTGATCTCCTCATTTAGGCTTTCGTTTATAGTTGTTCGCAGTTCCCAAATACGATGCTTTTCAATGGGAAACCTAGTAGTTTTTCTTAATCGCGCCCTTGGACCATCAAACCATAATGAACCGCCTTACACCGCTAATTCAATATGATCATTCAAGTGTCCTAATCACGGTGTATCAAAACCAGAATGTTTACAAAATCCATGGCTATATGTAGAAGCGTAATGTACGTCACTAGCCCAACTGTCAAACACAGTTAACATTTCAATGAGTCTTTCAGACCACTGACTAATTACTATTCAGAGGAGTAAATGCGGAAACGTAAAATCTCATCGGGTTGGGAACAAAGTTTTACGGTTTGTTTGGGTGCTAATCTATGACGGCAACAAAACATCATGTACCTGATGCCTTTCTAAAGTGGGAATGTTACCTGACGCGGTTGTCGTTGTTACAACCGACTTTTAAAGATTCAGATAAAGTATACGATGGGTTAAAGCAACAGGAAAAGCTTAACTGGTTGAAAAATTAGGGATTCTATTATGTGGGATAAGTTGTTGCACCCTGAAGTGCACCTGCGAACGATCTACCAGCGACAAAATTTGTACAAAGATCGCAATTCGTCAACACCCAACGCTTTTCTCAACAGGGGAAAATCATCCAAAGAGGTGCCGTAATCTAGAAAGAACAAAATACCCCTCTCCTTGTCTTTCAGGAGACCGTCTTCCTTTTCAAATATGTGAGGCAACGGCATAAGGGAGGTAGACTTCATCTGGCTGCTTCAGCTAAAACAAATTCGTGAATAACGGGTCGTGATCCATCTGGCAGTCCCTGGGCGGCTAAATAAGTTGAATCCTTCGAAATTATCTTTGGAACCATTTGCACAGATTACCTTAAATGAAGACATTCACTTAAACAGAGATCTTAACTGAGGACGCAGATAACATATAAAGGCTTGTCCACATGGTTCACGGACGACAAAAAGTAAATATGTATCAAGTGGGAAAACACAAAGGAATTGAATATTTCGTACAATATACAAAAAGTATATATAATATATAGACGTAATATATCATACATGGAAATATTATACAATGAATTTAGGAACTGAACCGTGCTGATATTGTTGGGTTCTTGCGGATGGGTTGAAAGGCCGGTGAAGGGGTTGTTTCCAAAATATTATGATAGTTTTGACCGTGCCTTTATTAAATAAGATGTCATCCACCAAAGTGCCGCTCGAAAATACGGAAGGCAACCCATCTCGAGCGAATTGCCGGTTTATTTATACGAATTACATTAGAAACACATTAAAGCCTATCACTTCGCCACCACACACGTGTGAAAACCTATTTTCATGATTACTACAGGTGTACACCTACAAAAGTCATTGACCGGACACTCCTAATGGAGTTCTGCTCAAATACCCCAAATATGTGACTCAGCACGGTGTACATGTGCACTTGAGGAAATTGTTTTGTTGATTTGTATGGTAACAATGACAATTTCGTAGGAAATTTACCCTCTGGGGAGTCCACGACATGGTTGATGTCAGCCAAGAATTGTCTTGGAATTCTGTCCAGCAAAAGCGTGCCGTTAAACCGACCAGAAATATTCTACCCTTTATCTTACCTTTCAAAGGGAACAAGGAGAGTAATTGCATCATGTGTTTCTGAAACTAGGATATTCTGAATAGCGACAAAACAACAGTTGACGTTCATTTGCTACTTAAAGCCCTAACTCCGGCCAATCCATCAGAAAACACACTGTCACCATTTTGGAGATGTGGTAGCCGTAACTAGTGAAGGTAGGGGCTTGCTGGACGAAGCGGATTATTACCAGTGTCAATGCCATACTTTTGGAAGGATATTTAAAGACCTGTGAAAACCCACCGTAATTATTCTGTCATCCGGTACAGCCTAACAAGTTTTGGAACTTCAGAACTCCGGGATAACCAACCGATGTAATAAATGCCCCTAACTTGTATAAATATTTACTTACTTGCCAGTACGTCATAACTGTACCTTTACAAGCATTTTCAAAAGTGCGATTACCTGACATGTAATCCAAAAATCCCGTTTGTCGTTGCTTCGATAGAGGAGTTATTATCAAATTTTAATATTGTTGAACAAATTTACGTAAGCTAATATGAAGTTGTAAACATCTGTGAGTCTGCTAGGTGAATAGCAGAGATGAACAACTCAAGAGAGGATGAGTAAGAGCTTTGCAAATCATCGAGTTAATTGACCGCCCTAAAGTGGAATTTCTAAAGGTCCTCTTGTCGTTTGGATATACTAATATTGATCGGTGGATACATCTACGAAGGTCATGTGGTAATTTCCAATCCTTCCTGAATCTGTAGCGAAGAAAATGATAGTGACCTCAGCGGAGAATCCTCACAAAGAAATTCTATAATAAAGTGGCCGCTGGCTGCACAGCCAACATATTAAATGGAACCAACTGCCGTTTCGGTCGCCAAGGATGACTACTTAAGTGTGAAAAGACTAGCTATCACACGCTGGCTGACTGGCATTTTAAGTTATTCTGTGTTCTGACTAAAGTTAGCATCCGGATAGCCACTACCTATAGAACAATAGACGTTAATTGATTAGACTATCTTCTTGGCCGTTCAAAACGGTCGTAATTCACGGACTTTTCTCCTTCAGTTTGCTAATAATTGGGGAGGGAACGAAAATGGTTATCGACCACATGTCAGTGGACACTGGACTACAGAAACAAAACAGAACCTGCAGTTAAAACATCGAGTATGGTTTCCTCCTTTTGAAATGCTACTCTTATATTTGCCATGTTTATGCTTAGGATATTCCTGATTCCGCTCTGGTTGGTGACACGGGTGTTAGTACACTTTTTAACTAGTTCTGCACCAAATTAGCCGGATATTCCTTAACTTGAAGTCTGATCTCTATTCAGTCTGCGCAGCTGTCCAATCTACTACACCTGCACAGAGCGACGTTACTCGATTAAGCATTTATAAGGCAGTAGTAGCGCATACCAATCTATTATGAGTGGACGGGTGATTTAAAACCGCCCTAGTGTCAGTCGGCTTCTTGTACATTGTGAGTTTTCGTATTGCACCAAACCAATGTGTTATACAGGCCACTAAGGTTAGTGTGGCAGAATATGACTCTATCTCCATACTAAATTAGATTTGTCTGTTCGGGTCATTCGAGTATTTGTAAATTTCACTGGATTCGTCACGTCCAACAAGTGTAAAGGACATCCTCTAGATCGCTTGAAAGCAATCACCAGTTTGTTTGGTTACGTTGGTTATTGGTAAAAAAAATCACAATCCTGACATCTACTTCACCGTTGGTAACTTGGATCAAGGATAGCATATGCTCTTGTTATGATAAAAACAGGAATCACACATATTAAGTATATTCACTCACATTGTTCCGTATGCCCGCCGACAAATAAGCTATAACAAATTTTTGGTACTCAATGAAAGAGCTCTGTGATTTAGCTGGGTTTACTCTGTCGTATTTTGACCATCTTACCCGTTTAGCCAGTTTATCCCTGCAGCAAAGTGACTGGTCTACTTTGGCTAGATTGGATGAGTGTCAGCTAATTCGATGAGCACATTTTGTTAATCATTGCAAAAAAAGATTATGTCAATGGGGGAACCGTGAATCGGTGCTGAGAAATTTCAGTATCGGCAGCGGACAGGCAGTCTGATCGCGGATGCTCTTTTCAAAGGCCACGTCACTTTATCGAGGCAAATAAATATACTCAAGGCACATAGCCACTTTTGAGTCCCTATGTCTCAGTTTTCGGTGTATGCCTACTGTAATGTAGAACACATCCCCCGCAACCATGAAATTTTTGTCTGCTTTGTCGGACAATGAAGGACGAATTACATTAAAACTGGTCAACAACACCTGTCAGTATAGTTAGCCTACAAATTTGAGATCCTCTTATAGTTCATTGTTAAACACGCCTTGACCTGGATTGTGAGGGCCCTTGGGAAGGCTGTTGCCCTTCATAGGACCCTTCTAATGACAACGGGTTGCTTGTTGCATTCAAATTGCAGTCATGTGTTTTGGCATGCCAAAACATTTGCAGCATGGGGTATGCGCAGAAAAACCTAATGGATAAGCGTCACTGCGTAAATCCCGTACGATTCACGGAACAGTTCTGTTCACTTTTTCACCTCACAAAAACCGTGCCCTGAAGTGCTGTGGTTAGGGCTGATAGAGTTTTGTTCATCGAGGATGAAAACAACAAGTGTCACGTGTTAGAGCCGACAGTCCAATCAGTTCACTGATGTCAAACAGTTCTGTCCGGTGTTGCAGACTGAATAAAGGCGGTATCTTTGCTGAAAAATGGCCATTGGCTGTGTGATACAACCCTGTACGTCGGGGGCAATTACCACTGTTTTGTTTTCTCCGGTTCTCCTCATCCGAAAAGATGGAATCTACCATTTTGACTGAGCTAAGTGGTGTGGGCTTTCATGCTTCACTGCCAAGGCTTGAACTAATGACTTCTCAGGCTCCTCCATCGGAAATAACCCTGGTAGAAGGAAAACGGTACTCTGGCGTACGAAGTATGTGGCCTAAGCAGCAACCATCTGACGTACCTTAGCATTACTGATACGATGTTCCAGCGAGACCCACCCAATGATTTGGCATGATTTGAAGATGCCTAATATCAAGCGCAAACAGACTTCGAAGGCTTTCCATGCATCGTTTCCAGGTCACTAGTCCACAGAGCAGAACAAATCGATTCGCGGCGTTATACACTCTGATTTCACGTCGGCGCCACAAAGGTCCGCTATCCTGGACTTCTCAGATTCGGAAGTGACCTCACCAATCTTTCGTCAGTCCGTCGGTAGTCACCCAGCTTCCCAGGTACAGGCTTCATCGCTAGGTACTACCAAAGTTTCTGAAATCACTGGAGTAAAAACAAGTTTGAGATCGCGATATTGGATTGTGGTTGCTCGTCAAAAAGAGTGACGTATTTTAAACAATTCTCTTTAAGTGTAGATATGTTTGATATAACCTTGAATGTGCCGAAACCCAAATTGAGTCCAGCAAATCTGACTCTCTGGATAACGGGTCGAATGGTTGCTCGTCGAAAAGAGTGACGTAGTTAAAACAATTCTCTTTAAGTGTAGATATGTCTGATATAACCTTAACTGTGCCGAAACCCAACTTGAGTCCGGCAAATCTGACTCTCTGGATAACGGGTCGACCTGTATAGGACGATGCGAGAGAACACTTTGGGAAAAATAGTCCCCGGGCAGATGCTCCAGTAGCTTTTGCGCAATGTTATTGCACCCTTCTTGAATCGCCGTAGAAGCGCGCAATCCTGCTGGAATTTTTTCTCATTCAAAACAACCTGGATTAGGGTAGTTTGTTCATCCACGACTTGCCAGCAATTTTCTTTGAATATTGTGTCGCTGAACTGAAGAAATTGGGTTGCGCGCCAGAATTTGGTCATCGATGGAGGCCGAATTTCCGCTTTCCTCTAGTGCTCACCTAGCCCTTAGAGGAGTTGGATGAGCCCAGGTGAACTTTTCTTCAAAGTATTAAGTACATCATCCGAAAAGTCTTTTCAGTGAATGGGCTGAATTCCCCCATTTTGGTGGTTGTTCCACCAACATTCACTTTACTCGGACCAGTTGATTGAATTATCGCTCTCATTCACAAAATCCCTCCACGCTTCCCTGGTTCTTGTAATCCACCAAAGCCTTTTGTCAAGCATCACACTATTATTCAGCGTTTTAGGAATTCGTGCGTGAAGTGGCCGTCGTTTATTGCTAGGTAGTTTTCCTGGCTTCAATCATTGCTGCAGGTTATGACGAAATCCAGTGTTGATTGAAATGTACAAGGGATCTGGGGAAGACTTTTTAAATATGCCATTGCAAAAATGGAGTACTACGCACTAACTGCGTAGTTTTTGCGTAGTTTCTCGAACTGAGGATTATATTCGATGCTGCCAATTAATTCTGAAGGAAGCTTACTGAAGGTTATTCCGTCTATTTAGCGTACTGTACTTCGAAGTCTTAGGGTTAGCTGGATTAGCTGCCAGTGGTATTGCTCAACATATCACAGTAAATGAATGCGCTGCGCTAACAAACTTATCCATTATAAGTTAAACTTGGGACAGCGGTGCTAGTCCCATAAAGCCAGAACAAACTGATAAGTTCTGAACCACTATTATCAGACACCAGCAGATCCAGCCATTTGAAAGGCACCCTAAAGTCGGTCTACGATCAACTGCCGCAGCCAACTACCACTTGATGTAATACAAGGACAGCATGCACGGATATTTGACGAAGTTGGGTGTCTTCACAGCTTCACAAGTTCCACGATCCCAGAATGAGACTGTTGTCACAGTCGTTTTGTGAACATTGCTCTGCAACCTCAGCACCGTTTGTGTTTGTAGCCAAAAGTGCCACAGGCTGATACCTATTTCTCGTACCCAAGATAATTTAGATAAAAGAATGCAGTCCTGTTTCTCTCTTCAGTGCCCCAACTTATTTGACACTTCATTACAAACAGCATTTCGTTTGCTGCTGTGATGGAACACAGGCTATTTATTGCAATAGATCTGAAGTACAACCAACATTGCCTCCGTTTGTCAATGCCCGAATCTGGTTAATAACCCAAAATCTGTACCGTAGGCAACAAAACAAAGCACAAAAATGGGAGAAGAAACAAGGACCGACTGTTGTGTTGCTCATTTACGTCCGGACGACCCACTTATGTTTAGGCAGTATCATTCAATTGGCACAATTCATTGCCAAAAAGATCTAAAAATAACCTTGAAGCTGCCCCATTTTCGCCAAAAGATGGCCACAGTACCCAATCCTTTTCAACATTTTAAGGTGTTGCCTACGTTTTATACATATGTGACTCTAAAAATGTGCAAAATTGTATCCTTTTAGTGAAAATCATCATAAAAACTATTCTTTTTGTAAGAATTACTACTTAATATATTTCCTTCTAGACGGAAGCAATAAAAACCTTCTGATATAACTGAGTTCGATGGATCCGCCTATCGAAATAAGAAGCAATGTTTTTAAAGCAGTTTGCAGACTCTTTCATCTAAAGCATCAGTATCGTAAACTTCTAAAAAGCGAAAAAGTTGGGAAACTTTAAGTCAATGTTAGGAGGATCAAGAGCTTCTTACATCTATTTTTTACTAAAAATCACCAGTAGTGCTTATTGTGTGAGTTTTTAGAATGAGCTGAAAACATCTCTTTTCACCCAGACAGACATAGGTACCTTCCCTTAACACTTTCCCTTTCGTACACTCGCCGGATGCAGATCATAGAGTGTGTTGTAGAGGGACAAATACCCTAATATACCGGATTAGCCCAAGATTATGGAAATCATTATACTGCGTATGATGGAAGCCGTGGAAATCCACATCTGTAAGCTGATGTTATGAATTCACAAAAAAATCTGCGCAGCTTCTGCAACTAATCGGGCCTAATGAGCCTGTAAAATCCGCACAAACCTTACTACTTAACTGCATTTTGTCCGCAAATTCTACATGCTAAATAGAAAAAATGCGCTTCAGGAAGAAATCTAAAGAGGACCCACAAAATCTCGTCACTTGTGAGAAAACCTAATCACATCCATCTGATGCTTGGAAACTACAACGCTTACGAATTTCAGACCAATTCCATGACCAGTGACCTGAAAGAAATAGTCGCCCGGTCCCTGTGTAATCAAAAAGAGCGGTCTCAAAGTGAGCTTCTTTGACTTAGTGCACCAGTCGCAGTCTCCAACAAGCAGTCTAGCTTATCCATACCCGCGTTTGGGATCCACTGTAAGGTTTTCGATATTTTAAAGCTCCATTTACCGAAGCTATCCTATCGAATCCATAAGTTCCCACGAAATTCATTCACTGGGAAATTTACTGAGATTTCTGATCAATTATGGTGAAGTGGAAGAGTTTACACCTGAGTTATTAACCAATTCATGATCTCCTTCCATGCTTGATCAGTTTGTGGAAGAAGTCGGTCTGCTGAGCTCTTATGGAGCATGTAATTATTCCTCCAGGATGACTAGAAGAACAGTTGGTCAAAGCATACATCGATTTACTTATTTTTGTCGTCCGTCAATCGCACCACCCAGACACGAAATTTCGGGTGGCTCTGGCGCATGCCTGTGGAGCGGTAGTAACAAGCCCTCCTCTTATGTTAGACGTCTGTAGCCGAAACGCCCCGCATGGCCAGCAGGTGTATTGCTGGGATGGCAAAACCAGTGTCTAGCGTTTCCTTCTTTAGTATAGACTCACCAGAATAACTGCATTAAAACAGAAGAATAACTAGTAACAGGGGAACGTTTTCAATATAAATTGTGCATATTTCTCAACTAATTATCACTGTCGGCATAGGTTGAAAAATAGACTGCCCAATCAGTGGTAGGCTATTCGTTGAGAACTATATTGTTCCATGCTTGACTGTGTTACTATGCGAATACGTGATGTAATAGAATCCTAGAAGCTTACACTGGTTGGTCCGGAATTCTTCTACCAAATGAAGGATTCAAGTCAAAAAATCACTTCAACAAATTCTACTATTAAGCTGTTTTTTGGAGGTGCAACTGGTGGTTAAACTCCAAGTAAATGAAACAACATCGAAAAAACATTGACAGGTTCTGGTCTACAGAGACCCTGTCATTTTGTACTCATGATATCCATTCGGATGTTAGAAACTCGCCTGATATCTTTGAAATGTCCGCACGGTTTTCAACACAAAATGGAAAACCAACATTGGATTCTCAGAACATTCTTAAGTATCGGTTATGTCTTCTAAACTTCCTTTCAACTGCAGTCTTGTTCAATCCGATATGAAGATGGAAAACCTGCATTTGTCTTTCCACAACCACTGACGCATGATGGTAATGGGGTGATGTTCATTTTTAACCGTCCGGATTGCGATGCGCTGGTATATACCCGAAGAGCTTCCGCACGTTTTTCAGCCTCACAAAGGGTATAAGCTTCATTTAATTTGAAGTGATTCAAGTACAGTGGTGTCAGTCAAACCATTCTTTACTTAAAATGCATCATGCTTTTACTGACAGTAATCTAACATCTAGGATACGCCCTAAACAAATTTAGAAAGCCGAACCACTAAGATTGGTCTCAAGGTAGACCTATTCAAGAAAAAGACCACTTAACATCAAATTAGCTTTTACTGAATCTAACATCTAGGATACGCCCTAAACAAATTTAGAAAGCCGAACCACTAAGATTGGTCTCAAGGTAGACCTATTCAAGTCAAGAACCACTTAACATCAAATTAATTGTCAAATAAATACTCTTTAGGGTTAAACCCAGAATTTTTCCAAAGGCTGTCAACTGATCCACAGCAGGTAATTTTACTTATCCTCAGTAGTAATGCAGCCTCGACAGTCAGGAATCTCGGGTAGAATTGTCGTGCATTAAAGCTTAATAAGTACTTTAACGATGTCGACAAAATGTAAAAAACGTACTTCGCTACCATCAGTGACACGAGGTTTTGAAAAAGGTAACTCCAGATAGCTTGAGGGCCCGGAAATTTCTTGTCACTTTAAACATGTACTGAGAATTCACTCTCTTATTTCAGGAAAAAGGTGAAATTTTCCCAGTAGATGGAATTCACCTATTCATTTCTGCTAGGAAGGTGGAAAACTGGTTGTCAACCAACAAAGGAAGTTTAGTGCAGAGAAATGGTCATCATAGAACAGTTTGCTACCAGTGCGTTTTATTTCAGGTGAAAAATTGTGAGTCCAGACCACCTGATAAATTCGACCAAGGAACGTTCGCTAGATGTGAACATTCAAAAATGATCTTCTATGCCAAACTGTACTATAAAATTCGCGGAGTAATTCCCATAGGAAGACGGTATTGTAGGTTTGGATTCCAAGAAATAACCAAAACCATGTAATCAGCTTAGTCGATGGCCTGCATTATGACTGAAATTGAATTTAAGATCGGTTGGAGTGGCTCATTCTAAGGGCTCAGCTAGCACAAGTCGGTTCCCAGAATTCATATTTTTGTCTGATTGGTTCCATATTGTTTGCATGTCACCTCAACTTTTCTTGCGAAGCATGAGAATGATACTTAATAAATTCCCATCACGCAAATTTCGCCTTCACAACATATTATCATTTATTTTTGAAGAGCATGGTCACAAACATAAAAAGTGAATGCAAGCGATGAATGCAAAAGAGTAACAGGAGAATATGGGAGAAAAGAGAGAAACGTCTCATTCGAAATCATGCCAAGGACAGTGCCAGTCTGATGAGGTGAATCCCAAAGTATGTAAAGATTTTGGTATGGGAACAGGCGTCTAAAGACTAACAACCGAACAAAGGACAAGCAATGGTGAATGCTCTTCAAGGCGCAGTATGCGCTAGCACAGTCAAGACTCGCACATCAGGCACAAAGTGACCGTCATACTGGGTCTGGGGTGAGATTAAATGGCAAAAATGTACCTTCAACGCCATGTGCCACGCATAAAAGTGTCATAAGTACGCAGGGAGCCCACAATGGCAAGCAAACACAAGTCACTGACTGCGACCTTAGGAAGTCCCAGTCCAATAACAGCCTTAGCGGATTGAGGAAAGCAGATCCCTCGATAAGAGATGATCATCGGTTGGTGAACCAAAAAGTCGATATCACAACCGATGGCATGTAGGGCTGAGATTATGGCGAGGGAATATTCATCAGCACCATACTTCTGCTTCTTCTCATTCCACACAGTCACTCCACG
>NW_008751791.1:16819-24287 GCF_000715545.1 Opisthorchis viverrini
CTCGTAAACCGCGACCGTCAGCGCTGTTGTGCAGACTTTCACCCCAAGCAGCCACCAGCTCCTCCTTGGTGTTTACGCATGCTCCATGGACTCGGATCGGAAGGCTGAGATCCCGAACAATTTTGCCGAATGCGGAATCGTTGACCACATTGCGTAGTACTCGGCACTGAGTAGAGAGGAGCTTTTCCATACGCGTTTTCCGCTGCATCGGGATTGTTGCACTCAGACTTGGGATACCAAGTCCACCATGTTGTTCACCGGCGTGGATGTAGCCGTTCGGGGTGTCCTTCGGTAGACGTAGCCAGCCACGAATATATTGCCTGATGTGGTTGTCCAATCTTTTTAGTGTGTTCCTGTGGACTTGGCCGAGCACGAGCGAATATGTCAGCCTTGGTATGATATGACTGGTATGACTGATAGTTGCACGGAATTTATAAAGAGCAGAATCGTCCAAAAAGCGCAGCCTAAATGCGTTTCGGTTTGATACAGGTGTCCTCAAAGGTATGCATGTCTGTTTCTAATGGTAGTCCTGCTGCTGTTCGTGGTTCAGCCAGAATCGCTGCCGATCTACCGAGACTAATCTAATATAGCCCATTCTCAGGGGCAGACAAGTGCACGTCAGATTGGTTGCCCCGTATTACAAATGGACTATCGCGTACATAAGCACACTGAGTGATAACGCGCAACTGAGAGTGTTGTGCAGAGATGTGTGTAAATTGTCCGTACTTAACTATCTTCGATAAAGTCTCCTAGCGACGTGTAAACTATTAATCAATTGTCGGCTAAAAATGTGAGGAAATATAGTATGCTCACATGGTCACTACAGCTTACAACTTGCTCTTGAATTTGAGGCTTAAGCGTCCGGTTCGCATACAGCATTCTACAATTAAAATGTATTATTTCGTCCTAGCAATAGATGACGAAAATTACTGGAGCTCATTATTTTACGTACAACATGATACGGAAGTTGACGTGAACGTGCTCGTCGAAATATAGAAGGTTGATATTATTTTTATGGCCCTGCGTCATTTAAACAAACTACGGGAGTTATTGCAATAAACTTTGGCCAAACCTGTGATGTCTAGAACTGGTCACAAGAACCAAAACAGTACAGCACTTTCGCCTTGTAGGAGACAGTGCCAGAGATCTATTAAATTTTATTTCCCTTAGGCATCTCTTGATTATAGGCTAGGCTGACGAAAAGTCGAAAAAACAACAGAAATGCTTCCAATTAGTTAATTAATGTGTCTCCCTCCTCGAGAAAACATTCTGTTGTGCAGTATTGATAAGATATTCCTCCAAGTGGAAAAACTATTCGTTCTTCAAATGTGTTCTAAGACCTCTTCTTTTAGACAGTCTGGTTTTTATCCAACAATTTCAATACATTCCTTGTTTGGAGCTACCCACCGCAACGGATAGTAAGCTGAGACTCATATATGTGCAATCAACCAGTCGTTTTACGTTTTTTGCAAAACATAAAGTCTAGCTTTTTCGTAACCAAAAATGGTTCTGTGCTATAACCATTAGAGAAATCACTCCATTTTCCCAGCAAACGTTTGCTAAATGATATTATCTCTGTTCCTGCACACAATGACTGATAATTAAAGTGGCTGACGTGCACTGAACGAGTCGAACACAGTCCGTTACATTTTCCTCAGCCAAGCTCTTAACTGAAACATGAAATACTAGTAAGCTTTAGCAATTTGACTCCAAGTGAAGAAACTCTAACTTCAGAAGTAGGGATAATCGCTTCAAGAACAGGAAGTCAGCCGCACTCTTTTTACACATGGTTCACACCATGCAAAACAAGTCACCAGGATGAAGTTCAGTTGTTTTTTTCGGAGCTTGGCACACATAGGGCTCTAACGTGAGAGTGGGGACTAGCAATCACAGACATGATGATAGAATGAACGAAGGACGCTATTAATTGGAGAAATATTAGAACAGCTGGAGCAATGCAATTGTCACTACGGATTTTGGAAGTGGCTGAAAAAGAAAACACTGTGATTACCCCATTATAGGGGTTCTCAGCAAAGAAGCATTCCATCCTTCAAGAGAATATCAAGTACCCATCGGTAGACCGTGGTCCACTGAAATGCACATCCAACTTTCCGCAACAATTTTCTTCAGTGGTTTCCACTCTACTATTTGAGTTAAACAGCGCACTAATGCGCACTATTTCGAGGTATGTTCATGGACGAAGGAAGCTAGTGGAGCCACCGAACCAGATCAACCTGAACCCTCAGGTTCCACCAACAAAGATAAAGAAAGACGCTTATTCATTTTGGAAGATGTTAAGATTGTGCCACAGAAATGAAGGCAAGCACAAACGCTCCTTGGAACATGACAGTCCAGAGACCACGCTTTTGTGGTATTCGTTTCAAAGCGTACCTGGTCTCCAATGAACTTGTATTCGATGAATGCCCTCTCAACACTCACCAGATTCAAATAGCTATTGGCGATCAGGGGACTGTGAAGCCAACAAGACAAAGGCTGCTGAAGCAAAGGTCAAGGCGTTAAAGTTTACAGGTAATATAAACTGACCCATAATAGCGCCAACCGACGAAATAAACAATGTGATCGACCATATACACTAACAAAAACAGCTGAATGTTTACCCCCACAACTAAACCTGATTAGGAGTTAGCACGATGCCGCTCAACACATCACTCACTTTTGGGCATGTTTGCAACCGAACCATCTAGCTCACCTAACAGAACGATGGCCACCTTACAATCTGGACTACTAGCACTATCTGCAATTTGATGCTCCTCACTGCCTGGTAGGTATGCAGTCGCACTTTCATTCTACGCCTTCTGATAAGGAGTGACCATGGATTTGCTTTAGCGTCAACAGTGACTAAACTTGTGTACTTCCTATTAGTTGTATTTATTCCAATCTGAGCATCTTGTCTTATGATCTACTTGAACCCAAATTAGACTGTTTTTGATAAATACACTCATTTGCAAATCAATTTGGTTTTCACGGGAGACCCAAGAAGGGCGAAACAGGTCGTGGGCTGTCGAAGAGCAACCTGTCAGCAACCTTGTGAGTAAGTTCCTTTATGAAAATATACTGCGATATCTCGAGTACCGTGCCAACTGAATCATGAGTCGGCCTGTGTGCAGCACACTCAGTTGGAGGACATCACAAACGAGAGATTCAATTGGGTCTCCAGTGGAAACTTAATTGGTTTGCAAATGAGTGTACTTCTCGAATAAGTATGCAATCACTAACATGCCTCCACATTTTCCTGATTGTCGTTCCCGGAAGCTGATAGAAGTTGTCAGGAAAAGGGGAACTGTAGAAGTAAATAGGAATTGGTCCCGCAAAGCCATCCACTACATTTCAGACGTACTAAGAAATGCCAACGGGTGCAGTTGTATTTGTCTCCTGCTTATTTGGCTAATGGTTTTGCCGTTGACAGCAGGGCCAGATAGAGGAAGAGAAACCAATAACTGAATCTATTATCTAGGGTTGTCCAAGTTTGCTAAACATTCTCGGTCAGGGTGAGACATGTAATGGACTCCAGTTTACCAGCAGGCAGGCCGCCCTTCCTTAGAAAACCAATGATATTTAGATTCTTTAAAGTCCCCGCAGTGAAAGTGGGAATCCACAATTGATGCAGTTCAGGGGTTTAAACAAATCAGTTAAGTGAAAGGGCAAACGTCTTCACTGTCCAGCCGGAGAATCGGGACATATCCATTCACTGTAGAAGCAGTAAGAAGTAACCTTTTTAAGCAAATTCCGGGCCGTCATAATTTCTTTACTCGTACCAATCATTTATTCATTCACTGAGGTCTATAAGCGTGGAGCTCACAAAAACCAATCTTAGATATTGTGGCTCGGCAAAATTAATGAGATGCAAATGAGACGACAGCCTCTTGTAAACCTGTTCTTCTCCCTGTCGGTCAACTTCCAACGAAATCGTGAGGCCACAGGCCACTCCAGCTAACGTATCTTGGATTCCAACAAATAGTCCACAGACCACGTTTTCGTCGTATTCGTTTCACAGCGTACCTGGTCTCCAATGAACTTGTATTCGATGAATGCCCTCTCAACACTCACCAGATTCAAATAGCTATTGGCGATCATAAAGCCCCATTTCAACTGTCAGCCTAATCGCCTGACTGTACGAGTTGCAGTGCAACGATTGTGTGCTCCACTTTGAGACAAGGAAGTACACTATGAATGGCCTCCGCCTGTTTACCTTAGGTCCTCCGAGTAGAGTAGAAGAACGTTACGTACTGATTTCCTAGTGGATTCGGAGTTTTTCTAGAAGAAACCGTCGAATATTCCGAACACATCCAATCATTTGATCTAGCATTACATTACAAGCTCATAAAAGATAGACAGTCGTTTTAAATGATTGTAATGGGAATTCGGGTTGCCTGAGTCGTTCGATAAATCAGTAGCTGATACTCATCACCTTAGATAAATGCAAGTCTGGTTACAAATCGGCACTAGTCTCCCTAAACAAATATTGACCAACCGTCTCCAACTCTCGAGATTGCTCTATCAAACTATCTGCCCAGACATTTGAGGCTGACTTGCTCTAACATCGCAGAAATGTCAGGCCTGACATTATCTCCACGACAGGATAAGAGTAGGAGACAGCGTTATTTTTGGCGCAAAAAATCGGACACGTTCAAGTCAACTACCGGACTGGCGATTTCACGGCATGGAATGACATTATCAGCACCTCAATGTGTTGGCCTATGTAAATTAAACACAGGATTAAGTCTCGATTATGAGTGTCTCCGTGCGCGTGCTACACGAAATTCACGTTTAACAAAACACCTTCGTATTTTTCACAAAACTGAAGAAATGTTTTATCTCCATTTTACCTCAAATTTTGGCTCACTGTAAAATTTACGCAGGTAAATTACAAGTAATAATAGCAAGGAAACCCTGGTGGAAGCATAATGGAATAATCGACGATTTCCTGCTTGCTTCTTCTCAAGTTTAGGACTTAGGGGATATTTGGGATCCAATAGGACTTCTGTCACCTTTTTGGTACTGTTTACGGTGAGATCTTAGGGTCCAGTTTTACAGAAATCAGGATCACGTTCGATACGAAAACTATGTTCGCCGTATGTTTTCTCTCTCCAATGCACTCATGGAGATCCATTTGTCGGTTAAAATCTACCAAACAACTGGTCAAGATGCACGCAGTATTATTCTGTGCAGGAGTTCCTCGTGCTTCAAAGTTATTTTCCAAAAAACGCTTGGAGAAAACGAGAATCCGCGTACAAAACGCGTACAATACCTTCCACAGTTCCTTGTGGCTTTAGCTGGAGTTTTTCATCCCCTAAAATTTAGTTGCATTCTGTAACCACTTAATTTCAATGCACATTGCCAGGTATATTTTGTATGGAATTCGTAAAACGCATCAGCGTTATGCTTACTCAAAGTGGGACACACAAAATTCAGTCACCATTTGTAAAATTGCTCAAGTGGAGTGAAAACAGTGACGTACCATATGACTCACCCGAGACTGACAGAAACTTCCAGCAAAGCAGAACATTCCCAGTTCCCTTTATCTAATGCTTCCCCACGCGATTCCTCAAAGGTACGTGTTTTCTGGTGGGGTGCGTTTTTAAATCTATGTCCCGATTGTAAATTTATGGTTTTGTCTGGTATGTAAGTTACTGGCAGTGAAAGTGACTTTGTATGTTCGCAATACAACATCATATATGTTTTAAACTGCATTTTGAATTGCTTTTCCGTAACAAATCCGACTTGATTTTCTTGACATTGAAATAAACATAAACAGTCATCTCTCAAGCATGAACATTTCCTTCATTTCAGGCATCACACTTCAATTGTGTCCAGTGTACAGTTGTGGAATTGTTGCAAAACGTTTGTCTCGTGTGTCAGATGACCAGGATTTCAGTCGTGGCACAGACAGCGATAGGCATTCTTGATGGACTAAGATGTTACTAAAGACCGCTTCTTCTCTGTTCGGTTTATCTGATTAGAATAAGTGCACAGTGACAAAATAAAACTACTCAAAAGGGTTATTAGAAAAAACCACTCAAGCAACACAATCGACGAAGACCTTCCGGTAGCCCTTCTCCAGAATTAGCGCTTCTTGAGAATGGGAGGGTCGAATGGAAAAGGACTACAATGAAAATATCGTGTTTCGTTTTAGGCCCTGCAAGAAAATGGTATAGAATTTACTATGTCTGTTTATTAACAGTTGGTCCTTTTGGGGTTTATCATTTAGATCTGTCAAAGTATTACGTCACAAGTCATCCCTAACTGGAACAATTGTCTCCCGTTAGTAGATTTTCCGGTTTGGAAGCATGAAGTTTCTTAGTGATGTGAACGCACACCGCAAGTAACTACTGTGTGAAATCCACTGGAAAGGCATGCTCAAGTGACAATGATGAATCTTTATGTTAATGTATATTTGGATTTCAATGGACAGAGGTGCGGAACGGAAAGGACTTCTTGAGAAGCGACTTCATGATGTGATTCTGGCATTGGTGAAACGTATGTTGGGGGTATATAAATCCAGTATGGCAAGAAGCAAAACAGTTGCCTTTGGCGGTTTTTGGTGTTACTTCTTAATAAAAATAAATCAACGTCAAATAAATTCACTAGGCACTTGTTTGCTAGGACATAACGGTGAAAGCTCCGAACATTATTTGCAGTCGAAACCGTGAACAGCAACTGATTGCCTGCATGAAACGTAAACTATACTATATCGGTGAACCACCATATTTATCATTTATCATAGACACAGTTTGTGCGAATGCTTGATTATTTGGAAAAACCGACAACGGAATAAACTCGCGTTATTCTGTCAAGCCAAGGTCACGAGGTATTTGCCGCCAGGAGTTTACAAACCTAAGTCCCCTTGTGTCTTGTGTTGGCCGGAGGTTCGCCAAAATTCAAGGTCACGCGCTATTTGCCGCCAGCAGTTTACAAACCTAAGTCCCATTGTGTCTTGTTTTGGCCGGAGGTTCGACAAAACGTAATAACCCCTAGCCGTCAGGATCTTGATCGTTACTCATGTTCACTTCATTTAGTAGATTCGGTCCATTTAGTCGCAGTTTGTGTGCCAGCTGGCTATGATTTATGGATTATCTGACATTTGGCAGGAAGTTTGATTTTATTACTATCCAGCGAGTGGAGAGACTGGAATTTACCGTGGTGTGACGGATTGCGCACCTCAGCGATCCATTCATCTATACTGGAGAGTGTCCCGCGACACTCACAGAGTCTCTCACACCAGGTTGGTCAATGGTTAGACGTCTGACGAACACAGTGTCCTGGCCCTCCAGGTTGGGGGTTGGAACTTGTGGCGACTTGTTTCATAGAAATGCTAATGCATTTGCATTTCCCGCCAGACACCGCTGCCTCGCGGTTAGGCTTTTGAGCCAAAGGCTTTGGTTGAGGACCCTAATCGTCCTCCTGTCTAGGTGTGGGCGCCCTGGCAGTATCCCAGCCCACGTACAAC
>NW_008751791.1:27618-41993 GCF_000715545.1 Opisthorchis viverrini
CACGAAACGCTTGGGTGCTGTCGGTGCTACTCGCCTTCTAGGATGGGGACCGCGTGATCCTCACTGTGGCTGGTTGGAGACACTACAAGATATGGTTGCCAACCGATGTCAGTGGATTTCTTGTTGTCAGTTTCTATCCAGATTGCCTGAGTGAATGTCTGGAGGTGTAGGCACCTCGGAATGATTGTGTTAAGCTAGCACTAAGTCCTTCCCCCATTCACCTTTACTCTTTTCTTTACAATAAGGCTTTCAAATAAGTCATGGTTGTACGGCAGTGAAGCATTGGTGTTGAACACTGATGTCATGCTGTCGATGATAATGATGATGATGATGAGTGAGTGGAGATATCGTCCTGGTCCTTTGGACAATCAATCCACTACATCAGTCTCTTGATTGGCATTTTTGGTTGAGGACTGTGAGAAGCAATCCAATTCGTATGCTAATTAGATTGTCTTGTATCAGATTGCCGAACTGCCCACTGTCAGCCAGTATGAAGTGGTATTCAGTGATTACCAAAATTTTGTGAAATTCCGAATGTGTACAAATTTGCGGCACCTCTCCGGGTCTACACAATCTGACCGTCAAAATGCAGAGCTGTTCGTAAATCTCACCTTGGAGGGGATGAGAGTCTAGGGTCTAGCTTAAAAGAACGTGTAGCTCTGACTCGAAATTTTTCACTGCCTTAAACTGGGAAAGAGAAACATATCAGGGCCCAAGCGACCGTCACGCAGAAAGCAATTCAACCGAACAGCCACTGCAGGAGTCCTCAGCATAAGTTTAGTCCCTACTAAATGAACTGTGAATGTTCACGCAAAACAGGGATTTCAGTTCTCAGCACCTTATCAAGCTCAGCCGTTTTCTCACTTCTCATACAATAAATTACGTAGCACACCATATGCCCAACACAGTCCAAGCCATGTCGGACTAATTCACAACACTCACCAATGATCAGATGTTCAGTTATTGGTGGTTATTGATTCATAAGTGTTCATTTGCCGGTGTCTGGTGGTGTGAGCGAATAACTACATCAAACCTGATAGTATATATTGTTGAGATATATGAATGACATGAGTCACTAGTGCATACATTCTTCTCTCCTGAAAAGTAAAACCTACATGCCATGGTATTTGCCGTTACAAGTGACTGCGCCTGTCATATCCGTGTCAACCATGTGCACAGAACGCATTTTGTAACGGGTCTATGTAACGAAACCATTTTATGTTGCTTGATGTAACTTGCGTTGAAATCAAGACCGTACTCCTTATTTATCTGTTTCCTAAATAGCCCCACGTAGCTATTCGCGAACGCATTCTACCGTAACAAAAGTCTATGCCTTTTATGCCTTCTGTATTACGTTTACTTTTTACAACAAATACACTGGCGTGTTCACGAAAATTTGCGGCGCGTTCATGTGGGGTAGCTGATATACGTTGGGGGAAAATAATTTAACAATCGAATATTAGCACCTACGCGATCAGCACACTTACGATAATGTGCAAAAAGGAGGTGGAAAAAACTAGGGGTCATTTGACCTCGTTCGGTGGCTTTTCACCGTACAAAGACATACAGGCACCTTGCAAACTGGTGAATAATTAAGCCTGGCAGCTCGACTTGGGCAACTGTGAATGTATGTATGAACGTATATGGGGCAAAAGGCCAGCTCAACTGTTGTCTGATTCATCAGGCCCAACGATTTAATCACTAGAATTTTCAGTCCATTAGTTATATAGTACTATCTTCGATTAACTAAAAAACTAACTAAAAAACTAAAACATTTAGTTTTGCTTTTGTGCATCAGCAGAATCAGTTTCCGCGCCTTCTAGGCTGCATCTACCTCATCCAATTAAAAATTTCTGATTCCACCATGTGTACCAATCCACATAGTCTTTGTTTAGACTCGCTGTCTATAAGTGACGTGCTGTGAACCCAAACGAGTACAAGTTCTCACATCAAGGTGTAACAAAAACCGTTCTGCTATTCAGTTATTTTTGTGTACTGGTCCAAAAGCACTACATGTCGGGGTCCGGGATTGTGCGCATCCGCCGTTATTTCTTCCAACTAACTACTGTCTTCTAAAGGAGTACATGGTATGGTTCTCTAAATCGAGGTCACAAATGTGATAAGTTTAATTCCGTAAGGTCCAGGCTAACTGCACTGAGAAACAACTGCTAGTCTGTCCAAAGCCCACCACTCTCGTTAGGTTTGACGCCTAAATTAATGGTACACAAGGGAGTCTGTACTCGTACGTTGACGTCTCCAACCATTACCGCTATAATTTAACCCCTTTTAGGACTTTGAAGAGTGGTTGCTGTCCTAGAGAATGTTTCAGTCTCCAACTCCAGACTGTAAAAATAACCTAATAAAGCAGATTGAATAGTGGGCACGAATTGGCAGGTGTGAAAGGCGGTATTTCACCGGTTAATTTTGCAGGTACTTGACTGACATGCTCAAATCTGGGGTCGATAGAAGGGTGAGTAATAAGCGAGACGATGGAATGTGATACTTTACACTGGAGAACGACGGAAGCCGTCAGCGATCACATGTATTCTCTCAGTTACCCCATTATATATAGTGAATAAGGCAGCCCACTTAGTGTCAGAATGCGGTGGCCGATGTGGGATGAAGATCGTGTATTTCACGATTTTGTCATGAAATTGTGCCGTCAGTTCATTCTAAATAGCAGTTAGTGGGCTAAATACAAAATAACAAGCGAATATTAGATTTAAGCAATCATTCGGCACACAGACGTCCAAATCTAGACACAAAAAACCGAACAGCTGGCCTTTATTTAGAAACAGATTTCATCCGTCTAGTGGTTTCGTGCCTTAACCAATGAGCCGCCTTGAGTCTCGATGCGTTACGGAACTCAGCTTATTGGTCAGCAACCGCTGAACAAAAGTGATCATATCGGTGTCAAAGAAGTATAGCTCTAGAGTGTCAGTCACTCTTGAATAAACACGATTAATAATTTCATACGCTGATGCTTTATAGTTTCATTTGAGTTTCCTCAATGCACTTGCGGGAAGAGTAGCTTATTTGCCGGTATAAAAGGTCGGAGTACCACTGGTAGAGAATGCCTACTTTGCAATACTATCCTCCCTAGTGAACTTTGGGGTCAACTGGAGAGACAACATAGTTGTTCAAAAAGCCGGAAATGTTGTAGTGTTTTCTCAAAGCACACTCACAGACCACTGGATTTCACCAATGTCACTGTCACATGTTGATGCGTGATGCTGCATCATATTCAGCTCCTAGCATAAACCAACCAGACGACAAGCTATAAATCAGTTTAAGAGTGTTCCGCTTGATAAATCAGTTTGAGCTCTTCCCACATTTGTGAAGAAATCCCCGTTCTTCTGGTATTTAAGGATCCTTTGAAAACTAAACTGAAAAGGCCTCCATCAATCTACTTCAAAGATGTTGTTCAGCTGTTTTGACGAAGTTGTATCCTCTCACTAGATTGTGTTTAGATTATAGAGAATTGAGTGCAAATCAGTCATCATATTATAGTTCAGAACCAACTTGGGGCAATCACCTCATCCGCATAGATATAAACATTAAACCTGTCATAATGCAAGTGCAGGACTACCGAGGCTAATACACTAAATGCAGTATTTGAGACTGACCAGAGGTAAGAGAGCAACGTTTGCAGTTGGTGGTGTCTGGCTGACCATTTCCCAAAGTTACGTCTGACATCTGATGTAGGCTAGAGAACAACATTTCTCTTCTAAATTCAAGACAGTTTTTTGAGCTCGTACATTCTGCCTATATATCATAATTCCTCAAACTTCGGAGATGTAATTCGTACTCTCTATTCTAACACACTTGCTTTTGGGTATCCAGCGAACTAACCTACATATTTCATCAGCCAGTAGGGTTCATTTGCGGCATCCCCACCAAAAACACTCGTGTTTTTCCAAGCAATTTCCTCCACACCGATGTATTTCGCTCGTGCGTAAATATCACCTCGAAAATGCCAACCGCAGATGTAATCAATAATAAAACCTACCTTCTTGGGTAAATTGCTCCTTCATTTTGATCGCTGTACCGGATAGTGAATTTCGCTCCCAAGGTTATCACTCACACACAGCAGAGACACCTAAAATAGCATGTACTTACAGCATGAAAAGCTAGCTGTAAACATTTCCAACCACATAAGCCCTAGGTTAAATCAAACGGGTTTAAATTGATAAATGTATTCTGAAATTCGTGAACTTCTTTGATTGAATTTGTTCACGCGAATGACACTTTGACTGCATAGTGAGCTGAACTGTAGATACAACCTGCATTAAAACCTGTATGAAATCAGTTTTTCCGCACAAGTAGAGGGCTATTCTTTCTGTGTGCTTCGAAGCCCCAAATGACCAGTGGTACCGAGTGAAATGGTTTGATTCGTTTTATTTTGTGAATTTATTTGCAAAAGAGTGACGCTACGTCATCGGTAATTCATGATTTACATGTCGAGTGGAAATGTTATTCCACCCCCACCTCCAAATTAAATGGTGGCACACAGCATATCGTTTGAATTTCAGTGGTAGATTTGTTTGGCATTAGCTAAGCGAAGCATTGTTAAATCACAATCATGTGAATGCAATTCAGCACTTGGTAGATAAGGTCAACTGGATATTGTCCGATAGTGGATACTGTTCGGAGGTCACATCAGTGCCCAAAATAATGGTCCATATTGTAGTATTGGGAAAACATTTGGTTGGGCCCTATTGGAGAACACTGATGGTTCAATACGTACGTAGCTCGGCTGTCAATGACACAAATTGTGTGCTCACTGTAAGTAGTGTTATCCTTGCATGACAGCTGGGTGACTCGCCTCTCTCTTACACTAACAACGTATTCAGCAGTTATCTATCTGGTTCACGGTAATTGTGTAGCAATTTTGTTCTTTATTCAGACAAATAGAAACACGAATTGGTTGATCCATTGACTGGTTTATTCATATAACTTACCGGGAGTTTTCATTACCAGTACTTATTGGGTGGAAAGGAGGGTGACTGATGGTCGTCGGGTCAATGAAATTGCATTGATAGCTGGCCACCCGTAAGCTAGAACCCCTAAACCCACTTGATGTTTGCCATTAATAATTTAACGTTTGTGTAGCTGAACATCGATAGATCCAATCACATGTCCGGTAGAGTTACAAGATAGAAAATTTAGGTTCTCCGCTTTAATGAATAACAATCAGATAAATTAACATGATCTACATCAGCTAACTTCCCTGACTAGGCCAACAATTAGTCAAACCAGGATGAAACTCTATTTCTTATTTGCCTACAGTGTTCAAAAATTGTGAGAATTAATCACGACATTCCAAAATTTCCATGCTTCTCGTTGACAGCCCGAAAATATCCAGCCTTGGATCCCAAATCGTAGTTGTGAAGGCGGAACGTACTTAGCTCCATAGGGCGTTCCACTACGCGTTTCGATCTAACTGGAAGTTATCAGGTATGTGTGGCCGTATCGGTTGTGTGTTCATTTGGTTAGACGTTTCGGCGTTGACCGCAGCCGTATTCAAACACTAGCCAGTCCCTGGGGCAGGACGAATTTGTAGACGAGCCATAAGTCACTGACGCTTGAATTTGCTGATCATTTTAACTCAAAATTGCCCCGTACGAATAATAAGATTATGATTCTGATGTCAACAGTCGGGATTTTGTTTTTTATGCATTGTTATTAGTTTTCAGGTCCGAAAATTTATGTTTTCCTAGTGTTTAGCAGACTTAAATTTAGGGGGTAGCAGAATATCCTTTGGGCTCATCCTAAACTATGGTAACCAGGCGTTCAAATAACACAAAATACCCGTGTATGTCATAACAGTAACGACAATGTCGAGAAACTTTGTATCCTCTAATTGGTCCTCTTGGGCAATACATGATACATTTATATGGGACTCATAAGAAAGTACTTGTGCAATTTACACGAAGTTCACGAAGACGGCTTTTCAAAAGGAGGGAAAATACGGTGACCAGTCACTGAGTAGGCAGTTAACATCAATATCAAACAAGATTAGGTACATGAGTTTTTCAAAGGTCGAGTTTTTCATACACAGATTGCAGGTAATGCGGTCAGATTACGGTTGCCCTCGTGATCGATAGTAGTATGGGAAGTACAGCTCTTGAATTGTTCAGGCTGTGCGGTAAGTGATCTCGAATGAATGCTGTTTCTCCGTGACCTATTTAGTTTCTGTCAAATGTGACGCAACTACACTTTATCTGGGCTCTTCCATCCATCTCTGAAAGACACGGGTGTTTTTTACTTTCTGTCGGCTATGCGCTTTCGTAAGATAAGCGCATGGCGCTTTGCACCAGCATACAAAAGAGTAGATGTAGAACCTGTTGATACAAAACTGGTGTTGTCTCTCCTAATGAACCTGATATTAAGCTTGGAATGCACAAATTGATGCACAGACTGGCAAACACATATTACAGTTCATCAAAGGTTTCTGTTTACCAGCCTCCAACAACCGAAATATTGTTGAATGAACGTGCTGTGTAAATATGCCTCCTGTTAAGTGTACGCTTGGCCTTAGTAACGAGAGGCTTTATAATTATAATTTGGGCCGTTTCTTTAATCGTCCACTGAGATTTAACCTACTGTTTTGTGCAAACACCGGAATTACAAGTCCCCATCCAGAGGGATGCGAATGAGAATGCAACTCTATTTAAACAAGGTTTGGGAGATGAAGCTCTGATATATCAACCAGTAGTCCAGAAAGATGATCACACTAAGATTTACCTGTGTTTATTTCAGGGTGATCGGCAACATATCCAAACCATATTCTCCACATTGGCAGTTATGGATTTTACGCGTCAATTTCCAACAAAACTGCACTATCGAAGATTCCAACGGAAACCAGGTGAACAAATTAAGATGGGGTAAACTATTTCTCCTTATCTGCTTGCTGGCGAAATGTTCAGTCAGGCGCAATATAAAAACACTCACTCACAGGTACGCTGCCTTTTTGACCTTATAATGCGCTTCCCATCTGTTGTTTTATATGTAGAAACCAAATATATGATACCTGGTTACATCCTCCTCTCAATCAGTTCCGTCCAAAAGTGTCCCGTGTCTTCATCGTTAAAAGCACTTTAAGTTTACCTAAAAACAACCCTGAAACCCGGCTAACATCGCATTATTCTCAATGCCTACAAATGACTTGTGACCTCGCATCCTACCAGTGCGTTTTGCTTCTCACTTCAATCGAATTACGATTAGTGAACGCAATGACTCACCTCGGCTGTCAGACCTCTTAAAACAGAGAAGCGCGGCGTAACCGACATGCACTTGTAGGCCGAGCTATCTCGTTTCAAACTGAAGGGAGGTTCATTTCAAGATCTCTAAAGAACTGGTAATCTCTTCAGAAAGGTTACTTGAAAAATCCAAACTCACTCAAGCGTTTTATCTAACGGTGTGTTGCTCGCATACGCATTTCGAACGACTGACATGTATGGATGATTCCTAGCCCCCAAAATTCTTTTCACAAAACCATATGTCCAGACACCTGAAACAGATTCGTTCTAACATAGCAGAAATGATCCGATTTGACACCATCTCCACAACAGCATACGAGTATGAAACACTGTCTAACTGAACTTATTTTTAGCGCATCAACTGTCGCGCATGTTCAAGCTGAGTATTCCTGATCAGGTGTTTCTGACAAAAACTGACACTATCGGTACGCCAAGGAGCTGTGACATGTAAAATTGAGTAACGAAAATAGCCTCCACTTGAAATATTTCTATGTATATTACGCGAAAGTGAACTTCGTGATTCTCCGACAGCCTTTTAATTGTTAATAAACTTGGAAAAATGTTTTGGCTCTCTTGTAGACTTTAATTACAACTACCGAGTTCGGTAAACGGACTGAAAAATTTGGCCAAGCTTTATGGCGTTTGCGACAGTTTGTTTGATCGGAAGATTTACACTTGTTGTACAGCCAACCCCATGTGTTTGTGGGGTCACTGCCATTCCCCTGTTGAAGATAGGTGACGAACTCTTTAACAATCTCCAACTCCAAGATTTCAGCTTGTTGTGGGATCACCTTTGAGCTAATTGCACTGAGACCAATAATTGAATGGATGTTGACTGCAAGCCACTAGTTGGCACTCGCAAGCATAACCGGAAAACATCAGGGAGATTTAGTCATTGTAAAAAATCCCTATATTTTACCTCCGCGACTGAAGGGAATAAAATCAACCGCATCTTACTGTATCACACGTACTGAGCTGGATTTAGTAGCACAAAACTCTCATTGGTTAGGTGCACATGGCAATGTGTGATCAGTCCTTACAAACCTTCTCAATTTGTGCGTCAAGAAAACAGTAAATAACGCGATCTCTCTTAAAGTTTCAGACTCCTGTAAACAAACAGAGGTTAGGAGGGCATGCTCTTATATTCTGGTCATATTCTGGGACCTGCAAATGTTTTTTTTCATATTAAACTATGAAGAAATAAGAACTGATCGGACACTATTGAACAAATGTCTCGTGGAAGTTCTTGTCAACGCGACGATACACCTGCACTTGCCCGTAACGACGGGTGTGTCACATATCTGCCGAGAAACTTGTTCAGTCGCGTGCAGTGTCATTCTATTCAGAAGAGCCTCTTATATTTTGTGACGTTACGTTCCACAGGCCTTTTGAGACATTGCTTTCGAATGTTTTTTGCGGTTTAGCTCAAAGTTGTCACCATGTTAAGTGTCTTTGCAACGTAAATGAGTTTGCAAGCACATAGAAAAATGTATTTTTTGAAAATTCGCAAGAACTACCACCGTTATGTTTACGCGTGAGGAAACATACCAATTCATTCGTCATCAGTAAAGTTACATGACCTGATCGGGGACGAATGTGTCAACTAAATGCGTTCTGTGCAGTACAATGTGATGAAAATTCTTTGAACTGATCCGAAAAGCAAAACTTTAACAGCTTCCTGGAAGCACCTCTTTATCAAATGTTCCCCCAACGTGATTCCCTGAGATACAAGTTTCCTGGTGGCTGTGGGCGTTATGAGGACAATGAGATAGGTCATCACTGTCATCGTATCTGGCTAAAGTTAAACGCTAAAGTTAAAAACGATTCTGTACGTTTCCATCATTTTCTTGATATCGAACTATATATGAAGCGACATCTCCCAAGTATGGGCGTACTCTCCAGTTCAGACATGGTAATTCATCCCGCTACCATACGTTTGCGGACTACTACCAAAAAGCTAGCGTGTCAGCTATTCGGAATCCAGCTCCCGATTCAGCCAGACTCAAGATTTCAGAAGAAATCCGATCCTTCTTACGTGATAGGATCGTATGTTACTTTGCAACACACCGGTGAATGATCAATACGTCGTGGTTTCATTGTAGACAACGAAAAATTGACGATAATTTCATCCTTTCGGACACCTCAGTAACCACTCAGCAAATCGAGCTATACACTATCTCCTATTATGTACCTAATTGGTTGTTGAGCTGTTCGCCGAGCTTGGCAGTTGGATTGAAAACGTTTCATCACCAATCGAGATGACATCGTCAGTGCAGGGTTGAATGGGTGAATTCCTCCTCTTCTGCCTGTGGCTATATAGCTTCAATATACAGCTACAATCTACACAATCGCAGGCAGAAGACGTCACCTCGATTGGTGATGAAATGTTTGCAATCCAACTGCTAAGCTCGGCAAACAGACTAAAAATCAAGCAGCGCACCCAAGCTTCCTACATTCCACAACATAGCCATTAACCTAATCATCTATCTGGAGTTGTATATTTATTTAGAGTGGTTTATGTGTGCTCTGTAGCAAATAGAACTTTCGTGGCTAGGATCAAACTTGATATGAAGGGCAGAATGTTTTTAGAATGTGTTTAGACTCAAGGTAATTATCGTAAATATTTAGGAATAACTAGTCAAATGTTGTCAAGTTGGACTAAACGAATTAATCCACTTCAGTTCACGAAACTTTAAACTATTATGTTGACAGTGGGAATGTTTTGGGTGCTTTCACTCTGGTAAAAAACGTTTCAAATGAGACACAAATGTTTTGAGAAATCGCTCCTTCCTCTATTAAATATATGACACGAAATGGCCAAATTCACGTTAAACTTTTGGATGACGTGGTTTGTCTGAAAAACCGCCAGACAATGTGAATGAACGGAAACAATTTTCATATTTTAACGCACCGCATAATTCTGAATTTAGAAAAAAGGAGACGAAACACACGTTTGGCATATACCAGACACTCAGCATTGGGCTAATTGAACCCCGATTTGCCGATTTTATGAGTGTCTTAACCAGAGAATTTCGTTTAACTATGCATCGCTCGCAAAACGGAGAAGTAGGGTTTCTCAAGGTACAACATTAGAACGATCAATTTTTCAGTCAACGAATTCATCCCAGATGCATTCGACTGTTGGGCGAATTTTCATTACGCGCTAAATTTCAGAATAAAACCACAATATTGACCTGAGCCATAGTTTTGTCACGAGCTGTCAGAAAGGTATTTCACGTGACTTTACAGTGACCTAATTTAGACCGATTGACCTGATCGAGCTGTTTTCAGTTCCAGAAATAGGCATATCTCCAGCGCTTAAGTTATATCTAGTTTGTTTGACTGGAATCGTTTACGAAAATAAATTTCGACTGCTCAGCTCAGCTACCTACCGCGAAAGTTTCATTGGAAACACTGGAAAATCTGCATAACTACCCCTTCGGTCAGCAGTAATGCCATCTGTTTCTGACAGTTCGTAAAAACAGCGCTGCCATAACCGGGACATCAGTTCTCTACATAATGTGATCGAGCAAATTTACTAACATCTCCGAAATTTAACCGGTGGAATAAAGTTTTTAATCGTTTTTACACACATACCAGATGATGCCAAAAATTTGGCACCTTGAAAAAGTATAAAGATAACCGGTGAAAAAAGTGGAGAAATTTATCTGACGAGGAAAGGAATTCTTCGTAATTTCAATATATACATCGCCGATCTGATTGCTTGATTTGTAGCCTCCTGAAATATGGATAAATGTGAAGCACTCACGTAAGATTGGCTCATAATAATTAACTATGATTAAGCTTTTCTTCTATGCTGCACCGACCAGGGCTTTTCAGTTAAAACTATTCTTGTATCAAATTGATGGAAACAGTTGAATCGACAGACTAAGTCAGATCAGAGCTGAACTCGGTATTTCTTTCGTCTAAGAGTGCAGAAATATAGGACAAATTTGCCATGCTTCCTGGTTAAAGCTCCACCGATAAGTTTGTGCTGCCAGATCATGGAAATGAGCAGAAAAACATAAATGGTATGGGAAAACCCCCCTCGATTTCTGTCGCTATCACTTCTACCCACCACAAAAAGCATGTCGGTTCACGGTTTTTCACCAAAACTGCACCACTAGCAAAGAGCAGCAGGTTACAGGTTCTGGCAGAAGCGAAACAACTGGTTAAAAGGGATATTAATTCAGTTTTGCTCCGTAATTGAAACCAATTTGTGCTGAAGAAGTCGGGAGGCATCTTGTTACTGTTTCATCAGTATTGAAAATTATTGGCTGCGCGTGCTCGACAAAACTCCAGGGAGCTTTCTGCTCAAGACCTTACCATTTGGAAGCCGAGAAATAGAAATTTCGACAGTCAGCAGCCGATCAGCAGTGTGATTAACTCGCGCTTTGACTTGGGCTTACCCTGCCGCAAGTCAGGTAAGTCTTCATCTGGGAACCAAATGGCATACAAGTGTTTTCGTAACCTAAGATGCTCAAATATAGCCCCAACACTTCCCTTTCCTGATGTTCAGTCAGCTTCATATGAAGTGACAAAATATATGCTGGATCCAAAGGAGCCAATCCTAATTCAAAATTAGTTGGTTGGATGAAGCCTAAGCAGACAATTTGTCGGGAGGCAACGCTAATCGCTCCACAACCTTCCGATTACAGATGATCGCGTCTTGTTCATCCTACATTGATATGGACAAACTTAGCGATACACTCACCGACCGGCAGTAACCACAACGGTTTTGTAAGAAACTTGCGTAAGCGTGCGTGTGCGTACACCATGAAAATTATGATGTGGAATGAAGTATGGAAAGGCTGAAGGCCTAGATTCCACATCACACATCTGGAATGAAGTGTATAAGGATGTTCTTGAAAAACCCACCATATGCTTCAATCGAGCCTTCTAATTCGGGTTAATGCTCCTTCTCACCTATATGTTGGGCATGACTCATTTATTTAAGGCCTCGATTTTGTACTACTACATCGAACTCATATAGTTCCAAGGCCATTAGCAACCCGCAGTGGACAAGATGGTGTTTTTCTTAATCGCTCGTGAAAAAAAATGATCTCAACCCGGATACAAATCGGCTGCTCAATGGATGGGCATTAACTGCTTACATTATGCTCTTTTTGATAGATCTGTTGTCAGTTACTTTGTGTCAAAGCTATTCATCAAAGACGTTTGCCGGTAGTTGCCTCACGAATCTTCAGATGACTAGGGACCAAAAGTTGCGGCGATCATTTGCAAGTACACAAAGTGAAAGATAATCCATGCCAGGTGTGAGCTGAAATCACAACTCAGTTCAAAAATTCGAGGAATCTATACGAAAGTTGTAACATCCGGTACATCCGTTTGTAAGCGTTATAAATTACACAGAACCCGTGATGCGGCCAACTGCCATGTTTAATCCATAATAATATCTAAATTAATCCTGATTTTTGTCCCAGGCGAAAATTATTGCGTTGTGCTTACAAAAAGAATTTCCATAGGTCAAGTTTTTATGTATGAAATGAGGTCGTGAGGTGTCTTTCAGGTGATAAAATCCATGGAAGCAACATCCAGACAGTATTCAGTTCGAGTGTTAAACAACGGTTTATGAAGTAACTAAAAATAGCACCTAACAGATTTGGGAGTTGCGGGTGCCAATGTGGCAAGCCGCTGTTTTGCCATGCAATATAGCACGCGAGTACCAGCTACTCTGCTGCCTGTTATCGCCGACATACCGGAAATCATGGTGAGTAAGCCAAACCGCGAATCCGCGGTGCGCTTGACAGAGTAAATTTCCAAAGTGTACCCTTTGATATTCGACCAAGGCAATTTGTTAACCAATTTAGGGTTGCCATTCGACAAACTCAAGAAAAACCCGTAGTGTGATAAGAGTTGTTTCATTAGAACTAAAGAAAAATTAGTTGCGGCTGCTTCGTGAGGGCAACATTTCACGAATTTCCAGATTTATGACAAATTTATTGTTGTTGCACGAACTTGCGTCCAGACTTTTGGTGAGTATAAATGGTCCTCTGGTGACGATGAGAACCAATTTGCGTCGTCTAGTGGCCATCTGAGTAAATTGTACAAACTCACATTATTGCTTAGAATCATTGGCTAATCTCTGGTTAAATTATGCATAAAAAAGTCAATTTTTAAGCACCCTAAGTTATGTGAAGACACTCTTTTAGGAGCTGACGTTCGGAATTTGAGCCAACTAATTAATATCCGGTGAGTTGCACTCCAACTGTTCACAATTTTTGCCCGTTTCGTTAGTTAGTTTCTTTAGTTACATCTTCGATCGCCGTTCAGTTTATTCTCACGCTAAAAGTCAAAGTAACTTTGGAGAGTTTTGGCCGAAATTTTTCCGACTGATGTTTTGGGCACATAATTATTCTGTCCTCATGTACCTTGAAATCTACTCCAGAAGTTCGATTAATGGTGTCTATTTTGGCTGACGCATCAGCAGATTCACAATGAAGTCCATGATCGGTAAAATACGAGCATTTTGAACCATGTTCGTTGGTTGGTTTGCCGAACTACGCAATACATTACATCGGACAGCATATATTTCATATTGACGTACTACACAGCTCACAAGGTTGTCGGAAACTTTTTGACAGCCCATTATCGGTTCCACCCTAGTTGAAGCTCCTCAGGTGGCGCAGTCTTTGAGTTCACATCAACTTCAAATAAACTTGAACTAAATTGAATCAAATTTATCATATACACTCACTTGCATACGAATTTGTTTTTCTCGGAAGACTCGGATGACTTTAATTGAACTTCTCGTTCTTGGTGATCTTACTCTGAGTCTCGTGTTAATACTAAATTAGTCTGCAAATCAGATTGTTTGGTGAATTTAATTTATTCTGGGCTCAAGGAGAGAATAAGTTTGTCGGAAACTGGAAAATTACGCCGACCTTGTGAGCCCGATGTAAAGTGAAACCGGCTTTCAAGCATTTCTGAGCGAACTTATGAATATTGTGACAGGTTTAAGTACAAAACACGTCAGTTTAACATACAGCAGGACACAGCTGCATTACCATTTGGCCTATACGCCTACATATGGATAATTTTTTGCAAAAAATCATGGGATTTGAGGATAATGGAACAAACCAAACAGTCATA
>NW_008751791.1:42464-43007 GCF_000715545.1 Opisthorchis viverrini
GAATTTTGTCTGAGTTGTATTCAGTAATGTTTGACGGTTTCACAAATTTGTACTCTTCAAACGATACCAACGTCAGTTTAAATGCCATGACATGCGCAATTACGTACAACAACACCAAGAATGTTCCCAGCAGACTACAAGCGTCCATGGAGGTACGAAAGTGGGAAGCATTGATAGACGGGTGAGCTGACCGACAAGCTCACAATTGTCACGACGTGTGAGACAGTCACAAAGTTCAAGCGTGAACCCTCGTTTGTTCAGGTGAATTCACCATGCGCTGGTGAAATTGTAGTAACACACTTGTCTCACGAGTCGGACGTTCGAGGTTAAGATTTGGGCCCGGCCACGGATATATAGGGTCAAACACGTACAGAAATTGAATCAGTTGATTTTTTTGGAGGTTTCGTCCTGTGGGTGAAGCCAATATATGCTGAAAAGCCGAGAAGCACTGTACAGCTGTTTCATCCTTATTGGGAATCATCAGCAGTGCGCATCTCACGAAACTCCGGAGAGTCTCGAACCCGCTCCCTCCTTGCTGGTAGG